>NC_056667.1:135521343-135839843 GCF_018350195.1 Panthera tigris | reverse complement strand
TGACTGGCAGCACACTGTCTACTTTGTTTTCTGGGTTCCCTAATGTGAGGATAAAGAGAAAGCCTTTTAAAATGTCTGACAATGTTCATGCCCAGAGTACTTCTAAGAGAATTGTTACAACTGTGAACGCATGATTATGGGGACACAGGGCTGTGAGAGAGAGTGCCCCATATACACTCTAAATGGAGTCCAGAAGGAAGTCCCATCTTTCCTTTGTTTTAGATGAGATCATATGAATGAATGTTCCTTGTCACCTTCTATTTGGATATACTCTGTAGCCTGCTTCCAAAATACATTTTCTTATATGCATAGCACACACCTATTTTTATCTTTTTCTCTATCTATCTATCCATCTATCATCTATCTATATCATCTACCTCCTTATTTCTAACTTTTGTGAACAGGAAAAAAAATATTTTTTTAATTAGGCATTTACTAAGCATTCAGAATATATTCACAAAACACAGTATGGATATATACAGCCCATTGTTATCCAAGGTAGTAATAACTCCTATACTTGTTTATGAGAATTGTCCCTTATGTGCCTGCAATCCAAGGGGGGAAAAATGTGTTACAACCACAGTTATTTCAGTGTTATTGGGCAGTTAGAATCTATTAAGATCTTAAAAAAGCATATATCTTGACACTGAAATGTGCAATTATTCTGATCTCTATAAAGTGTCACAGTGTGGACAAATAGTGGGGGAGAATTAAAGGAACATTCCAACACACATATACTAGTGTGTGTGTGTGTGTTTGTGTGTGTATTTAAAATTGGATACATATTAACAATGCAGAAATGGAGAATAATGGTGAGTTATAACCAAGATAATATGCATTATATGGGCACACGGCCATAACTGTTTCTGCTATTAGAAAAGCAGACAACCCTAAAAATATTGATTCCTGTCAACATCATGTAAATCTAAAAGTGTAAAATCGTACACATACCACAAATTTTAATTGTAGCAATGGGTTTGGAAATCATTTCATCTGAGATAGCTGTGAGATTTAAATTAAGTGAAATAAAGTACATGAGAACATAAAAAAGAATTTCTGGAAACATTGTCCCTTTTAATTTATACAATAAACAGAGAATCATTATTTAACAAAGAAACTATTTTAGTGATGCAAAGAACAAATAAGCTTTCTTTTCTTAGGCCACATGTTTGCCAAGAATAGAGGAAAGTAAATGTGTTATACGTCACTGACATTCTCTTGTACAGTTCGTGTGCCTGGGTCATAAAACTACAGGGGCTGACTTTTGCCCTACGGAAGTGACCCAGCAAATCTTTAAAGAAAACCTTTTAATCTTTACCAGTTACACCCACCTGCCTGTATAGTCCCTGAATTATCTGAACACAAGGGGAGAGGACAAGTGCAACATGCCTTCTCCCTTCGCAGGAAGAAAGACGTCTTCTTTCGTTACACACTCTTGATGGAATCAACCAAACATCACCTACCAGATCATCACTCACCACTGCCCAGTACAAAAAGGCACTTATCATTTTTGGTAAGAGGAATAAAGAGTCTAACAATCCCTCTAAACCACATCTCAAGCCTCTCAACAGTTTAGAGTGGCAAAGCCTTCTTTTCCAATATAGAGGCAAAACTGATGAAGCCATTTGTATTGAGTGATGAATAGGTCAATATCAGACTCTTCTGAACTCAAGCCACTACTTCCCAATTATTTAAAGAAGGAAAATCTAAACAGTAAAATGGGGAGGGGGGGAGGAAGTCTCTCATGCTAGAAAAGTGAATCTAGAAAGAGTAAAAATGAATGAATGAATGAATGAATGAAGAAATCCTGGTAGATGATATTTGTGCTCAGGAGTTTAAAAGATCTTACAAAGCAACAATTCTTAAATTAATCTCTGAATGAATAAATGTTTTCAGGCAAATTAATATTATAAATTGAATCACATTATTATATTTGATCTTATAGAGGTTCAAGAGAAAGCAATACAAATAAAAACTTAATATTTTTAGCATTAAAAATTGAATTTTAACTTTTGAAGATTAGTGAAAATAGTGACAACATCGGTTGCAAAGCTATTTTTTGTGCTTACTAATAAATTAGAAGCTCTAGATTAAAATATTACATTTGAAAGTCCCAAAGTTACGATTTGATGCGGCTCAGATTAACTCATAGCTCATAGAGATACAATAAAATTTTTTGTAAAACACAATAATTTCCTTTTCTCAAATATCAACCTAAAATTATGTTGAAAACTTACTGATTAAAATCATAACACAAATTGTAGAATGGCCCAAAACAGTATATATATAAATAGAAATAAACATGAAAACAGTGCATTTTAATTATATTTGATTAAATTTGATATAGCAACAAATAAATGTGTCCTCAGAAATATTGACATTTGTTAGGAAAAATCTAAATAGCAATCTTACAGTAAAATGAGATCACCGTTTATGTATTTGTAGTTCACATGCAATGCCGGTTTCAACATTCCTTCCTGAGACTTAGTGTGTAGAAAAACTAAGAGATTACAAAATTCACTCTAATATTTTAAAGTAATTGCTTATTTCCTGACACATGGGATGATATAAAAAGGCTTATAGTAAGACACACAATTTCTGAAAGACTAATTATGCATTTAAGCTGAATTTTTTTAATTTCAAATGAATTTATACATAATGCCACATCCTGTTTAGAGAAACTTGTTTGAAAAAGATTGTATTGTGAATATGTACTGAATGAATTGATTTTACGTTTATTAAAAAAAACAGTTTTATACCGCATTAAACTTGAAATAAAACTCCAAAATTTAACAGTGGTACTAGTCACTCAAGGCAGAAAATGATTTTTTTGCTCCAAATATGTGTATTTACAGTGCCATTAAGCTCCTTTAATTGGCAAGCATCTAAGATATATACTGGTGTTCATAAATTTCAATTTGTTAATAAATCTTCATGACAATTCCTGGAAGGTACATAAAGATACACCTGGATTTAGGATGTCTATGTGCTGATCGACACATGGAATGATACAGAAAATGGTTCCTATCCTGAAGGATATATATTTTTATGATTATCAAGGAAGCTTTTGTCTACTATAGAAGACATTTGGCTTTGAGCTTTAGTGGCAAAAAAAAAAGGGAGTGGTGTTGTCATTACGCCATCCTGGGGAAGTACTGTTACATCACCTTTGATCACAGTAAAAATGTAGTTGTAAATAACAACAACGACAAAAACAAAACCCTATTATTTCCTTTTTCCATAGAAGCAATAAAGGCTCATTATTTAACAAAGAAGAGATTAGGAGTGATACCAAAAAATTAAGTTCTTTTGTGTTAAAAACTCATGTTTACTGAGCATAGAAGAAAGGTAAGTGTGTGAGACATCACTCAAGTTCTCCTGGGACGTTTATGTGCTTGAATCATAAACAAGACACATCACGCTAAAAGCAGCGTATGACACGTCCGAGACTTCACTGTGTGGTATTGCCCAGACCTGAATCTGTGAGGGCAGCTTATATTCAATTGACCACCACCTTGGGGTAAAAGAGTAAGCAGGCAGGCTTTCTGACTTAGCAGGGCAGCGGTTGTATTTCTTTCCTGATGACAGAAAACCATACTATGATAGTGAAAAACTGTGGCATGGAGAATTACAGGTTAGAATTCTTGAGAGTTATATGAATTATATATTTACTCAGCCAAATTTTTACATTGATTCACATCTTAATTTTTCATTAGACTCATCTGAACAATTTGGACACATCCTTGGAAAATAATGATAATAGAAATTCAACTAGCACATGTTCTTTTCCTACAATATAGAAATGATTTGGGGTTATTTATCAGGTTATTTCCCAGCTTTAAACTGACACGTCTGTATTCTAGGGCTAGCTATAAGATTCTACAATCCCATTTCTGCAAATCCGGTAAATTCTTGTTAGGTTTTCTCAATGAGTGCTGAAGGGCGGCTGGAAGCCTGGAAGAGGGAGAAGAGACACCTTTCTCTATTTGTTTCCTATTCCTGTTAAGATGATAACAGCCATTGCTCTTTATCTTGGCAGTTCATTTCCTTCTAGATTCCAGGATTCCCCCTAACCCCACATTTCCAGAACTCCCACAAATTGTATTTTTAAAGGCATCTATGAACTGACACAAAAAAAGGAAACTACACAGTTAAACTATGAAATTAAGGTAGGAATCTTGGGTGACAGATATGTACCAAAGTAAGATTTCATCTTGAGGTCTTCTGGCAAATCCTGGAGATCTTATGCTTCCACTTTATTGTTGCTTGGGGAACACAAATGGGATATATAGCCTGTGGACCAACTGAGGAAGGGAGTCTAATAGGATACCTGAATAAAAATCTGGGACCCAAAGTGTCATGCTTATATGAGAAGAAGGGATGAAAACTAATCTAAGCTTGAAGAAAGCGCCAGCAAGGAGAGTTACCTGTGTCAAAGTTGACACTGGCTTGTGGGGGAAATACTATTCCCATAGAATTCATAATCTTAAACTGGCTCTCATGCAGGTTTGTTTTCTGAAATCTTGAGACATGAAAAGTCTCAAGTAAATAATTTAATTTAAAATAATCTTGAAATAGCAGTGCCCCCAATAGAAGGGCATTGTGAAAATACAGATATTGGGTGGAGGAACTCAATTTCAACCCAGGTGACAAACACTTTACAGGATAATATGCCAAAGGAAATATCAGTAAATAATTATAAAAACACAACACACACACACACACACACACACACACACACAGAAATAGAACACTATGAATAAGAACTAGTACCAAAAACAGGCAATAGAAAAGATACTAGTAAATAATTCAAATATTGTAATTATCAGATATTGATTATAAAACAATTTTATATAACACAAGCCTAAGGAAATAACACAGAAACTTGAAAATTCGCATCATGCAGGCTTAAATTAAAATATTAAAAATAGCTCTTTACTAAAAAACCATTATAATATAAGCTATTCAAGGGACAGATTAGATCCAATGAAGGAAGAAATAGTATGAAAATTATCTGGAATGTAGCCAAGAGAGATACAGAGGAAGAAATATGGGAAGAGTATAAGAGATGGGAGGACAGAATGAGATGGCTCAAATATTAGCATAACCAGAGTTCTAAAAAGGAGCAATAGGTAAGGAGGAGGCAATATCTGAATAAATTATGGCTAATAATATCTCATAAATTATGAAATACACAAAGCCACATATTCAGAAATTCAAATAGAACCCAAGCAAGATAAATGAAAGAAATTCATACTAGATAGTGATCAGCAAATAAGCTGAGAAGATTCTTAAAATACTATTAGTAATATGATTTTAAAGACAGACTGGTGTTGGGGCGCCTGGGGGGCTCAGTTGGTTGCACGTCCGACTTCGGCTCAGGTCATGATCTCATGGTTCATGAGTTTAGGCCCCGCATCTGGCTCTGCGCTGACAGCTCAGAGCAAGAAGTCTGCTTCTGATTCTGTGTCTCCCTCTCTCTCTGCCCCTGCCCCACTCGTGCTCTGTCTCTCTCTGCCTCTCAAAAATAAAGAAAACTAATAAAAAAATTTAAAAACAGACTGGTAGAACAATAAAATGGCAATTAAATTGATGTTTGGCATCATTTTATGTTGAAAGAATACACAAAACTGTGTATACAAAACAAAAGCTAAACTTGCTGTTTCCAATTACACACCTAGGAGAAATAGATTTTTAAGAACATGTGTGTAATATTAGTATATGACATAAAAGAGTTGACCACCAAGAGAATTTCACTAATGTGAATTTGAAAAAAGATATGAGTGGCATACCACTCATATCCAATAATTTGGATTCATATCCAAATTATTTTACCTCAGAAATGCAGAGTTCTTTCAAGTTATAAGTGGAATGATATAACTCATCATATTAACATCTTAAATGAGAAAAAACATGATTTCTCAATAGATGAATGAAACTCTTCAATAATATTGTATATACCTTTATGATAAAATGTTAACAAGTGACAAAAACACTGAAAATCCCCTAACTTTATTGAAGTTATCTATTAAAAACTGTTGCATGCATTCATTTACTCATGTAATATAAATATATCATATCAAAGCTCAACCCAGCACACTCCATGGAGGATCTGGGGTCTCTCACTACTTCTGGACGTCCATGAGTATGTGCCCTGTGGAGTTTGAAATCTGGCGTCCTCAGCATCTTTCTGTAGAGGACAGGGACCCAAACTTGGAAGTGCTATGGAGTTAGTGCCCTGTGAGGTAAATTCTGAGCAATAATAAAGGTAACGAGAAGATGCTGATAAATTATTTGTTCATCCTATCCCATTTCCGAACAGATCATTCTGAGGAGCAGAGGCAACTTTCAACATGTCTAGAGACACCTTGGATGCCTTTTTCTTTCAAAGTTCTGGAGTGCTCAGCATTGCCCCATTTCATCTGCTTACACTCCTTTCCTGTCTCACTTGCGTCCCCACCATCGGGGCCTTCATGGGATTACATCCCACCTCCCAGTAAAGAAACAGAAGGCATGCTCTCTTATTTTCTGGGGGATTCAGTGAAAACATTGCTCACCAGTAAAATGGATCTATGTAATGAAATACTACAGAGCAAATAAAACAAATGAACATCAGTTTTAAGCATAAACATATGAATGTGAAAAACAATGTACAATGAATGAACATGTTGCAAAAAGATAGAAATTGTATGTTTCCATTGATATAAATTTACAAAATAGATAAAAATTAAGCAGTGTAATTTTTATGAATACAAATTTTGTTGAAGAAATATTTTTTTTCTGAAGCAAAGAAGTGATTACAACAAAATTTATCATAGTGGCTATTCTATTGGGGGTAGGGAGGAAATATGAATGGAGAGAAGAAACACAAGGACTTTAAAAAAAACTGATAAAGTTTGTTCCTTGGTCTGAGTGTTCAATTTTGTTATACTTGTAAGCTGTACAAAATACATTTATTCCCCTATCCCCGTAGGACCTTGTATTCCAGTGCCTTCTGTCAACTCAAAAATGTTGCTTTAACAAAGTCCCCCTCCAAAATTAGTAGATATTCCGCAGCTCTCAAGGGAGGAAATTCTAAGATAGTTCTATATATATTCCAGTTATCCCCAGAAGGGCTCATCCTGTTGTTACCCACAGTAAACTTTTTGATTTACCTCCAATGTACTGACTTTCTTTTTGTAGCTATGAAGCTCCAAAGAAAACCACCAAAGGACCAACCTTCTGAGTATGCGTGTCCTTGAGTAGTCTCCTCTTCCATCCAGTGATGGAAGTGACACTTTGCAATTTGAAACCCACCTCTCACAATGACATGTCTGCTTCCTCTTTAGCACGTTTGGAAATCCTGAGATGCCGTATAAGAAGTGTGACTATGCAACATACTACTGGAAACATCATGTTGAGAGACCGATCACATAAAACATAAGAGACCCTATGATTACAGAGAGCCAGCTTAATCATATCATGCTGTCCTAAGACTCCAGCAGAGGTCTCTAGTGATAGAGGCCCCTTGAGAAGTCCCAAGCGAGACCGACTGAAAAACCAGAGCTGATCTCATTCAATCAACACACATAATTGTTAGATATAAATAAAAAAAATAATTAACAAATAAAAAATATATATAAGTAAATATAAATGAATACAAGCCACTAATTCTGGAGTGGTTTGCTACACAGTAAACTAGAACTAAAACATCTTTCCTCCTGCTCTTTCATTCCCTTTGTCATTCAGGTACTTCTTGTCACAGCCTCCCAAACAAACAACCTGCACACTAATCTGGCTTTAGAATGTACCTTTAGGAGAGCCGAAACAAAAACAAAATAATTAGCGGTTGAAATAAAGTCAACTCAATATAAAATGAGATTTTATGCTATTTAATTGTCACACACACTTGCATAGACATATATAAGTAAAAAAATGAAGAATTATTATCTTTATCTTTTTTGGGGAATGATGAGAAATGGAACTTGGTAAATAGAAGATATTTGCTAATGGGTACAAAATAAGATATAGTAAAACCTTGGTTTGCGAGCACAATTTGTTCCAGAAACATGCTTGTAATCCAAAGCACTTGTATATCAAACAAATTTCCCCATAAGAAATAATGGAAATCCAGATGATTCGTTCCTCAATCCAAAATAATCACACACAAATGACTACAATACTGTAATATAATACAAAATAGTAAAGAAAATACAAAATATAAAGAAAAATAAACAAATTAACCTGCACTTACCTTTGGAAACCTTCATGGCTGATATGAGGGAGACAAGGCAGGAGGGTTATTGTGTATGACGACTTTCACTATCACTAATGGAATCACTGTTATCTACTGACTCAATGGAATCTTTTTCTTTTCATGCAACTTTAACAAGGAACCTATCCAATGACACTTGCTTTTGTCTCCTTTTGAGGATTTTTGTGGAAATGTGACATTGCCTTGTTGTTAAACAGGTTCATTGCCCACACCGCTACAGCCTTATTTGGATGGTGATTTTCTACAAAATTTTGCAGTGTTTCCCACCTTTTACACATCTCTCCAATCTCATTTGAAGTGAGGGATTCCTCTGCCTTTTTCTCCTCCTCCTCTGCAGATGAGATCTCCTCCATAACCTCTTGCTATTGTTCGCAACACAGCTCCATCAGTCCGTGGGTGGTCAGCTTTTGGCCATGTTCCTTTTCCAGCACTTGAATGCCATCCTAATTCACCTCCAGCCCCAAGCTCTCCCCCAGGGGCACAATTCTATCAACAACTGGTGGCTCTTGTTCATGAGCAAACCCCTCTAAGTCAAATCCAAAAATGCAGTCAGGTCAGTTTTCTCCAAGCAGAGTTGAGGGCTCTGTTGGTGACCACATCCCAGACTTTATCAATGATCTTGAGATAGTTCACGATGTGGAAATGATTTTTCCAAAACTAGGAGGGTAAGGTTTGTTCCTTTGGTCACCTCGAACTTTTCACTGTAATAGTACTTTGGCATAAAGCTTCTTAAAGTTTGAAATGTGATATAAAGCTTCTTAAAGCTTGAAATGACCTGCTGATCCATGGGATGGAGGATTGGGGGGGGAGGTGTTGGGAGGAAGAAACTTGACTTTAATGAACTCGAATTCCTCCAGTAAGTCATTCTCAAAGCCTAGAGGATGAGCAAGAACATTATCCACAACCAGCAAGGCTTTGAGTGGCAGATTCTTTTCTAAAAGCTATTTCTTCACTGAAGGACAGAAGACCTTGTTGATCCACTCAATGAACAAGATAGGAATGGCCCAGGTCTTGCTGTTGGACCTCTACATAACGTTTAACTCTTCTGCACCTTGCATTTCCTGAAGGTTCATAGATTCTTGGAATGATACATGAGCAAGGGCTTGACTTTGAAATCCCCACTTGCATTAGTACAAAACAAGAGAGTGAGATGGTCTTTCATGGGCTTGTGACCAGGCATTGCATTCTCTTCTTCTGTAATGTAGGTCCACTTTGGCATCTTTTTCCAAAACTCCCTGTCTCATCACAGTTAAAAACTTGCTCCTGCAGGTAACACCCAAACACCATGAGCTTCTGGAACTCAGTAGCAAATACATCAGCTGCCTGAGCATCTGAACTCACAGCCTTGCCATGCCTCACAACACTTCTCCTCTTAAAGTTATCAAACCATCCCTGCTTTCTTTGAATCCTTCTTCATTTTCTGTTGACATATCTGGCAGTTTACTTACCAGGTCAGTGTACAAAGCCTTTGCCTTCTTGCCAATAAAGTTCTTAGTTACAGTATCACCTGCTACTTGCTTCTCCTTTATCCAAACCAGAAGCAACTTTTCTACATCTTCTAGAAATGTGGCCATTGCTTTGATATTCTCGTGACTCCTTTAGCTGCATCTAGCCCTCTTGTTTCTTATTTCTTCTTTAACATTGTGCAAATGGTCAATGTAGACTTCTTGCAATTTGGCCACTCACATACCTTGTTTGTACTTCTTGATGATTTCCTTCTTAACTTCCACCATAATCATTTCCTTCTTCTTACCACCTTTCTTTTCAACCTTTTTCTGCTTAAGAGCCATTGGATAAGCTACATGGATGTTGAATAAGGTACAGTATTAATAAACTCTATCATATACTATATTTAATGTAACTGGCAATAAGGTAGTAAAGGAAAGGGTCTATATCTTCAGGCAGCCTGACGTAGAATGAAGCAAAGCATTCCTAAGCTTACTCCTGTATAGAAAAGCAAGAGACTGTCCATAGATGCTTTAAAGTGACAAAAATACACTAGTGCCAGTTGTGGTCAACTTCCAACATTCTGAAAAATCACCGATTTCTGCCCAACACTGTAGCCTGAGACTGAGCATCTGAGCACGGGAGGGAATCACCCACAATCCCACAATAAGAGAGAGAGAACCATTGGTTCAGTCATGATCATGTGATGTTTGGTATCATGTACTACTCGTATTGCAAGACATCACTCATTTATAAAGTTAAAATTTAATAGAAATGTTTGATTGTTTTGAGGAACACTCACAGAACAAGTTACTTGCAACCCAAGGTCCTAATGTAAGTCATTGGCATATACTGTGCCAAAGGGTATATGTTGTAGATATTTCTATCCAAGTTATCCTTCTTATTTCTCTCCTTTGATCAGATGTGACAGAAGCAGGAAACACGGGCTACTGGAAACATGTTCTTTATTATTTTGCAAGCCTTCTACCTTCATCCATTCAAGCTGCTATAACTGAATACCAAAAACAAAAGAAATACATTTCTCATGCTCTGGAGGCTGTCCAAGATCAAGGCTCCAATAGACTCAGTATCTGGTAAGGACCCACTTCTTGGTTTATAAATAACGTCTTCTAACCATGTCCACTCATAGTAGAAGTGGTAAAGGAGCTCTCTGGGGTCTCTTATACAAAGGCACTAATCTCATTCATGAGGGCTCCATCCTCATGGCCACCCAAAGCCCACCTCCAAATACCATCACGTTGGAAATTAGGTTTAAATATATGAATATTAATTTGTGAGAAAGGCACAAACATTCATAGCACCTTTTTTTCTTTAAGTTGTATATGAGTAAATGTTTGTCATCCTGAACATGTTTGTCATACCTTCTAGAACCTTGGCCAAAGAACCAAGACAAGATTTAGAAAAAAAAAAATGTTGACTTTTGTTTAAGTTACCACTTTTGAAGTGTACGGATGGGCTCACAATTTTGTTCTTTAGAGAAATTCAAACTAGGACAGGCTTTCATCCTTATGAAATGATCATATTAATAATTTCCAGAAGTAAAAAGAAGTAATAGATGACATTTCATTATCTCTTTAATCCTAAGAAACAATACAATAGGTCATTTCCTCATCTGCTAGTTCACATTTGTCTTTAATTTCTCTCATTCTACATTACAAAGGGCATATTCAATAAATATCTACCTGATACCTAACAAGGTGCATATTTACTTTTTTCAATAGAGAATTTAACAACTTTAGTTAAGTAATATTCTATCTATGAAGTATTGGCTATAGTTAAATTTTTAATAACTCTATGGTATGTTATTTTGAAATAAAATTAAATAATTGCTGTAAATATTTCTAATGTATCTTAATATGCTGTTACTTATACTTTGAAACTCTATGGAACATTCAAGTCATTTTAAGTATGTTTTCCTGCAATATGATTTGAAACTTGGATAGCTGGCCTTTGAAATGTATAAATTGTAGAAGAAAATCAGCATAGTTTTCTTTTCCTGGGAAGTGGAGCAGTTAATATTCAACATGAAATGTCTAATCTTTAAATACATTATAATCTAACTGCTTAGGATAATTTTTGCTTTAATACCTTAAGAGTCTGCAAAGCCTGAAGGATGGGATTATTAAGATGGAATTTTAATGTCAAAATTATCAGGGAAGTGAACATATTGCTAGTGTTCATAAAAATTGTATTCAATTTCTGTATGATTTGTTCAAATAAGAGATGAGAATATATTTGATTATAACTAGTAAGTAACCCAAAATTTGATCAGATGACTGGAGGTCACTGCCACATAGAGCTGTCAACCTCAGAGGTGAGACTATTTAAGACCTGAATTTACTCTAATACATAAATGTACCTGCAGAGATGTGCATAAAAATGTAGGTATGAAATAATTAAATTGTTGGAACATTTTGTAGTGAAAATGGTAGGAAAAGGAGCATATGAAAACTAAAATAAAAAACAAATGTAAATGATGATTATTTCTGTAGAAAATAATGCGAAAGTGTAGGGAACATTTATTACTTTTCATTTTTTAAAGCTTTGGAATAACTCAAAGCTAATCTGTTATATGCATCACAGATTTCTAAAAAATTCACTTTTATTTAGCAGAAATTTATTAATGGGCAGATTAATCTGTGATATAGAATTTACTGTGGAATGCCTAGTATGAAAAGCAAGAAGAAGATAGCATTTAAATGCACTATTTTAGGTAATTGTTTTAGAGCAAATACATACTTTGCAGTATTTTTTATAATAATGCTTGTCAGTTTCTTAAGGAGGATTATCCCTGTAGCAATACAAACTTTCCCTTCTACATTATCAAATACCTACAATGATGTGCTCATACATAATCATTTATAACTATTAATAGAAACTATAATAAGCAATCAATAGTCATTCAAACTTACAATTATAATTTTTTATTCCACTGTTGGGGGGGATGGAGAGACATGTCTTATGTATTGGCCTTAAGATACAAAAGCTCAGTAGGTACTTTTCTTAGAACAATGCACATTTGTAATTTATGAATGTTCTTTTATATTCTTATAGATATAAATATACAGTTACATTTTCCCTTTTCCCCAGTGCTACATAATTATAACTTGTAATATGTAAATATTTATGAATTCACAGGATGTTCGCTAGGAGAGAATGTTATACTTGCAGATTTGTCTAGTATTTGCAGAATTCAGATCTTATTATTAGGCTTTATGTTGTATTGCAAAATGTAAAAATACATTGTTATAAATATGACTTGTCTAGAAAACATACCATCTGGTGGTTCTGTTGAGAAATGAGAATTATCTCAAAATCATTTATTGTTAGGAATAAGACATTACAATGTTGGTTGAAAATTTTACTCCCTTTATTTTTATATAAGTAAATGGCAGACATAATGACCTGTATTCTATGTGAAAAAATATGGTCTAAACACTAATATCATGAGGTATTAGAATTCAAATAACCTTAGAGATCATTTAGACAGAAATGGCATACTAAGTGATTGGCAGTCGCTGTCTAAAATGCCATTTAAGGGATTCTATCAGGATTATAGATTAAAGGATACCTGTGCTCCAGTGAGGAAGAGTCCTTGGCTGGCTGAGAACATATGCCTTAGGTTCTGAATGGGAAATTGGTAGCAAGCATCTTGTGTACCACCTTCCCTTATTTCGTATGAAAGAAGATCACTAAAAGCTGGTCAAAAATGAAGATTCCAATCCCTAAAACATCATTGAGCTGTCAGACAAATCTACTACTAGATATTTGTCTGTATGTTTGCTCAAAATCTGATTCCTACAACTTTCTCCACTTAATCCTAATTTATTGCACATTCCCAGTACGAACTCTTTAGATACCAGAAGATAAGCATTACTTTTCCCTTTCAGTGTTTCCCTTTTCCAAATCAAGTCATTAAGTGCTCCAGCTTCTTTACTATCTCTATTGTTTGTTCAAGTCCTTCTTAAATATTACTACCAGAATGAAATTTCCTAGATGATATCTTAACTGTATAAAGTGAAACAATTATTTCTCTTAATGAAAACACCATACTTCTATTTAATACAATAAGAGATCCCATGATGTATTTCACTGTGTTTTTATGCTCTTGGATCACAGTGCACTTGCCATTGAGTACAATATTTAGGGTGATTTTTTTTTTAATTTTCTTAACGTTTATTCGTCTTTGAGAGACAGAGAGACACAGAGCACAAGGAAGGGTGGATCAGAGAGAGAGAAAGGCAGACACAGAATCCGAAGCAGGGTCCAGGCTCTGAGCTGTCAACACAGAGCCCAATGCCAGGCTTGGACTCACAAACCGTAAGATTATGACCTGAGCCGAAGTCGGACTCTTAACCGACTGAGCCACCCAGGTGTCCCCTATTTAGGGTTTTAAAATGAACCACTCCTCTCTGTTCTAAATATTAGGTGTTTATTAATTTCTTCATCTGATAATAATGAAAACCGCATTCATTTTCATGGTTGTTCATTGTTAGCCAATGACCATGCTAATCATTTTATCTTGATTAAATTATTTAAAATCACATAATTATCCCTAATTTTATCTACATATAAACAACAATAAGAAAGTCACAAGAAGTTGAGGACCCTGCCTAAAGTTGTGGCAACATTTCACCACACTTTTATATTTATTTTGTTAGTTTGAAACAATTCATCCTTTTGAGTTTTTATTTAGTAATTATGTTACACTCTCTTAGGAGATAAGAAACACATATTCCGAATTTATCTTAGATATTGAATATTTATTTGAAGTGTACTTGTAGTAAATGTTAAATATTGAAAACTGAGAAGTTATACAACAAGCGTCTTAGAGAAAAAAATAAAGATTTCTGTAAATAATCAATAGCGTGTCTCTATTCCAATTTTCTTTAGTCCAAAGGAGAATGTCCTGTGCTCATATCATCCTTCTTGGGAAGATCCTTCTTTCTTCCTTGCAGTATATGATATTATGGTAATTCAAATTTTTTCTGCCTCTGCTGCTACTGTTGTGGAAAGACATAAAGACTCTTTGTTACTCTGCCCGAGTGCTTCTAATTAATTGTATCTTCTGTGTATTCATTTTAATATCATAATACTTGATGCTGGCCATCTTACTAAGCACTTACTGGTCATTCAGTCCTCTGAGTTTTCCCAATGACCTTAAGGTAGGCAATGTTTTAATTCTCAAATGACATAAGAAAAAAACTGAGGGCTGGAGGGAGATTAAACAACACCAAATTGACAGATCATTGAATAGGTAAGGCATTTTCTGAACCTGGGTTCATATTCAGGTTTGATTTCAAAGTTTAGATGCTAGCTCACTGCCTGTATTTTCTCTGTTGCTTACATTCTGCCCATACTACTAGCAATGATACTTTCTCTGTGTCCCACATTCACATTCCAAAGGTATTTCCTAAGTGATTGTTAAGACCTTACTCCCCAGTGATCTCAGAGAATCAGAGATTTTGCCAAATGCCTTGCTTGAGTGAAAATATAAGCTGTGTGTGGCACTTCTTTGATCCACCAGCCTAACAAATCTGTCAAGAAAATAAATCACATTAGTTTAAACAAAAATGTCTTAGTAACGTATCAAAATGATAACAACATACATATCTGAAAATTCATGATATAGGTTTGTGGAATAGATCTCATACTTATGCTTATTGAGTCTAGAAACCACAAATCCCCTTTTATGTAAAGGAGAGCATTTACTTAATTTTCTCTTGTTTTATCTTGCATTTTCCAAATGATTTCCAAAATATCATGTATGAAGTCTCTCCAGTTGCATCCACTTTTCAGTGAGCTCACAAGCAATATTCTTCTGCCCGAAAATCATGAGCTTTTTGTGAGGTAGCTGCTCTTTTACCAGAACTTTATCTGTTGCATTCTCTCCTTTTCTGTTTTGAAATTGTTTTAAAGATTTCTCTACAGAAAGATATTCAGTTGTCTCTAAACAATCACCGTTAGAAACCAAGATGCCTTGTGCACTCACATACTTGTATGAAAAACAAAAACATTAACAGCAGCCAAAGGATTTGTTTCCAGAGCACAGGTGTCATGAAAACCACCTCTAAACCTAAACCAAATGGGGAAAGGAAAAGACTCAAATCAGCATCGTTGTCATTGGACATGTAGACTCATGCAAGTCTACCACTACTGGTCATCTGATGCACACATGTGATGGTAGCAACAAAAGAACCATCAAAAAAAAAATGTGAAAGAGGCGCTGAGATGGGAAAGCGCTCCTTCAAGAATGCCTGGGTCTTGGATAAACTGAAAGCTGAACGTGAACGTGGTATCACCATTGATATCTCCCTGGAAATTCCAGACCAGCAAGTATTATGTGACCATCATTGATGCCCCGGGACACAGAGACTTTATCAAAAACATGACTACAGGAACATCTCAGGCTGTGTTGTCCTGATTGTTGTTGCTGGTGTTGGTGAACTTGAAGCAGGTATCTCCAAGAATGGGCAGATCTGTGAGCCCTCCCTTCTGGTTTATGCAGTGAATGTAAAACAACTAATTGTTGGTGTTAACAAAATGGATTCCACTGAGCCACCCTACAGCCAGAAGAGTTATGAGGAAATCATTAAAGAAGTCTGCACCTACATTAAGAAAATTGGCTACAACCCCAACACAGTAGCATTCATGCCAATTTCTGGTTGGAATAGTTATAACATGCTAAAGCCAAGTGTTAACATGCCTTGGTTCAGGGGATGGAAAGTCACCCATAAAGATGGCAAGGACAGTGGAACCACAGTGCTTGAAAGTCTGGATTGCATCCTGCCACCAGCTCATCCAGCTGACAAGCCTTTTTGTCTGCCCCTCCAGGATGTCTACAAAATTGGTGATATTTGTTCTGTCCCTGTGGGCTGAGTGGAGACTGGTATTCTTAAACCAGGCATGGTGGTCAACCTTTGCTCCAGTCCATGTTACAACTGAAGTCTGTTGAAATGCCCACGAAGCTTTGAGTGAGCCTCTTCCTGGGGACAACATGGGCTTCGATGTCAAGAACATATCTGTCAAAGGTGTTCATTGTGGCAATGTGGCTGGTGACAGCAAAAATGACCCACCAGGGGAAGCAGCTGGCTTCATGGCTCAGATGATTATCCTAAACCATCCAGGCCAAATCAGTGATAGATATGTTTCCATGCTGGATTGTCACACACCTCACATCGCTCGCAAGTTTGCTGAGCTGAAGGAGATTGACTGTTGTTCTGGAAAAAAGCTTGAAGATGGCCCCAAGTTCCTGAAATCTAGTGCTGCTGCCATCATTGATATGGCTCCTGGTAGGCCTATGAAGTTGAGGACTTCAGCCATTTTGCTGTTCATGACATGAGACAGACGGTTGCTATGGGTATCATCAAAGCAGTGGACAAGAAGGCAGCTGGAGTTGGCAAGGTCACCAAGTCTGCTCAGAAAGCTTAGAAGGCTAAATAAATATAATCTCCAATACCTGCCATCCCAGTCTCTTTTTTAAAGTTTTTTAAATGTTTATTTTTTAGAGTGCAAGTGGGGGAGGAGCAGGGAGAGAGGGAGACACAGAATCTGAATTAGGCTCCAGGCTCTGAGCTGTCAGTACAGAACCTGCACAGGGCTCAGACTCATGAACCATGAGATCATGACCTGAGCCGAAGTCAGATGCTTAACTGACTGAGCCACCCAGGTACCCCCACCTCAGTCTTAATAACTGGTAGAAGAACCATCTCAGAGCTGTTTGTGTCAACTGACCATTTAAGTTTAATAGTAAATGACTGGTTAATGATAACAACATATCATAAAACCTTCAGAAGGAAAGGAGAATCTTTTGTGCACCATTTGGTTTTGTGTGTGTGTGTGTGTGTGTGTGTGTGTCACTTTCAACCTATTAGTTTTTAAATCCATACTTTTTAATGGAGACAACTTGACCAAAAATCTGTCACAGAATTTTGAAACCCATTAAAACAGAAATTTAATGAGAAAAAAAGCCCCAAACCCCAAAGCTAATTGGGTCATGCATGCATGTTAAATTTTTATCAGGACTCTCAAATTGCCTGGTAGATTGTATCACTTTATTTTACCTGTAATAGTGCAATAATACTGTATCTTTTTTTCCCACCTTTGACAATAGGATTTAAATAATTACCTTTCTTCTTATTGTATACTAATTATACGATATGTGCTAAGTAAGATATCTACATCTAATCATGTGTTTTGATTCTATAAACAACTTAAATTCCCATTTACTTTCCTTTTGTATTTTTATAATTATGAATTAATTTGCATCTTTATTCTTCCTAGAGCCATCCTTAAGGCCATACTGTATTTTTATTTCTTAATTTGTTCTTATTCACGGGTTCCTCTTTCCATGTTTTGTTGATTATTTAAAAAAAACTTTTAAGATGAAAACAATATATTTTGAAAACTCATATACATGTATACAAGATAAACTTTATTATTTACAAATCCAGCTATCTTTTTAGTGGCTGTCCTTATAGGCACTTGATTGAATTAACAAAACCTTAGGAATAAAAAATTATTTTAATGTAGGTAAATCTAATTTTTTTCTGAATGATAATAATAATGTACATTTGTATGTCATAAAGAATTTCCTACTTCTCAATTGATCCTAGCATTCCTAGTATAACTGTTCTATTATAAAGATGAGAAAACTGAGACTCAAAGACATAAAGTGATTTACCCAAAGGAACAATTTAGCTGGTGTGGCATGTATGGGATTTTAACTCCAAATACAATACTTTTTCTGCGGGAGCTTGCGATTTCTCAAAAATACAAAATATTTCTGGAATACTCCTCTCTGTTGCCTTTTGTGCCCCAACAAAACGTCTTCCTTTGCTAAAAAACCCACTCATTAATTGTATTGAATTAAGACAACATCCAATAGTCCTCTATTCAAAATCCAAATACCCTTAGAGATTTAATAATCAAGCTGTTAAGTAATTAAACCTTAGTAAGAATTAGCTTATGAGATTGCTTTTCATCAACCACTAAGTGAGAAGCAATGGAGCACAAAGTAGAAGAGATGGGATGGAGTGAGAACCAAGCACAAGCAATTCGAAAGGGGACTGACAGATTACAACACTGTTGGTAGCAAGAAATTCTGGGTTATAAAAATAGGGCGTCTCACCAGCAGAGCTGCAGTTTAGATAACAAAAGAAAATCCATTATTTCATAATTTTGTCATATGATTGGTCTTGGCTGCAGACATAAGCTAACAATCATTCTATATGAATTAAGATCTTACCTCTGTATTTTCTCTTACTGTCTCATCCTACACTTGTAGGTATGTTCTTATGCTCTAGACCATAATGGTAAAACTAACCTGACTTTTTCTAGTGTGCCCTTTTCTTGGCCTGTCATACACTTCCATAGATTTCAGCTCAAAATCAAACAAAATACCTCATCACTGAGGTGTCTCTGATCAGCTCCACCCCTTAAAAGGCCTGGTGGATTCGTCCACCACCTTCCTGGTATTCCACTCTAATGTACATGGGCTTATGTCATACAGTTAATTAAGCCTTCTTTTCCCAAATTTCTTTTCTATCTTTCTCCTACTGTTTGCCTCATATTCCTTGATGATAGAAACTAAGTCATATTTATCTTTGCGTTTCCTGTATCTGTAAGGGTCTAGACCTTGTGGTCAAGACAAATCAGTACTTACTAAATATTTAATGAATTAATACATGGGAAATATGTAAATATGGACATAAATATACATCTGCAAAACAAATATCCCCTCCTTTCCCCTTCAAGCTGAACAGTGACCTGTATTTTATCTATGTTTTTAAAGTGTATTTGTTGTGGGGGGGGGTAGAGGGAGAGAGAGAGAATCTCAAGCAGACTCCACACTGTCAGTGCAGAGCCCGACATGGGGCTCTATTTCACAAACGTGAGATCAAGACCTGAGCTGAGATCAAGAGTTGGAGGCTTAACCACCTGAGCCTCCCAGGTCCCCCTGTATTCTATGTATTTTAACTTGTTTTATTATTCTTCAGATTAATTTTTCCATAGATTTAAAAAAAATGTTTATTTATTTTGAGAGAGAAAGCATGAGTGGACTAGGGGCAGAGGGAGAGAGGGAGGGAGGGAGAGAGAGAATCTCAAGCAGGCTCCATGTTGCCAGTTCAGAGCTCAAGGGCGGGGAGTTGGGGCTCGATCTCACAAAGTGTCTGGGGGAACCTTGAGATCATCACTTGAGCCTATATGAAGAGTCTGATGCTCAACTGACTGAACCACGTAGGTGCCTCCCTAGATTTTTTTAAAGCAATGTATTTGAAACAGGAGAATGGAAGGTAAAGGAAATTTCACTAGGAGCTCATAGCAACCTGGTAAAAAGAAAACTGAACTCTAAAACTTAAGCTAAGTCTTTCAGTTAAAGAAACACAATAGCTTCTGTTTAGATAACAAAGACTCTTTAACTACTAGTGTGCCAATAAATAATGCTATTTTGTATTCATATTGTTGAATAATATACATACAAATTAAGTTGATTCAATGAAACTATTAGTCAACATTAGGAAAAAAAAAAGAGGATAGACAAGTTTTTTTACATACCAAAGGCAAAAATAATCAATCAATTTACTGACTAAATTTTCAAAATTTATTCATATTATTTTTAAATATTTAATTTTTCTGGCATGGTATAGACACAGACCATGTTCCATATGGGGTGTCCGTAGGTTAGGCCTTCTAAATGAAGGTATTTGTGGATTTTTGTGAGCCTTTGTTTATTGTAAATTATAATAGCATCTACCCCCCACACATGCTAATGCATAATATGACTTTATACACTTGACTTTCCATTTTTCTCTTTCAATCTCAAGTTCTATCATCTTGGCAGGTCTGCCTTTAACATATGCATTGGAAGGCCACTTGTGCTTCTGTGGTTCTTGAAAATTTTACAAGTTTTGACCAAACAGGATGCAGAATTGTTTTTGAGTTTCTGCCATGAAATGTCTAATAACCCTGTCATTCTTTTGAAAATACTGTGTTAATAAATTCTGACAATGTGCAAAACATAGTGAGAAGAGGAATTTTTGCTTCCCACGCAGCTTTTCTCCAAGTGGTAAAAACGAGAGAGAAAGAGAGACAGAAAGACCCCACAATTAGGTCAGATAGGCCATTTATTTGCAGAAAGATTACTCCTGAAACTTCCATTCCCATCCTCTTTCTGGGGAAGGTCACTTTCAAGGTCTGAGGCAAGGAAAATTCTACTACTATTTTGGAAGTACAAACAGCCATCTAAAAATTAGCCCATCATAAAACCTTTAATTTTAAAATTTTGATAGCCAGCTTTTTCAAGCCCTCCTTTTCCATGTTTTCATACATTCTAACCCTAAATCAATTCCTGGTCTTGGCTGTATTAATCCTAAAATGCTAGATTGCACCACATGATGACTCTTTTTATTAGAGAATCATGCATCAGTGAAATCACACACACACACACACACACACACACACACAAACACAAAGAGAGAGACACACAGATACACACACAAAAGTAGTTTTCTTATTCAAACACCTGTTTCAACATTAGTTAAGACATAGTATAAGGAAAGGCATGAAGTTCAGCCATCTAGTTGTTCATTAATGAGGCTTTGATGGTATGTTGACTCACTTAACAACTATCCAATCTTTATTACATAGGAAAGGTAATTGGCACCTATATACCTTTCTCATAAATGCTGCAAATGGAAAAGAAAATTGAATTCCCTGTGAAAAGATTAAAAATAAACAACTACCAACCTTCCTTAAAGCTGATCTGAAAACTCTTGGCAACTAACTAGTATATGCACACTAACTGAAAGCATTGTGTTTGTACTGCTCTGCACTATACCATTTCTGGTGGTGTTCCTCTAAAAGCCATGATATCAGAGGCACCCCAGGAACCTAGAATCCCAGTTATTATAAAAGAAAGCTTTTGGCTGCAAGGTAGTGAAGAGAAGGCCAGTGGATCAAACGTAAAAGCTTTGCTTTTGAGATTAAATTAATACCAGAGGCTCAGTCAGCACTGAGTTAGTGTGCACCATGCACCACATAGCACCTCACCGTATAGATTCTCATGGAGTTAAGTGGTGTTATTCTGACCTGCTTCCTCCCAGATTTACCAGCTCCAGATAACCCCCAAGCAGAATAATCATGTATATCAAAAATACTTAGCAGTTTTGTGAAAGGTAAAAAAAATTTTTTTTGCTAAATCCTCTTTCCATATGAGACCTAATGAGCACCTCAAGATACTGCCTGTCTGAGGAAAGGAAGGATTAATGTTTAAAATCATTATTCCACCGAACTCCATCAATTTCGTGTCACCAACACATCAAAAGGTGCAATTTTCAGAAAGCTGTTTCCTGCCTGAGTCTTTTCATTGTGGTTTCACAACACAATTGCCTGCTTAGGCCCTCCCAGCACACGGCACCCTCTCAATATATGCACTGTTTGGACACAATACGTTCCTGTTTTCAGTTAATTAATACATCACAAGGAGCTTTCTAAGTTACAAAGCCCCCAAATCTCACAAACAAATAAGCTTTGGATATTATCCCTGAGCCATGTTTTCACTGCCTTTTTCCCCATATTTTCTTTTATTTGTGTAAAATATATTTTGACTTCACTGCAAACCATAAGAAAACTTGATACCCAAATAATATCAAGCATAATTCAAGAGGAGTAAACAAAAGTAGGAAGAAAACACTAATAGCCAAGCATTATTTTTAATTCTTCACATTCTTTACCACATCTCTTAGCACATTTAATTTGACACATCTCTGCAAGAGAAGATAATTCTTGTTTGTTTGTTTGTTTGTTTGTTTTTATCTTCCCTCCCATTGAGAGAACGGTTCCAGCTAAGCGGTATCCACAAGATGCAATAAATCTCTTTCTAAGTGTGTGAGAGTCAATTCTCTTTTCAACTCTATTTATTTCTATTTAAATTAATTGGGGAAAAATCAAAACAAAGTCACAAAAATGCTTATTTGTAAAATCCAACAAAAGGATACACTTTTTTTAAAAGAAATGTGCTAGTATAATTTGCATGAATATAAACGTTTTCAAAAACTAAGATGAGATATATTTTGTATATTAAAATGGAGCACCCTTAAAACACATGGAGGTATAGAATTTAAAATTCAGCATACATACATGTAAAGTTTTTTTTTTTTTAATTTTTTTTTCAACGTTTTTTATTTATTTTTGGGACAGAGAGAGACAGAGCATGAATGGGGGAGGGGCAGAGAGAGAGGGAGACACAGAATCGGAAACAGGCTCCAGGCTCCGAGCCATCAGCCCAGAGCCTGACGCGGGGCTCGAACTCACGGACCGCGAGATCATGACCTGGCTGAAGTCGGACGCTTAACCGACTGCGCCATTCAGGTGCCCCAATGTAAAGTTTTAAAAGTGAAAAACAATCCAAAACTTTAACTATGTTGGGTTTTAAAACAGTGGTATCCCAGTCAAGCTAAAGGTGCTTTTAAGGAATGTCATTCCCCACTTATGTTGATTTTTATAGGAAATCATATAAAAGTAGGAGAGTACACTGAACAACCTACCACCAAGAAAGCAGAGTTAATGGTGCAGAAAAGACTTAAAACAGACAATATCCTTAAAGAAAAACATAAAACAGCGTTAGAGGACTTTAAAGATGACACAAGCAGCAATCTGAGTATAAAATAAAAATTATTGAAATAAAGAACTCACTAGATAGTTTGAAGAGTCAAATGGATATAGTCAAGTGGCAAAACGTGTAAGCTGAAAAATCAAGTCAAGGAATTTGCCAAAACTGAATCAAGGAGAAATTACATTCTAAGAAAATTCAAGAGTGAACACAGAAACTAGAATTAGAAATGCCAGTGTGTAGGGGTGCCTGAGTGGCTCAGTCAGTTAAGTGTATGAATTTGGCTCAGGTCACAATCTCATGGTTTGTGAGTTCGAGCCCCACATCGCAGTCTGTGCTGATGGCTTGGAGCCTGGAACCTGTTTCAGATTCTGTGTCTCCTTCTCTCTCTGTCCCT
Organism: Panthera tigris; assembly: GCF_018350195.1. NCBI lineage: Eukaryota > Metazoa > Chordata > Mammalia > Carnivora > Felidae > Panthera > Panthera tigris. The sequence continues at coordinate 135,816,113 of NC_056667.1, read as the reverse complement.
CCCCTGCTCATGATCTGTCTCTCTCTGTCTCAAAAATAAGTAAATATTAAAAAAAAAAAGAAAAGCCAATATGCATATCACCAAAGATCCTGAATAAAAGGAAAACATACAATGAAGGATAAAAAATAAAAGAAATTCTAACTGAAAATGTCATAAAACAAAAGAAAGATTAAGTTGTCAGTTATAAAAGATTCATAGTCTGTAAAAAAAAAGATATATAAGGAAAGAAAAGAAAAGAAAACACAATTAGACCCTCAGGATGTACTCCTCGGAGGAATATTAGTTATAGTGAAGAATGGTAGATAAGTCATTTGGAAAGTTTATTGTTGAAGAAAGAACTGGTTCTAAAAATATAAAAAGAACTTAAGCATGATAATAGAATGTTTAAACTTTAGAAGTTGAAGCCCTCGGAGGGAAGATGGCGGCGTAGGAGGACGCTGGGCTTACCGCGTCCTGCTGATCGCTTAGATTCCACCCACACCGGCCTAAATAACCCGGAAAACCACCAGAAGACTAGCAGAACGGATTCTCTGGAGCCAAGCACAGATGAGAGGCCCATGGAAGAGGGTAGGAAGGGCAGCCAGGCGGTGCACACTACACAGACCGGCGGGAGGGAGCCGGCAGAGGGGCAACCCACAGGCCAAGCAGAGCCCCCGAATCTGGCTGGCAAAAGCAGAGGGGCCGGATGGAGTCTGTTCTGACAGCAAGCGGGACTTAACATCTGGAAGGTTATAAGTTAACAGCTCTGCTCAGAGAGCGGGAAGGCTGGAGGACAACGGGAGGCAGAGTTGTTGAGCCCCAGGCGACAGAGCTCAGCTTGGCGGGGAACAAAGGCAGTCACCAGTGCCATTTCCCTCGCCCATCCCCCAGCCAAAATCCCAAAGGGAACCAGTTCCTGCCAGGGAACTTGCTTGCACCGGGCAAACACCCAACACTGTGCTTCTGCAGGTCCATCCCTCCATCGGGTCTGACTCCCTCCCGGTGCTGCAGGGCCCCTCCCGAAGCAGATCACCGAAGGATAAGGGAGCTGAGCCTACCCCTCCCACCCCTGTGCACCTTGCTGATCCACCCCAGCTAATACGCCAGATCCCTAGCACCACAAGCCTGGCAGTGTGCAAGTAGCCCAGACAGACCACGCCACCCCACAGTGAATCCCACCCCTAGGAGAGTGAAAGAGAAGGTACACACCAGTCTGACTGTGGCTTCAGCAGTGGGCTGGGGGCAGACATCAGGTCTGACTGCGGCCCCGCCCACCAACGCAAGTTATTCAAAACAGCACAGGGGAAGTGCCCCTTAGTCCCGCACCACTCCAGGGACTATCCAAAATGACGAAACGAAAGAATTCCCCTCAAAAGAATCTCCAGGAAATAATGACAGCTAATGAACTGACCAAAAGGGATTTAAACAATAAAACAGAAAGTGAAATTAGAAAAATAGTCATAAAATTAATTGCTGGGCTTGAAAACAGTATAGAGGACAGTAGAGAATCTATTGTTACAAAGATCAAGGGACTAAGGAACAGACAGGAGGAGCTAAAAAATTCTATAAACAAGCTGCAAAATAAAATAGAAACAACCATGGTTCGGATTGAAGAGGCAAAGGAGAGAATAGGTGAACTAGAAGATAAAATTATGGAAAAAGAGGAAGCTGAGAAAAAGAGATTAAAAAATCCAGGAGTACGAGGGGAAAATTAGAGAACTAAGTGATGCACTAAAGAGAAATAATATACACATAATTGGTATTCCAGAGGAGGAAGAGAGAGGGAAAGGTGCTGAAGGGTACTTGAAGAAATTATAGCTGAGAACTTCCCTGATCTGGGGAGGGAAAAAGGCATTGAAATCCAAGAGGCACAGAGAACTCCCTTCAGACGTAACTTGAATCGATCTTCCGCATGACATATTATAGTGAAACTGGCAAAATACAAGGATAAAGAGAAAATTCTGAAAGCAGCTAGGGATAGACGTGCTCTAACATATAAAGGGAGACCTATAAGACTCGTGAACGATCTCTCTTCTGAAACTTGGCAGGCCAGAAAGGAATGGCAGGAGATCTTCAATGTGTTCAACAGAAAAAAAACATGCAGCCGAGAATCCTTTATCCAGCAAGTCTGTCATTTAGAATAGAAGGAGAGATAAAGTCTTCCCAAACAAACAAAAACTGAAGGATTCCTCACCACTAAACCAGCCCTGCAAGAGATCATAAGGGGGATCCTGTGAGACAAAGTACCAGAGACATCACTACAAGCATGAAACCTACGGACATCACAATGACTCTAAGCCCATATCTTTCTATAATAACACTGAATGTAAATGGACTAAATGCGCCAACCAAAAGACATAGGGTATCAGAATGGATAAAAAAACAAGACCCATCTATTTGCTGTCTACAAGAGACTCATTTTAGACCTGAGGACACCTTCAGATTGAGAGTGGGGGGATGGAGAACTATTTATCTGACCACTGGAAGTCAAAAGGAAGCTGGAGTAGCCATACTTATATCAGACGAAGTAGACTTTAAATTAAAGGCTGTAACAAGAGATAAAAAAGGGCATTATATAATAATCACACGGTCTATCCATCAGGAAGAGCTAACAATTATAAATGTCTATGCGCTGAATACAAGAGCCCCCAAATATATAAAACAACTACTCACAAAGATAAGCAACCTTATTGATAAGAATGTGGTGATTGCAGGGGACTTTAACACTCCACTTACAGAAATGGATAGATCATCTAGACACATGGTCAATAAAGAAACAAGGGCCCTGAATGATACATTGGATCAGATGGACTTGACAGATATATTTAGAACTCTGCATCCCAAAGCAGCAGAATGTACTTTCTTCTCGAATGCACATGGAACATTCTCCAAGATAGATCACATACTGGGTCACAAAACAGCCCTTCATAAGTATACAAGAATTGAAATTATACCATGCATACTTTCAGACCACAATGCTATGAAGCTTGAAATCAACCACAGGAAAAAGTCTGGAAAACCTCCAAAAGCATGGAGGTTAAAGAACACCCTACTAACGAATGAGTGGGTCAACCAGGCAATTACAGAAGAAATTAAAAAATATATGGAAACAAACAAAAATGAAAATACAACAATCCAAACGCTTGGGGATGCAGCGAAGGCAGTCCTGAGGAGAAAATACATTGCAATCCAGACCTATCTCAAGACACAAGAAAAATCCCAAATACAAAATCTAACAGCACACCTAAAGGAAATAGAAGCAGAACAGCAAAGGCAGCCTAAACCCAGCACAAGAAGAGAAAAAATAAAGATCAGAGCAGAAATAAACAATATAGAATCTAAAAAAACTGTAGAGCAGATCAACAAAACCAAGAGTTGGTTTTTTGAAAAAATAAACAAAATTGACAAACCTCTAGCCAGGCTTCTCAAAAAGAAAAGGGAGATGACCCAAATAGATAAAATCATGAATGAAAATAGAATGATTACAACCAATCCTTCAGAGATACAAACAATTATCAGGGAATACTATGAAAAATTATATGCCAACAAATTGGACAACCTGGAAGAAATGGACAAATTCCTGAACACCCACACCCTTCCAAAACTCAAACAGGAGGAAATAGAAAACTTGAACAGACCCATAACCAGCGAAGAAATTGAATCGGTTATCAAAAATCTCCCAACAAATAAGAGTCCAGGACCAGAGGGCTTCCCAGGGGAGTTCTACCAGACGTTTAAAGCAGAGATAATACCTATCCTTCTCAAGGTATTCCAAGAAATAGAAAGGGAAGGAAAACTTCCAGACTCATTCTATGAAGCCAGTATTACTGTGATTCCTAAACCAGACAGAGACCCAGTAAAAAAAAAAGATCTACAGGCCAATATCCCTGATTAATATGGATGCAAAAATTCTCAACAAGATACTAGCAAATCGAATTCAATAGCATATAAAAAGAATTATTCACCATGATCAAGTGGGATTCATTCCTGGGATGCAGGGCTAGTTCAACATTCGCAAATCAATCAACATGATACATCACATTAATAAAAGAAAAGATAAGAAGCATATGATCCTGTCGATGCAGAAAAGGCATTTGACAAAATTCAGCACGCTTTCTTAATAAAAACCCTCGAGAAAGTCAGGATAGAAGGAACATACTTAACCATCATAAAAGCCATTTATGAAAAGCCCACAGCTAACATCATCCTCAATGGGGAAAAACTGAGAGCTTTTCCCCTGAGATCAGGAACACGACAGGGATGTCCACTCTCACCGCTGTTGTTTAACATAGTGTTGGAAGTGCTAGCATCAGCAATCAGACAACAAAAGGAAATCAAAAGCATCAAAATTGGCAAAGATGAAGTCAAGCTTTCACTTTTTGCAGATGACATGATACTACACATGGAAAATCCGATAGACTCCACCAAAAGTCTGCTAGAACTGATACATGAATTCAGCAAAGTCGTAGGATACAAAATCAATGTACAGAAATCAGTTGCATTCTTATACACTAACAATGAAGCAACAGGAAGACAAATAAAGAAACTGATCCCATTCACAATTGCACCAAGAAGCATAAAATACCTAGGAATAAATCTAACCAAAGATGTAAAAGATCTGTATGCTGAAAACTATAGAAAACTTATGAAGGAAACTGAAGAAGATATAAAGAAATGGAAAGACATTCCCTGCTCATGGATTGGAAGAATAAATATTGTCAAAATGTCAATACTACCCAAAGCTATCTACACATTCAATGCAATCCCAATCAAAATTGCACCAGCATTCTTCTCGAAACTAGAACAAGCAATCCTAAAATTCATATGGAACCACAAAAGGTCCCGAATAGCCAAAGTAATATTGAAGAAGAAGACCAAATCAGGAGGCATCACAATCCCAGACTTTAGCCTCTACTACAAAGCTGTAATCATCAAGACAGCATGGTGTTGGCACAAAAACAGACACATAGACCAATGGAATAGAATAGAAACCCCAGAACTAGATCCACAAACGTATGGCCAACTCATCTTTGACAAAGCAGGAAAGAACATCCAATGGAAAAAGAGTCTCTTTAACAAATGGTGCTGGGAGAACTGGACAGCAACATGCAGAAGGTTGAAACTAGACCACTTTCTCACACCATTCACAAAAATAAACTCAAAATGGATAAAGGACCTGAATGTGAGACAGGAAACCATCAAAACCCTAGAGGAGAAAGCAGGAAAAGACCTCTCTGACCTCAGCCGTAGCAATTTCTTACTCGACACATCCCCAAAGGCAAGGGAATTAAAAGCAAAAATGAACTACTGGGACCTTATGAAGATAAAAAGCTTCTGCACAGCAAAGGAAACAACCAACAAAACTAAAAGGCAACCAACGGAATGGGAAAAGATATTTGCAAATGACATATCGGACAAAGGACTAGTATCCAGAATCTATAAAGAGCTCACCAAACTCCACACCCGGAAAACAAATAACCCAGTGAAGAAATGGGCAGAAAACATGAATAGACACTTCTCTAAAGAAGACATCCAGATGGCCAACAGGCACATGAAAAGATGCTCAACGTCACGCCTCATCAGGGAAATACAAATCAAAACCACACTGAGATATCACCTCACGCCAGTCACAGTGGCCAAAATGAACAAATCAGGAGACTATAGATGCTGGTGAGGATGTGGAGAAACGGGAACTGTTGGTGGGAATGCAAATTGGTGCAGCCGCTCTGGAAAACAGTGTGGAGGTTCCTCAAAAAATTAAAAATAGACCTACCCTATGACCCAGCAGTAGCACTGCTAAGAATTTACCCAAGGGATACAGGGGTACTGATGCATAGGGACACTTGTACCCCAATGTTTATAGCAGCACCCTCAACAATAGCCAGATTGTGGAAAGAGCCTAAATGTCCATCAACTGATGAATGGATAAAGAAATTGTGGTTTATATACACAATGGAGTACTACGTGGCAATGAGAAAGAATAAAATATGGCCTTTCGTAGCAACGTGGATGGAACTGGAGAGTGTTATGCTAAGTGAAATAAGCCATACAGAGAAAGACAGATACCATATGTTTTCACTCTTATGTGGATCCTGAGAAACTTAACAGAAACCCATGGGGGAGGGGAAGGGGAAAAAAAAGAGGTTACAGTGGGAGAGAGCCAAAGCATAAGAGACTCTTAAAAAGTGAGAACAAACTGAGGGTTGATGGGGGTGGGAGGGAGGGGAGGGTGGTTGATGGGTATTGAGGAGGGCACCTTTTGGGATGAGCACTGGTGGTGTATGGAAACCAATTTGACAATAGATTTCATATATTGAAAAAATAAATAAATAAATAAATAAATAAACTTTGAAGTTAACACTGGGCATGGGAAAAAGGAGAATAAGGGAAGCTCCTATGAGTGAAAACTCTCGCTTATTTGAGAGAGGACATAAATATTAACATGTTTAAGAAACTAATATGGAAAACAGTAAGTACACATTTGAAATGTGAAATACAATAAGAGAAAGGATAACAATAGCAAGTGTAACATTCAACTATTTGTCCATCCAATGACCACAAAATAGCAAAAAAAAAAAAAAAAGAAATAAAATTTAAATTGAAAAGTGAATAAAACCCATTGGAAACATTGAATGAAAGCAATAAGATATCATATAGATAAAGAACTTAACACACCTCTTTAGGAAAAGTAATGTCTCAACGAAAAAAAGAAGGAAGTATCCAGTAGATTTTAATATCATGAGTAGACATATATGTGTCATACATGGCATATGTACTAAATATATGTAAATATATAGAAGTATATGTAAGTATATAAATATAAATATGTTATAGTACTTTACACTAGTGCATTGAAAAACATTTTCTTTTCTCCCCTCCCACAAATTATGTCATTTTATCACACATTTTAATTCTAAATATTTTAGAAACCCACAATAAATTATTACTACTTTGCATTAGATAAATGATTTTTTGAAGTAATGAAAACTAAGGAAATAATGATTCCTTTTTTTAATGCTTATTTATTTTTGAGACACAGAGAGACAGAGCACGAGCGGGGGAGGGAAAGAGAGAGAGGGAGACACAGAATCCGAAGCAGGCTCCAGGCTCTGAGCTGTCAGCACAGAGCCCGACATGGGGCTTGAACTCACAAACCCAGAGATCATGACCTGAACCAAAGTCAGATGCTTAACCGAGTGAGCCACCCAGACACCCCAGGAAATAATGATTCTTGTGTTTACTTTCATTTTTACCATTTCTACCACTCTTAATTTTTTTGTACAAATCAATACTTTAATATGCAATTATAATGCTTCTACTTAAGAAAATTCATGAACATATCTTTTTTTAAATATTTATTTATTTTTGTAAGAGAGAGAGAGAGAGAGAGAGAGAGAGAGAGAGGAAGGGGCAGAGAGAGGGAGACACAGAATCTGAAGCAGGCTCCAGGGTCTGTCAGCGCAGAGCTCAATGCAGGGATCCAACCCTCAAACTACAAGATCATGACCAGAGCTGAAGTGAGACGTTTAACCAACTGAGCTACCCACGAGCCCCTCATGAGTATATCTTGTAGCACAATCAGCTGGAAATATATTCACTCAGCTTTTGTTTGTTTGAAATTTTTTTTATTTGAGTTTATTTTAGAATAATACTTTTTTATTTATCTATATTTATTTATTTATCTATATTTTATCTATATTTATGGATATAGTATCTAGAGTTGACAGTTTTCTTTCTTTTAGTATTTTACTTTTAGTAAATATGTCATTCCATTGAAAATTTGGCTTGTATCATTTTAATTAAAAGTTTTCTCTTATTTTTATCATTACTTCTCTGTATGTAATGTTTCTTATACCCTTAACTTTCTTTGGCTGCCCTTCAGCAGTTTGACTATGTATTATTATTATTATTATTATTATTATTATAGTTCTTTTTTTGTCATGGGGTTGTCTAAAGCTCTTGGATACATGGTTTATTTTCTTTCATTAAATTTGGAAAGTTCGCATTTATGATTTCCTCAAATTTTTTTTCTGCTTTACCTCTTTCTCTCCTTCTGTAACTACAATTATATGTATCTTAGACTGTTTTATAATGTGTCATAACTCTTGGATTCACTTTTTTTTACACTATTATCTTCATGTTTCACGTTAGGTAATTTTTTTGACTGATTTTGAATATCAGATAAATATCTACTCATATTGCCTTTAATTAATCTCTGTCTTGATATTTATTCTTTAATCAATCTGATGATATGATGAAATATAGGTAATGTGGGGTGTGTGTGTGTGCACCCATATGTATGTGCACGAGTTTGTGTGTGTGTGTGTGTGTGTGTGTGTGTGTGCATGTGTATGGGAGAAGAAAGAGAGAGACAAGCCAAACCCAAACCAATTCCTAACTAGATTAACTCCTAACTCACATTAAAGGTCTGAAAGAAGAAGTGTGACCATGTTTTCAAATATCATGCTACAAATCACATTCAGTGTTTAATCAATAAGTAAAAAGCAAACCTTAAAAAACAAGACAGAAAAGAAAAAACAACTTACTGTCAACAGATAAAGCAACTTATTTGAGGCTTAGCAATAGCCCAAATATTTAATCTATCACACAGGGTTTTAAAAATGACTATGAATAATATATTTTTAAAACCCAGTGGAAAATGGAGAGGACTTGAAGAAGTATTCAGCAGCGATATGAAACTACTGGAAAAGCTAAATATAAATGTTAGATTAAAGATTGCCATATCGGAGGCAAAGAATTTAATCAAAGGGTTCATATCCTGACAGGGCATGGCTGAGAGGGCATCAATAATTTAAAGGCAAAGGCCTTCTTCAGTAAACTCAAAAAAGAAGATAAAAACAAGGGGATATATTGATTTTGAAAATCAATGAAATTATCTTTAACATCAGAAGAGGTTAATAATATAAAAACAAGAATGACAAATTTTAAGGGGAATGTGCAGCCTAGTGTATGAAGCATGAGTATATGTAATAGAACAAAAAGTATTTTTTAAATTTTATTTTTTATTTTTTAAAAATTACATCCAAATTAGTTAGCATATAGAGCAACAATGATTTCAGGAGTAGATTCCTTAGTGCCCCTTACCCATTCAGTGCATCCCCCCCTCCCACGACCCCTCCAGCAACCCTCAGTTTGTTCTCCATATTTATGAGTCTTTTCTGTTTTGTCCCCCTCCCTGTTTTTATATTATTTTTGTTTCCCTTCCCTTATTATCATCTGTTTTGTCTCTTAAAGTCCTCATATATGTGAAGTCATATGATTTTAGTCTTTCTCTGACTAATTTCATTTACCATAATACACTCCAGTTCCATCCACATAGTTGCAAATGGCAAGATTTCATTCTTTTTGATTGCCGAGTAATACGCCATTGTATATATATCCCATATCTTCTTTATCCATTCATCCATCGATGGACATTTGGGCTCTTTCCATGCTTTGGCTGTTGTTCATAGCATTGCTATAAACATTGGGGTGCATGTGCCCCTTTGAAACAGCATACCTGTATCCCTTGGGTAAATACCCAGTAGGGCAATTGCTGGGTCATAGGGTAGTTCTATTTTTAATTTTTTGAGGAACCTCCATACTGTTTTCCAGAGTGGCTGCACCAGCTTGCATTCCCACCAGGAGTGCAAAAGAGATCTTCTCTCTCCCTATCCTTGCCAACATCTGTTGTTGCCTGAGTTGTTAATGTAGCCATTCTCACAGGTGGGAGGTGGCATCTCATTGTGGTTTTGATTTGTATTTCCCTGATGATGAGTGATGTTGAGCATTTTTTCATGTGTCATTTGGATGTCTTCTTGGAGAAGTGTCTATTCATGTCTTTTGCCCATTTCTTCACTGGATTATTTATTTTTTGGGTGTTGAGTTTGATAAGTTCTTTACAGATTTTGGATACTAACCCTTTAGCTGGTATGTCATTTGCAAATATCTTCTCCCATTCTGTCAGTTGCCTTTTAGTTTTTCTGATTGTTTCCTTCACTGTGCAGAAGGTTTTGATTTTCATGGGGTCCCAGTAGTTCATTTTTGCTTTTATTTCCTTTGCCTCCGGAGACGTGTTGAGTAAGAAGTTGCTGCGGCCAAGATCAAAGAGGTTTTTGCCTGCTTTCTCCTCGAGGATTTTGATGGTTTCCTGTCTTACATTGACGTCTTTCATCCATTTTGAGTTTATTTTTGTGTATGTTGTAAGCAAGTGGTCCAGGTTCATTCTTCGGCATGTCACCGTCCAGTTTTCCCAGCACCACTTGCTGAAGAGACTGTCTTTATTCCATTGGATATTCTTTCCTGCTTTGTCAAAGATTAGTTGGCCATATGTTTGTGGGTCCATTTCGGGGTTCTCAATTCTGTTCCATCAATCTGAGTGTCTGTTCTTGTGCCAGTACCATACTGTCTTGATGATTACAGCTTTGTAGTATAGCTTAAAGTCTGGGATTGTGATGCCTGCTGCTTTGGTTTTCTTTTTCAAGATTATTTTGGCTATTCGGGTCTTTTCTGGTTCCATACAAGTTTTAGGATTATTTGTTCTAGCTCTGTGAAGAATGTTGGTGTTATTTTGATAGGGATTGCCTTGAATATGTAGATTGCTTTGGGTAGTACCGACATTTTAACAATATTTGTTCTTCCTATCCAGGAGCATGGAATCGTTTTCCATAGTTTTTGTGTATTTTTCAATTTCTTTCATAAGCTTTCTATAGTGTTCAGTGTATAGATTTTTCACCACTTCGGTTAGATTTATTCCTAGATACTTTATGGGTTTTTGTGCAACTGTAAATGGGATTGATTCTTTGATTTCTCTTTCTGTTGCTTCATTGTTGGTATATAGAAATGCAACCGATTTCTGTGCGTTGGTTTTATATTCCTGCAACTTTGCTGAATTCATGGATCAATTCTAGCAGTTTTTTGGTGGGATCTTTTGGGTTTTCCATATAGAGTGTCATGTCATCTGTGAAGAGTGAAAGTTTGACCTTCTCCTGGCCAATTTGGATGCTTTTTATTTCTTTGTGTTGTCTGATTGCAGAAGCTAAGGCTTCCAATACTATGTTGAATAACAGTGGTGAGAGTGGACATCCCTGTCTTGTTCCTGATCTTAGAGGGAAAGCTCTCAGTTTTTCCCCATTGAGGATGATATTAGCATTGGGTCACTCATATATGGCATTTATCATGTCGAGGTATGCTCCTTCTATCCCTACTTTTTTGAGGGTTTTTATCAAGAAAGGATGCTGTATTTTGTCAAATGCTTTCTCTGCATCTATTGAGAGGATCATATGATTCTTGTCCTTTCTTTTATTGATATGATGAATCACGTTAATTGTTTTGAGGATATTGAACCAGCGCTACATCCCAGATATAAATCCCACTCGGTCGTGGTGAATAATTTTTTTAATGTATTGTTGGATCCGGTTGACTAATATCTTGTTGAGGATTTTTGCATCCATGTTCATCAGGGAAATTGGTCTACAGTTCTCCTTTTTGTGGAGTCTCTGTCTGATTTTAGAATCAAGGTACTGCTGGCTTCATAGAAAGAGTTTGGAAGTTTTTCTTCCATTCTATTTTTTGGAACAGCTTCAAGAGAATAGGTGTTAACTCTTCCTTAAATGTTTGGTAGAATTCCCCTGGAAAGCCATCTGGCCCTGGGCTCTTGTTTCTTGGCAGATTTTTGATTACTAATTCGATTTCCTTACTGGTTATGGGTCTGTTCAAATTTTCTATTTCTTCCTGTTTCAGTTTTGGTAGTGTATATGTTTCTAGGAATTTGTCCATTTCTTCCAGATTGCCCATTTTATTGGCATATAATTGCTCATAATATTCTCTTATTATTGTTTTTATTTCAGTTGTGTTGGTTGTGATCTCTCCTCTTTCATTCTTGATTTTATTTATTTGGGTCTCTTCCTTTTTCTTTTTGATCAAACTGGCTAGTGGTTTATCGATGTTGTTAATTTTTTCAAAGAACCAGCTTTCTACTGTTTTGTTTGTTTGTTTCGATAGCATTAATTTCTGCACTAATCTTTATTATTTACTGTCTTCTGCTGGTTTGGGGTTTTATTTGCTGTTCTTATTCCAGCTCCTTAAAGCTTAAGGTTAGGTTGTGTATCTGAGATCTTTCTTCCTTCTTTAGGAAGGCCTGGATTGCTATATACTTTCCTCTTATGACAGCCTTTGCTGCATCCCAGAGGTTTTGGGTTGTGGTGTTATCGTTTTCATTGACTTCCATATACTTTTTAATTTCCTCTTTAACTGCTTGGTTAGCCCATTCATTCTTTAGTAGGATGTTCTTCAGTCTCCAAGTATTTGTTACCTTTCCAAATTTTTTCTTGTGGTTGATTTTGAGTTTCATAGCACTGTAGTCTGAAAATATGCAGATGATCTCGATCTGGTATGGTATGATCTCTATCTTTTTGTACTTGCTGAGGGCTGATTTGTGTCCCAGTATATGGTCTATTCTGGAGAATGTTCCATGTGCACTGGAGAAGAATGTGTATTCTACTGCTTTAGGATGAAATGTTCTGAATATATCTGTTAAGTCCATCTGGTCCAGTGTGTCATTCAAAGCCATTGTTTCCTTGTTGATTTTTTGCTTAGATGATCTGTCCATTGCTGTGAGTGGGGTGTTGAAGTCTCCTACTATCGTGGTATTACTATCGGTGAGTTTCTTTGTTTGTGATTAATTGATTTATATATTTGGGTGCTTTCACACTTGGTGCATAAATGTTTACAATTCTTAGGTCTTCTTGGTGGATAGACCCCTTTATTATGATATAATGCCCTTCCGCATCTCTTGATACAGTCTTTATTTTAAAGTCTAGATTGTCTGATATATGTATGGCTACTCCAGCTTTCTTTTGTTCACCATTAGCATAATAGATGGTTCTCCATCCCCTTATTTTCAATCTGAAGGTGTCTTTAGGTCTAAAGTGGGTCTCTTGTAAACAGCATAGAGATGGATCTTGTTTTCTTATCCATTCTGTTACCCTATGTCTTTTGATTGGAGCATTGAGTCCATTGACATTTCGAGTGAGTACTGAAAGATATGAATTTATTGTCATTATGATGCTTGTAGAGTTGGAGTTTCTGGTGGTGTTCTCTGGTCCTTTCTAATCTTTGTGGCTTTTGATACATACATATATATATATATATATATATATATATATATATTTTTTTTTTTTTTTTTTTTTTCATCTTTTCTCCCCTCAGAGAGTCCCCCTTAAAATTTCTTGCAGGGCTGGTTTAGTGGTCACAAACTCCTTCAGTTTTTGTTTGTCTGGGAAACTTTTAATGTCTCCTTCTATTTCGAATGACAGCCTTTCTGGATAAAGCATTCTTGGCTGCCTATGTTTCTGATTCAGCACATTGAATATATCCTGCCACTCCTTTCTGGCCTGCCAAGTTTCTGTGCATAGGTCTGCTGCAAACCTGATCTGTCTTCTCTTGTAGGTGAGCGACTTTTTTTCCCTTGCTGCTTTCATGATTTTCTCCTTGCCTGAGTATTTTGTGAATTTGACTATGATATGCCTTGTGGATGGTCGGTTTTTGTTGAATCTAATGGGGGTCCTCTGTGCTTCCTAGATTTTGATGTCTGTGTTTTTCCCCAGGTTAGGAAAGTTTTTCGCTATGATTTGCTCACATAACACTTCTACCCCTATTTCTTTCTCTTCCTCTTCTGGGACCCCTATAATTCTGATGTTGTTCCTTTTTAATGAGTCACTGATTTCTCTAATTCTTAAATCGTGCTCTTTTGTCTTAATCTCCCTCTTTTTTTTCTGCTTCATTATTCTCTATAAGTTTTTCCTCTATATAGCTGATTCTCTGTTCTGCCTCATCCATCCTTGCCACCACTGCATCCATCTGTGATTGCAACTCAGCATTTTTAATTTCATCCTGGATATTTTTTACTTCATTTATCTCTGCAGAAAAGGATTCCAATCTATTTTTGACTCCAGCTAGTATTGTTATTATCGTGATTCTAAATTCTGGTTCAGACATCTTGCTTGTATCTGTGTTGGTTAAATCCCTGGCTGTCGTTTCTTTATGCTCTTTCTTTTGGGATGAATTCCTTCGTTTTGTCATTTTGAAGGGAAAAAAGGAATTAATGAGGTAGAAAAATTAAAATTAAAAAAATATTAAAATTAAAAATTAAAAACACACCCACACACAAAAATTGAATAGATGATGCTAGATCCTAGGTGTGTTTTGGTCTGGGTGTTGAAAGTGGTTTGACACATTAGAGAAAAAAAAGGGTGGGGGAGACAAAAAAAAAGGAAATCATTTGAGAATTTAAAAAAATGATTACACTGAAGTAGACTAAAATGAGATGATGGGAGTAAAATAGAATTTGAAACAATTTATACAAAAGTAAAGAATATAGTAGAAAAAAATTGAAGAAAAATATTTTTAATAAAAATTAAAAATAAATATGAATTTTTATTTTTCTGTATTTAAGAAAAAGAAAAGAAATGAAAAAGAGAACAAAAGAATAAGAAATTGTTTGAAAACTTGAAAAGGTGAATACACTGAAGTAGACTAAAATAAAATGATGAAAGTAAAATAGAATTTGAAAAAAAATTACACAAAAGTAAACAATATAGTAATAAAAGTTTAAGAAAAATATTTTTAATAAAAATTGAAAATAAAAAAGAATGTTTTCTCTTTCTTGTATTAAAGAAAAAGAAAGGAAGTGTAAAAGAAGAAAAGAAAAAAGAAAGAAAATTGAATAGATGAATCTGCTAACAGATTGAAGTAGGACTGAAATTGCTTCATTTTCCCCTAGAAGTCAGTCTATGTAACGCCTTATAGTCCATAAACTAAGCCGGCCGTGAGACTTGTGTTCTTAAAGAGCGAAGTTGGCCCAGTTGGGCGGGGTCAGTGTAACAGCTACACTCTCCACTAGATGGCGCTGCTAGCCTACTGGGGTGGATTGTTGTGGGTGCGCGTAGGTGCATGTGCGCATGCGGTGGAGGGGTGAATGGCGCCACCCAGCTATCCAGTCTGTTCTCCTGGATCAGCAATAGCGCACCCATCCTCTGTCTTCAGCTCTCATCCACTCCCCGCTTTGTCACTCTCCATGACCAGGCCCCAGGCAGTACCTCTGTCTCGAGTTTTGTCTCATGCGGCTGTTTTCCCTGGCCCCTTACTTCCGAAGGACTGCGGTTTTGACCTGTTCCACCCCTCTGTGGGAGGGTCTCACCGAGTAATGGCTGAGTGAGCAATGGCAGAATGTCGGCTGCACCTAGGAACGCTTGCTGCACCCCACTGCTGCTGGTGCCCTAAGACTGCAGCCGGGTGCCAGCCCACCCCTGATAAAGTTCGCGAGACAGTGTAGCAGCAGCCTCTCAGGGATTATGGAAAATCACAACATACATCTGGCACCAGGCTTCACCCTTAACAACCTTGCCCCAGCACCAGCAAATGTGGCTGCCTTCTGGGGTCTGCTGGGTCCAGATGGCTTCAACAGTTTCTACCAAATGTCCTTCCAGCAGTGGAACCACTTTTCCCCCTGTGGCCCGAGAACCTCCAGACCCCACTCTGTTCCTGGGGATTCGCCTTTCCCACCAGAGCACTGCCAGGTATGGAGCTGCAGAGTTGCAGCCTTTGCGCTCCCCTTGTTTACAGTCTTAATGGAATTTAAACCCTCTCCTTTCTCCTTTTTCCCTTTTTAGTTTAGTCCCTGCGGCTGTTTCCAATTTCCCACACTCTCTCCAGCTGCTTTCGGGGAGGGGTGCTTTTCCTGTATTCTCTCCCTCTCCCCAGTCTCAGTCCTCTCTCCACCCACAAAAGCTGTTCCCTACCTTCCGCTGCTTCTCGATCCCCAAATTCAACTCTGGGCCATGTACCTGCTGAATTCTGTGGTTCAGGTGGTGCAGATTGTTGTGTTAATCCTCTAATCAGTTTTCTAGGTGTGTAGGATGGTTTAGTGTTGGTCTGGCTGTATTTCATGGACACAAGACACACAAAAAACTTCCATGCTGTTCTGCCATCTTGGCTCCTCCCCAAAAAGTATTTTTATAAGTCACTAAAGAACCAATCTAAAAGATGATATCTGAATATTCCTTAATCACCATATACTATACATCGACTGATTATAATTATCCAAAAAGATAGTGGGGTAGATTTAGATTTTTATAATAAATTAACTGAGATTTGTAGAAATATAGTATGTCACTCCAAATTATACATAGAGTATGGTAAATATGGGATTCACCCCTGAGACATTCCGTTTCCAAAAATTTGCTCTTTCTTCCACACTGGTGGTCCTCAAAGTGTATTCTTTCAACTAGCAGCACCAACATCACCTGAAAACTTGTTAGAAAGGCAGATTCTTGGAACCCATTCCAAGCTTACTAACGCTGAAGCCCTAAAGGTGAGTTCAGCAATCTGTTTCAACAGTGCTTCAAATGATTTGATATATACCATGTTTGAGAGCCACTACTCTGGACCATGATGGGTTTTATCTGGTCCATTTTTCTTTATATATATACATACACACACACAATAAAACCTTGGATTGCAAGTAACTTTTTCTGTGAGAGTTCCTCAAAATGAGCAAGCATTCCTAGTAAATTTTAACTTGACAAATGAACGATGTCTTGCAATACAAGTAGTATGTGACCCCGAACATCACATGATCAAAATGAGCCAATGGTTTTCTCTCTTTGTGCGGGATTGTGGGTGATCATCTCCCATACTCAGATGCTCCATCTCAGGCCATGATGCTTGGCAGAAATCAGTGATTTTTCAGAATATTAGAAAGTGCCCACAACTGGCACTAGTGTATTTTTTTTGTCACTTTTTTAACACCTTTGGACAGTCCTTTGCTTTTCCATACAGCGTAAGATTAGGAATGCTTTGCTTATGGGTCATTGGATAGGTTCCTTTGGTAAAGTTGCAGGAAAAAAAGGAAGATTCCATTGAGCCAAACACATAGAAGTAATTCCGTTAGTGACAATAAAAGTGGTCCTATATAGTAAACCTTCACTCTTGTCTCCCTCACACCAGCCATGAAGGTTTTCAAAGGTAAGCGCAGGTTAATTTGTTTATTTTTCTTTAAATTTTATATTTTCTTGGGGCACCTGGATGGCTTAGTTGGTTGAACATTGGACTTCACTCAGGTCTGATCTCATGGTCGTGACTTCAAGCCCAAACTGGGTTTGTTGCTGTCAGCCTGTCAGCACAGAGCCCACTTCAGATCCTCTTTCTCCCTCTCTTCCTCTCCCCTGCTTGTGCTCTCCCCAAAATAAATAAATATTTAAAATTTTTTATATTTTATTTATTATTTTGTTTTATATTACAGTATTGGAATATATTTATATGAATATTTTTGGGTTGTGGAACAAGTCATCTGAGTTTCCATGATTTCTTTTGGGTAAATTTGCTTTGATATACAAGGTGCTTTAGATTACAAGCATGTTTCCGGAAAGAATTATGCTCATAAACCAAGGTTTTACTGTGTATGTGTGTGTGTGTGTGTGTGTGTGTGTGTGAGTGTGTGTGTGTGTGTATAAGTGATTTTATATATATAATCACTTGGGAATTAATATGATCTACAGATAGAAATAACTGTGTCATAGTTAAGGAGAAAGACAGTACCAAGAGGAAATCACTATGACAGATCTAATACAGATTCAGAACTGACCTCACGAAAAAATATTAGAATCTTAATGTATTCAACCAGGCCTACTAAAATAACATCAGATGGTAAAGGAACTTCCATCACACCTGTTTATATATTCTACCTAGACAGAAGAGACTGAGCAAATTCTCTGCCTCATTAAAGTTACCCTTTACTACAAGGTATCAAAATATTTTTAAAAGTGAGAATTTCCTCACAGTGACATTTTCAGGGTTTGGCTAACACCAAAATCCAGTGATTAATAACATATATGAGTAGCTTGAGATCAGTCTGTGGACTTTTGCTAAGCCTGTCAAAAATTCTGTTAATGTGAGCAAGATTCATGATTCCCTTTTACCCTAGATTTCTTAATCTGAAAAGTGGGATAACTGTATAAAATTGCTTTATTTATAGGAATTAATAAAGACATAAAAATAAAGATTCTCCTAATATAGTAACTAATTTCACTTGATCTAAAACATTTTTGGAACTAGCACAAGAACTTCTCTAGCCCCTAAGTAGTAATGTACTATGTTGAGCAATGTGACCACAAACGCACATTCTAGAAAACTGTGGGTCTGATTGAGTACTTGTGCCTTTAATCATACAGTTTCATTGATTTCCATTATAATTTCAAAGTTGTGTTCAAATAAAACAATTGCCTCAGAGATATAATAAACATCAAACTTAAGAATCTTTCAAAGAACATGCAGATATCATCAAAATATAGTTTATGTACATTTATTCTTCTGCACAGCGCTACAAGGAAAGTTTGTTAAATGTTCAATTGATCCACATGATCTTGGCACAATTATTAAAACAATGGGTACTTTAAATCTGTTTTTCCCCTACATACCTTTTATTTCATAATACAGAGTGGCCTTTACAAAGAATTTTTAAAAATGAGTAAAATTTCCCCTGATTCTATGGCAACAGTAAACACCCAGCCATACAGATTACTTTAACTAATTCAGCAGAATTCACCAGCTTAAAAAAACCACATGAAGATTTTATTTTAGACAGACCTGATGTAATATAAGTAAGCTGATTTGACTTAACCTTAAGTATTACAGCATCTTTTAAAAGCAAGTCCCTTCCTGCTGTTTTACACTTTAATTACTTCTTTAATCGACTCATTAGTTGATTAACTTATCACTACTGGCAATAAGTACCTGTTCTAAGTAGGGGAGAGCTAATTGAAATGGTGGTCTTTGAATGCTGCCTGGCTGCAGCCCAGCATCTGGGTTAGGCTTTGGGGGCAGCTGGGGGACTTCAAAGTCTGCACATAAAATATCCGAAAAGCAAAATTATACCACTGCTATCATTAATTAAATACTTTACAAGTAAATTGCACTAAATCATTACCTACAATGCTGGTTGTTCCTTTCCTTTCCCAACTTAAAACCACTCTTACTCCATGAGCCTTGAATTCAGGTAATTTGAATTGAATTCAGTGCTTTACCAGCTAATGGCAGTTATAGACCACCATGTATCTTGCCAATCGTGAACATCATACATGACTGTAAATGCAAAAAAGAGCTATGGGCATTTCAGAGGAAGAAGGTTATGAATATACTGGATCTTAGCAAAAAAATTAAAACTTCCTCTTTTATTCTAAGTATTTGTATACAGTGTAAGAATACTCGCATCATGTAGACATTCTGAAGCTCATATTAAATATCATATCTTTTGGATTCACTGGTTCTGCACTTTACTTCATCTCCATTTCAGCCATATATTTCACTGGTGCAACAAAGAGACAACAGTAGTATTGCATAATTAGGAAGCAATTTATCAAATGATGATGGTCTCATAACTCTTTCTGTAAGAGATTTAGGTTTTACTCAATACTTAACACCATTTAATGGGGGTTTAAAGGTCGAGAAGAATGAGGAAGAACCGACAATGCATGCCCTGCCAACTTCTCTTGGAAAAAGGACAAGACTTCTTTCTCTGGCTCTCAGAAGCTTTTTTCAGACAACCAGAAAGACTTTGGTCAGGTAGCCTCCTCCCCTCCAGTTTCTCACAGAATGGGAACCACTACCTTTTCTTCCCATCAGTTGTAGTTTTGATTGAAATTTAATGAGGCAAAAACAAAGTGCTAATAAACAAGAATTGAAGTAATTAATGAACAATAATCTTTATACCTTCTACTTCTATTTAATTTAAGGAATTCATGGTGCTATAATGAAGCCATGGAGGTAACAGTGAGTGTTCAAATGGCATAACCTGAGGCAGTGATGGGTAAATGTTCCCAGTTTTGTAATAGGGAAAAGGTTTGGGAAGACAATGTTGCAATTCTTGACGCCAATCAGCTAGAATCATGAGAACCAGGCAAATTACC
Source organism: Panthera tigris (assembly GCF_018350195.1). NCBI lineage: Eukaryota > Metazoa > Chordata > Mammalia > Carnivora > Felidae > Panthera > Panthera tigris. The sequence continues at coordinate 135,796,170 of NC_056667.1, read as the reverse complement.
TCACTACTTAATGTAATGACTGCAAAATACCATATATTGAGTGGCTATTAATTATCAGGGACTATCAGGCACTTTGACTATATTTTCTTACTTATGCCTCAAACCCATGAGATGATTTCCATTTGCAGATGTGAATCTCAGAATAGTTAAATATCTTGGGATTATACTGCTAGTAAGAGAGGCAGCAGAGAAAGAAAGTTCTTTTGAACCCAATGCCACGTTTACTATTTGACTTTTCCTTTTTCAAAACAGGCTGAAGGATTCATTTAGCTTTTAAACTAGATTTCAGCATGTTTTATGAAAACGACAAAGGACTGATACAGAGCAAAGTTCTAGTCTCATATTTGATTTTAGCTGGTATAATGTTAAAGAAAATGTAATGTACTATCTTGTCTTTTGTTTCCATGACTATAATGTAAATAGAGTAGAGTAGAATCTCTACATCATTTGTTGGCCTTAAATGCTTGCTTAAATTTACATTTATATATAAGAGAAATACAGATGCAGACTGGAAAAACTTGTTATGAGTAAGTAAAGCAAAGAGGTAATGTTCAAGCTTATTATAATAATATAATAATATATTCCTTTTTAAAAATTATTCCATAAGTCAACAAAATGTATTGAGCCCCTGGTCTGTGCCTAGCATTGTTTAGCTACTAGAAAGAAAATGAAGAGTAAGGGGCAGGATCCTTGCTTTCCTTAAGTTTATTCTAGTAGAATGAGGCAGGGGTTGTTGAAGGGGAGGAAAGGCATACAATAAGTACATGAAGAAATAATTTCAGACAGTTACAAGTGATACGCAGTCATGGTAATCTTCTCAGAAGAAGTGGCATTTTAAGGGAGCTATAAATGTTGATGGAGGTGGCTATGTGAAGTGATGGATTAACAAGAATATAGAGCCGTGCGAACAGTATTCCAGGCACAGGGAAGAGCAAATATGAAAGGTCTGAAACTGGAAAGAGTTGATACATTTGAGGAACTTTGAGAGAACCAGTGTGGTGGGAAAGTGGAAGCAATATCAGAGTTAATAATGTACACAGGTGGACCGAGGTTTTTTCTGCCATGTTTACTTGTTTCAATGTCCTTTGGTGGTACAACTGTAATTCTAATACATGATTTGTTGGTACATATAGCCAGGTGTCATTTCCAAAGCTAATTTATCGATCCTAAACAGAAAGCAATATAAAATATAAAATTTAAATTCATTTGTTACAGAGTGCCTTAAACTGTAATGTAAAAAGTTAAAAATCCATTGAAATAATTATTAAATTTTATGTATGTGTGCTCTTAAATATTCTTCTGAGAAAGATAAGCAAAAAATACTATAATACAGTGATCTAGAAATTATATTCTTACTAGATATATTTTGTATTATGTAAGTTTTGATATTTGCTAAAACAAATAGAAAACATAATGGGGGGGGGGGTAAAAATCCTCAGCAAATAACCTTAAAATGGTTTTCCAAAATGTTAGGTTTGATAGGCAGTAGTTCAAGAAAACATCTTTAAAGGCAATTCTGAAGGAAATTAGAGCTGGCTTAGTAAACATTTTCATTAGCTCAGTAGATTTCCCCAAGGATCCAGAGTGGCCAACTATACTCTGTACTTTCCCTCACTTTTCTTCCCTCTCATTTAGGATGAAGTTAGCTTTTAGCAGACATGGAAAATGTGGAAATTAATTAATCCAACATCCTTCTAAATCAGGTATTATGATTAGTTTCTAAATGTCCTTACATTTATTTCAATTATTAGCAATACTTTCTTTTTTTAGTAGTAAACTACTCAATGAGATTAGAGCTTTAAATTCCAATACTAATCAAACTAACTTTTTAAAAATCATTCTGCTATCATTCTGAATCAGATAGTAAATTATAAAAGCAAATCAGTCATCCAATATAGGTGGAACCTATCTAACTAACTGTATGTCACTACCTATCATTATAAATATACCACCATGTATGTATATAAACTAAATATATACATCATTATAAATATGATGCTATATATAGCTACACCTATACATATATGTAAGATTAACTGCAGCTGAAGAGCTAAAGAAAAAATGTGGGCACTTATTTCTGCCTAGGACCAATATACCAAAAAAGATACAGGCAATCATTTTGAAATAAGTAGTGTAAAATAAATGGAATATCCTAAATTTGATTGAATCTCTTCTCTGTTAACGCTAAACAGTGAAGATTCAGAAGTTGCAAATGACCTTAGCTGTTTTATCCATGAAATTCTACTTCAGACTTATGTTCCCAGCTGCTAGGATTTAGCTTCCCAGTGGCAGGATGACTGCTTAAGTGAAAGCACACAGCCTGCGATTAGCTTTGCCACCCAAATTCCACAACGGGACGATGGATCTTAAACCTTCTAATATAGTTACTAACTTACTATTTTAACATTGAAGCTCTTGTATTTAATATTTAAATTTACTCTTTAAACATTTAGACAAATAGGATTTCTATAATCTACCTTCGTTTAATAGTTTCTGTTCCAAACATGATTCTCCAAGTCTATCTAAATAGACTCAGGAGAACATAACTTTATTCTTTAATTTATTTCTATGCAGAAATGAGAGACATTTAAAACAAAAAGAAATGAGAAACATGTGATTGAAATTCTTTGAAATTATTATTTAGACCTTACACTTAGAGTTATATTTTCCATACTTCCTGTCTTAGCTCAGGGTGCTATAACAAAAATACCATAGACAGGGCAGCTTATGAGCAACACAAATTTATTCTGCATGATTATGGAGTATGGAAGTCCAAGTCAGGGTGCTAAAGTCATTGGGCTCTGGTGAGAGCCCTCTTCTAGGCTGAGGACTGCCAACATTTTGTGTCCTCACATCAGAGAGCAGAGCAAACTCTCTGACTCCTCTAGGAGCCCCATCCTCATGATTTTATCAAATCCTCATTACCTCGAAAGACCCCCACCTCCTAATACCATAACATTAGTGGGAAGGGATTTAACGTGTAAATTTGAGGGGGACACAAACATCAGTCCATAACACTTTTCAAGACCCATCCTTGGAGAACCTCTTCACTTTCCCATTTTAGCTCAGCACCCATCAGCTTTTCCACAAAAGCCTAAAATCTTTCATTTTAAGGTGGCCTCTTGTGCCCAGATGAAGTTCTTCAGGAGGCTTTGTGTGAACACACCCCGCAGACTGTAGAAGTGAGTGGAGGAGATCAGCCTACTGACTTTGGATGCTAAGCTGCAACTCACCCGAGTCAGGATGCTGTCTGACATCAGCTGTGCTGGTAGCTTGTCTTGTTGTTGGTCAGCTTCTGCTCCAAGTAAGAGCCAAACAACATGGCTGGGGAAGGAGAAGGAAGAAGAAATGAGAGGATAACAGGCATACCTCAGAAATATTGGAGTTGGCTCCAGACCACAGTAATAGAGCAAGTTAAATGAATTTTTTTGGTTCCCCAGCGCATAAAAAAGCTATGTTTACACTGTACTATAGTCTATTAAGTGTGCATAGCATTCAGTTTTTAAAAAAGTTAGATACTTTGGGGCACCTGGGATGCTCAGTCGGTTATCTGACTCTTGATTTCAGCTCAGATCATGATCTCTTAGTCATGGGATGGAGCCCCGTGTTGGGCTCCACACCGGGCATAGATTTTCTCTACTTGGGATTTTCTCTCTCTCCTTCTCTCTGCCCTTTCCCCCCTCTCTCTTTCTTTCTCTCAAAATAATAAAAAATAGGTAAACTTAAGTTAAAAATTACATACTTCAATTTAAAAATATTTTATTGCTAAAGATGCTATCTGTCATCTGAAATTTCAGGAAGTCAATCATTTTGCTGGTTAAGGGTCCAGCCTCAAATGTTGATTCCTGCTGACTGATCAAGTGGTTGTGGCAATTTCTTAAAATAAAATAATGAAGCTTGCTGCATCAGTTGACTCTTCCTTTCAGTTGAACACCTAGAGGTCATCGTAGGTTTATTCATTAGCCTGATTTCAATATTGATGTGTCTCAGGAAATCAGGGAGGCCTGAGGCAAGAGAGTGAGATGAGGGATGTCTAGTCTGTGGAGCCATCCGAGCACAAACAACATGGATCTATCAAAAATGCTCTATTTTATGGATGTGGTTCCTGATGCCCCAACACAATTATAATAGTAACATGAAAGATCACTGCTCACAGATGACCGTTACAAATATAATAATAGTAATAATAATAATAATAATGGCGATGATGGAAAAGTTGAAATATTGTGAAAATTACCAAAACATGACACAGAGACATGAAGCAAACAAATGCTGTTGGAAAAAAAAGGCACCGATATAGACTTATTCTACGCAGGGTTGCCACAAATCTTCAATTTGTAAAAAACGGGAATCTGCAAAGAAGAAACACAATAAAACGAGACATGCCTGAATGACAATTAGTGGCATTTTTCTCTCATTCTAAAAACGTGGAGAATTTGGCTCTATGGTGTGTTGTAATCTTTTAACACAAGAGGAAATATTTTTGGTTTGGGTTTCAGTATCACACATTTTATTTTGCTTTATTTTTGTCTTGCTTTTCTCGTTTTGTTTTCATTAGACAGGAACTCTGCCAGCTCGATCTGATGCCTAAATCTATGTCATATAAAAATGATCATATATATCAAACATACAGAAAATTTTATAGCAGAAATAAGTTAATATTTTGCCATATTTCCTTCAAATTTCTCTCATTCTCTGTGTCAAATGAAATATTAACAGCTCAAGTTTCATACAACCTGAGTCCTTTCTCTGCCTGACTTCCTCAGAGGTAATCATTACTATGACATTGGTGTGCCCAATCTCCTTCATCACATTGTAAATGTAAGGAATATTTAACATTGCCATTTTTTTTAACGTTTATTTATTTTTGAGACAGAGAGAGACAGAGCATGAACAGGGGAGGGGCAGAGAGAGAGGGAGACACAGAATCTGAAACAGGCTCCAGGCTCTGAGCTGTCAGCACAGAGGTTGACTCGGGGCTCGAACTCACAGACCATGAGATCATGACCTGAGCCGAAGTCGGAGGCTTAACCGACTAAGCCACCCACGTGCCCCATTAACATTGCCATTTTTGTTACTAAGTATATATAATTCTTTTTGCAACTTGTTTGTGTCATCCCACTTAATTTTCTGAATCTTATTCATGTTGATACAGGTTGATTTAGTTAATGTTAACAGCCACGCTATATTTCAATGTGTGAAAAAGCACAATATTAAAGTCTCTTTCCTGAATCTTAGAAGTCAAGAAACACATTCCTTAAAAATGAGAATATGAAGTAAGAGTAAAGGAGCAAAAGGAATCGTGAAGTGGTTTGAATAACTAAATTATAAAACATGCATATTCAGAAGTTGATCAGTGAAATCGCTACAAATGTCCCCAATTATTAGTTGATTTCGATTTTCTCAAATACTACTATTTAATATCTACTTGAGTTGCCTTAACTGTAGCCCTCTGAAAAAACATATTTTTAAAACTTTCTGACTTAATAATAGTACAGGATAGTACAGATTTTCATGTTTTTTTAAAATTATGTTTTGTTTTTATTATTTTTAATCAGCATTTTACTGATCAATATACAGCACATATAAAAAATCAGTACATAACAAATATAAAAAAATCAGTATATTTTCCTTGTAAGAGATTCTTTAGAATCATTCATGGTTTGTGGTTCTGGATATCCTCCAATTGGGTTACATATGATAAGCATTTGTCCTGTTTACGCAAAAGCTGCATCAGAGACCATTAGCAACTTATCCTAAATGGAATAACCACAAACCATAACTAATATTAATATAAACATACTTTACGTTAAAAGATCTCATCTGAACAGTCCCCTAGCAAGAGTTAACATTTTAATGCAATTCCACATGTGCCAGAAGAATAAAATCTGTGGGTGGACAAGGACGAGAGTTTTTTGAGTCAGGAACAATCGAATTCAAAGCTTTGATTCACATCTTATTATTAAAATTTCACTTTGGACAAGAGATTTTTTTAAATTCCCACTTATCAAATATCTCCTTTATCCATGTCAGAGTATGAAAATATTTCATACACATAATTTTTAATCCTCATATTACTTTCTGAGATAAAAACCATTATCACTATTTTTAACCCCCACTGAGAGGTTCAGAGGTTTAAGTATTTTGCCCCAATCCCACAGTCAGTAAATCCTGGAAGAGGAGTCAAACCAGTGTTTCTGACCTATGTAATTTGCACTATTTAAATCTCATGCATGTAGTGGATTGAACAATTTCTCCAAATATTTCTGTCCACCGGGAACTTCAGAATGTGACTCTATTTGGAAATAGAATCTTTGCAGTTGTGAATCGTTAGGTACCTAGCAATGAAATCATTCCGGATTTAGCATGGTTCTTAAATCTAATGACTTTATAAGAGAAGAGGACACCTAAGGACAGAGTAGACCATGTGAAAATGGAGGCAGAGATTGCAGCTATGCCTCCACAAGCCACAGATTGCCAACGGCCACCAGAAACTTGGAGAGGCAAGCATGTAGTGTGCTGTCCAGGCCGACACCTTGATTTCAGTTGTCTGACCTGCCACTCCTAGAGAGATGCCCTCGCCCTACACTGGGACTGGACCAAGGGGTGCCCTGTACTCTTGGCTGCATCTACCAGGAGGAAAGCTTTCATCTCAGTAAGTAAAGACAATGAGGACGGAAGGGGAGAAGCTCAGTGGATTACATCCCGGACTCTCATTCTGACAGATATCCAGGATCTTATCTTCAATAAATGTGTCTTCATTTCCTGTGGGATATTAGGACAATTTCCAGGGATTTTAAATGTGTTTTTATGTTTTTATATAATTCTCACTGGTTATGGTTGTGTTCCTAGAGAAGTCAGCGGAGCTCCTCATGCTGCCATTCGAGAGGTGCCTCCCAAAATACTAATGACTGTGAAAGAAAATCTCCTTGTGTAGGAAATCTATTTTCATATATAGTATATTTCATTTAATTTGATATATTTAAATTTTAAAAATAATCATTGATAGAAAACCTTTAAGTGTAGAAATATGAAAGAAGATATGTCAGACTACGTCAGACCACCTCTGATTAGTACTGAGTTTCTAAAATGTTGAATTGTACTGACGTGAAAATGGAGTATATAATCAAGAACATAATAACAATTGATAGAATATCTTATAGCTTTTCCAGATGATAATAGTTAAACACAGAAATAAAAGTACAAGTATTCTAACCTTATGTGATTCAACTACAGATATAAAAACATAGGAGCAGGTCTCTTAAAAGTTATTAAGAGAACTGTTTAAGCTTCACATAAAGTTATCAGAAACACTTTTATTTGTAATACTGGTGTAATCTTCTACATGAATATACTTTTTACAAATAAGCCTGTACCTGCACGTTTGAGCAGTCTAAGTATTTTGGTATATTAAATTTCTTTGTAACATTTTAAATTACACAGTTTTCCTTGACAATAATTACTTATGAGTTATATGATACCATTTATAGTCATTAGATTTGAAGAAACCATGCTATAGATTTCTAAATTTATCTCGTGGTACTAACTGGACAAATAAATGGAGGAAAGTGGGTAAACATGATATAGGCACAAAGTTTATTCCAGTATGATATTAAAAAAAAAAAAGTTTGGAAGACTAGACATTTAAGAGCAAGGAAAAAATAAGAGGAACAAAAAATATAAAATCCAGAGACTCTCATTAAAGAAAGTTGTAATTACTAGTTAAAACTTTTGGAATATTTCAATGTAGTTTCTCTTATCACTATGTTTTCTTTTAAAGATGGTCCAGTTGCATGTAATTCTAATGTTTGAAAAACACTATTTAAAAGCTCCTTTGACATGAAACATTACGGTCATTAAAAACTGTATATGCTAAATGGGATTAGTGCTTGGTTCGGTTACGCAGTTTAACCTGATGCTACCTGCTCTAATGCCTACTTGGCAGCATTTCAAAAAACCAAACAGATGTCTTCTGCTTCCCATAGAGAGAAAGTGTGTCTGTGTGTCTGCGTGACGGAGGGTATATACCATCCGCTGGGAGTTCCAGATGGCTCACAGTGCTACCTGCATCTTGATATTTAGTGCCGTTAAGTATAATTTTATTAACATCATCCCTTTTATAGTCTTGACATCCTTGAGATGGAAAATTAGTTTCAGAAATATTCTTTTTTCACTAGGTGATTACTGAGTGACATGTGTTAGAAGTATATATGAGTATCTAACATGTTGGGATCTATTTTAAATATATACTGTCTTTATATAAAATATTGTATTTTCTCTACATGAAATTAGAAAAAATCTGGCAATTAATATGTTATTGGTGCATACACACAACAATGTCAGATTTTCACAGGTCCATTTATATAAGGCCATTTTCCAAAGTGAGACCTTTCTTTGGAAACTTGCAAATTTTGGGCAACATTATAGCACAGGTGAAACATTGAGTCTGTCCATTGGCCATAATTTTAAAGGAGCAAATGACTAATTGTCCATACAAAGATTTTGGCTCCTAGAAATACACAGAAGAAACATTAAAGTATGAGAAACTTAAACATCATATTTATATTTATTTTTTGCAAATGCATTCAAAATATAATGAAAGGTTGAGTTTATGTACCAACTTATAATGGAAAAAAATTCTTTGTAATGTACAAGTGATTTTTGTAAGCATACTGAAAAAAAATAAGTCATCCAGATACTTCTTGATGACTACCTTTTATTATTTATATTTCTAACTTTGTTGCTTTAAATGGTTTTAATTAGTGAAATTCTGCATCTACAAAGTGTTTATGCTGTTGGAAACACCAAGTGGTATCACAGAACCCCAAAATGTCCACATCAAAAACTAATTTCTTGCATTTAAAATTATGTCAAGATTGAACATATTGCCTCATAACCCACAAGTCATCTGGGGCCTACCTTCCCAAGAGAGCTAAATCAGATAGTTTCAAACCTCCAGTTTCCCAATCCCATTGTTTGGTGAAGCTTGAAGACTTCCAAACTCAGATGTGTATAGATTTGAGGTATGTATGCATACTTGAAGACTTCTCCAAACTCCACTACCTTTATTGACATGCACCTGCCAAAAATTGCAAATAGAATCATAGCAATGTCAGAATTTACAGAAGCTTTAAGTGAGTGTGTGTGTGTGTGTGTATGTGTAAGAGAACAAGTGTAGGGTAGTAATTCAGAGGGATTATATTTCTCATCACACATGCTTTTGTCCCCCAGAAGTTTAAAACAGAGCATTGAAAATGAGATATATGTATAGAGAGGTAACTGCATTTGGAAGTGTAATGTGATTTGTTATTTTATGGAAGATATGGGCAGAGATTATATACATAACAAATTTTGATATCTAAATTTAGAAGTTAGTCAAGATAAAATCTATCAGATCAGTAGAACCTCAACATTTCTCTAGATTAAAAAAGAGGCCAAACTAAATATAGGTGATACAACTTCAGATAGCCTGGTTTAATGTGATTTGAAATTAGTTGTTAAGGCACACGGAGTATGATAAAGAAACACATACATTCAAGCATATATTCATGTATAAAGACGTGCATACTTCAGAGATTGGGTGAAGTATAAAAATCACATCATAGAAAAAAGAAATAGTTATTTTCATCTTTACAATTCCAGAATTTTTATTGTGCTTCTACGATCAAAAAGGTATTAATTGTGGAAAGTATGCCATTTTCTTTGACAAGTTTTTCATGAACTTAATATAAAAGCTAAACTATTAATTATCTATGGCATAAAAAGTGTACTTGGGATGAAGTTTTAATTTCTAATCTCACTCAATCTTATTGAAAGCCAAAGTATCTGAAGACCATTTAAGTAGTTAATGGTTCCTAGGTCACATGTACTTAACTTGGGGCTCCTCAATGAGTTATAATGGATTGATAAAACTGTTGGCATTTAATGTACAATTTTAGGTTTGTGTTTGTTTTCCTATTGAAAGGTGAAAAACTTGCATCAGATACTCAATGTTGTCTATGAGAAATAAACAAAGGTTGAGAAGCATTGCCTTTGGTTGTGTTTAAGCAGGTTTAACCACCAAAATAGTATTAAAATTTAGCAGATATAATGTATTGGTGCAAGTTAGCAGACTAATGAATAATAAGTCTGTAGAGGATGTTATATCTTTAAAATGGAAAATGCAAATTCTTGTGCAGAATTTTAAAAATAAATGTCATTTTGCCCCTAATACATATACATGGATATTTGGAAGAATCGGTGTATTCCCATGATACAATGAGTGTCAATAAGAAAGTCATCTGGGACTATTTCTCAGATTAGTTTCTCATGTTATGTACTGATGTGGCTTGTTATTTCATAGCAACCAACACCGTAAAGCAATCAAGACGACCAGTACTGGGTATTAGTTGCTGATGTAAGTGCAACAAGGGAAAGTTTTAATTTATTAAATTAGCCTCAATTTCTTCATTATAGTCAGATTTTACTTTGTATTATCACACATTTCTATCTTTCATTCTCTATTTTACAGGGATTAAAATTGAGATAATGGAGAAAGAAAGAGGAGTGTGTTTTCATCTTCAGGAGTGAATAAAAAGATGGGGAGCTCTCCTATGGATTATATGGAATTAGTATAATCTTAATCCTTAAATTAAAAAATCCAAGAGAAAACTCTAGATCAGTCTTTAATATTAATAAATGCTTAAAACTTAAGATGGTGAAAAAGGATTCCCATGCTAGGAAAATCTCATTATACTCAATCCAAGTTAAACCTAGGGATATGAAGATGATTTAACAGAAGAAAATTTATTAATAAATTGATAACAGGTTGATTAAAATCATAAAACATTTGAATTTATGTAGAACTGACCTTTGATAAAATTCAACAACAATTCCTAATAAAAATTTATAAATAAGAATGGAAATCTTCTTTAGGCGATAAAGACAACTTATTTTAAACCAAGAGCTTCATTATATTCACCAGTAAAATCTCAGAGGAGTTTTATCTAGATGTACAAAACGAGATCCTCATTGTCACAGAACTATTCAATACAGTGTTGGCTGTTCTAGTCAGTGTAATAAAGAACTGAAAAAGATACAAGTTCTAGAGAAGGAGAGGCAAAAGAGCCACTCTTGTGAGTCACATATGTGACTTTTTCTTAGATTTTTTTATGGCCCAGAATAGTTTAAATTGCAATGTTGTTCACATTTAGTAAATATTTAAATGTGTCTTTTTACTATGGCCTTTTAAAAATATAAACTGATGAAAGAGGTAGCTGTAAAAAGTAAGGCTTTTTTTCGTGATATTGTGATTCTGTCAAATACAGACTCATGTACTATCAAATTCATACCCATGCCAACATTGTACCATTGGACTTTTTATTTTTAAATACAGGAACTCTAAAATATATTGTTGAGTAAGTTTGCCAATTGTCAATATTTTGGAAAGTCTGTTTTTTCTTATTCTGTAATTAAGTTTATTTCACATTTTTCATGAAATCTTGATTTTTCTGGAAAACTATGAAATCAGATGATAATTTTAATATTGTTTTTATATTTGAAATAGAAAGATAATATATGTGTGTAGACAGAAAGACATGCACAGACACATACACACACAAGATAACATTTATCCATCATCCATTTTTCTCTCTACACTCAACTAGTTTATGAAAAGTCTGGCAAATATAGTTTTTACAACTGCCTTTCATGGACCAGAAAGGTCAGCGTAACCAAAGAGCCAGGGAATCCGAAGAGAATTCTGTGTAATAATAAATAACAAAAATAATGCATTTGGTAATCTTTCAATGACTTTAAAAAGACAAAGTACCTCTATGAAGAGAATCTTGCCTTATTAATTTGTTGCCTGCGACTTGGAGTCCTGTTGACAAAATGCCGCTTTAAAGTTCTATGGCATTCACAGCTAAATGAACATGCTGCTTTTAGCAACTGAATGCCAGAGGCCGGGAGATCCTAACAGGATAACTTTCAGGATCAAAAGAATGTTCATGTAGGAAACTTGGAACAAATATATTATCCTAAAGCCATCAATCAACAAAAAACAATTAATGCGTGCCACTAATCAAGTGCTAACAATGGCTGCGTTATTATCCATATGGATCCGTTGAGGGTATAATTCCTTAACTGATATACTTTATAAAAGTAGTAATTCCACTTACCAACTATTCTTTCCAAATAATAGTTATCTAAATAGATAGGCTAATTTCTTTCTATTGAAAAATGCTTGGATTCCTTTTTTTTTAGTAGATATTTCAGAAATACACTGCCTTTCTATCTAAGCTGCCACAAAACAAGCAAACAAAAAAATGATGAATAAAAGGATTTAAAAAATATGGAGATCTTTTCCAAATAACATCGAACTAAGTAAGTACAGATATTTAAAAAGTTTTATTGCCATATTTAGCATCGTTAACTAAAAGTATTAGGCAAGATTAAACTGTATAAAGCCAAGGTAGAAAACAAGGGGCAGGGGTGGAGATCATAAATTGGTATTATTGAATAGATTCCCATGCTAAATGTTAATGTGGTGTTGGTTATGCCATTAAAATGTAAATCTGGCTAAAGTCTTAGTTGCTATCACCTAAAGACAGAAACTATTAAATAGTAATGTGAAAGATTGCCTGAAGTCCATCAACTTGGGTAATATTCACAATTGAACACTATGACATTACAGTGAACTTCTGTTAGAAAACTAGATTTTTAATCTAAACCAATTATTTTTTTTTTATTTTATTTTTTACTGTTTTATTTTTTTTTTATTTATTTTTATTTTTTTTTATTTTTTAATACATGAAATTTACTGTCAAATTGGTTTCCATACAACACCCAGTGCTCATCCCAAAAGGTGCCCTCCTCAATACCCATCACCCACCCTGCCCTCCCACCCACCCTGCCCTCCCTCCCACCCCCCATCAACCCTCAGTTTGTTCTCAGTTTTTAACAGTCTCTAATGCTTTGGCTCTCTCCCACTCTAACCTCTTTTTTTTTTTTTTTTTTCCTTCCCCTCCCCCATGGGTTTCTGTTATGTTTCTCAGGATCCACATAAGAGTGAAACCATATGGTATCTGTCTTTCTCTGTATGGCTTATTTCACTTAGCATCACACTCTCCAGTTCCATCCATGTTGCTACAAAAGGCCATATTTCATTTTTTCTCATTGCCACGTAGTATTCCATTGTGTATATAAACCACAATTTCTTTATCCATTCATCAGTTGATGGACATTTAGGCTCTTTCCATAATTTGGCTATTGTTGAGAGTGCCGCTATAAACATTGGGGTACAGGTGCCCCTATGCATCAGTACTCCTGTATCCCTTGGATAAATTCCTAGCAGTGCTATTGCTGGGTCATAGGGTAGGTCTATTTTTAATTTTCTGAGGAACCTCCATACTGTTTTCCAGAGCGGCTGCACCAATTTGCATTCCCACCAACAGTGCAAGAGGGTTCCCGTTTCTCCACATCCTCTCCAGCATCTATAGTCTCCTGATTTCTTCATTTTGGCCACTCTGACTGGCGTGAGGTGGTATCTGAGTGTGTAAACCAATTATTTTTTATTGACTTCTTGAATTAGAAAAGCTGGCTGTTAGAGATATAAACTTAAATTGTAAACTAAGTCTTCATCTGAGAAATCTGTTAAGGAGTTGGTTATGTAACTGACTTTCATAGATGGACTCATATTTATCTGCCTTAATGCAGAAGGATTGCTCAGAGGACCATGCAAACTTTCTCCCACATTCCATATATGGACACAACATCTACCTACTGATGATTCCCATCTTACATACTAAGGCAAAGCCAGTCCCAGCTTTGGGTGAAATGTAAATTCATTTAAAGTCAAGATTTTTTATTTTAAAAAATCATAATAATGAAGGGATTTAATAATACATAAGCAAAGTTCAAAATGAAGATGCTGAAAAATTCTATAAATACAGCAAAAGTGGTGACACTCTTTATTATCTACCAGCACATATTCATGCAGGTGTGTGTGCACATGCACCAACAACACACACATCTGGCAATATTAAAACACTAGGAATTCAGGGGGAAGGCTAGCTGAGTTGACACTGAACATAGAAAGGTAAATGATTGGAACTTTAATTACTTTGATCCGTCATGCCTTGTAGCTATGTGTCAGCCTAAGCCAACACAAGTGACATGGAACAAAGGCCATGGCTGCTTCAACATAGTAACACATTCCTAATGGCTGATTAATAAGTGTATTGAACTGAATGTGTGCTCTGAACTGAAAGCAAAACTATAGATATTTGGGACCTATCAAAGTGATATCTGTTATATCTGTATCTGTTGGCATTAATATGGAATATAGGTACATAACATAAGTATGTAAGTTTAGATGAATGCATATCTGACATATGTCAAATATATGTTCATTGAGAGAAAGAGATGAGGAATTTCCTATTCTAAAATTAGAGTATTTAAATGAGTAAAATAATGATATTTTTACACCAAGCAATAAACTGTTTCTTTAGTTCATTTATGGAAAAGTATAGCCAAATCATTACAAAAAGATATATGTAGGATTGAAACAACTGGTTGATTGACTGCTTTTTAAAAAAAACAATATTTCCCTCAGTGGCTTACTATAATATGCATATAGTAGTAAGAAAGTGGTAGAGAATTTTGAGCAAGTGAAAAAATATGCTATTATTTTGCTTCACTCTTTTTCTCCAAACCACAAAAATTACTTTAACATTTGCAGATATTTTTTAAGAACAAATGACAGAGAAGAAAACTTACCTTTCCTTCTAGTAGTATGTAGAGTTTTACACTATACATCAATTTCTAACAATGCTTTGAAGTTTTCAAATTTTAGAGATTTGTTATTCTGTGGTTCCACAGAAAAGAGCATAACTAAAAATCTACTTAACTTGTATATTAGAAGTTGTAACCAGAGGCCTGTTCATTCGAGGAAGCTCTTGGGGTTAAAGGCTGGACTACTTATTAATATGAACAACTTTTTGCAAAGGTATAGCATGCCAACAAAGATACTTTGTTTTTCTATGATTGGTAGTGATGTCAAAAATAGAAAAAAAATGAGTATCAACTTTAATTTAGGCATATTCACTGTTCAGCATTGCGTATTTAGTTGTCTTTAAATACATATGGATTTTCTATGATTTCTTCAAGTATAAAACGTCCTTCTATGAAACTTTTTCTATATAATTCTCTACTTTGGTTCTTATTTCAATAGATATTGAAACCTAAGTGTATCCACTTTTTCTATCTTTTTGAGGCTATCTTTTCTTTTTGTAGCAAAATAAAATAACTCAAGTCTAATAACTTCCTTACATAATTCCTGGAATCTCTGGAGAAGACAGTCATCTGTTATGTGTGTGTGTGTGTGTGTGTGTGTGTGTGTGTGTGTGTGTATCTTTGATGGCATACTATACCTTTGCAAATATATATATTATATAATGTTTTCACCTCTGGCTATGAACTGTCCCTCTCAGGCAACATCTGGTGGCCTCATCTCCGCTTTTCTGTGCCACTTAAGACGTCTGCATTGAATGGTACTTTGGAAGGTCAATACTATAATTCCTCTGGAAAATATCATTAAGGAATTAAAAAGAAGAAGTGGAATATGTATTGAAAATTGTCTAGCAGCGTTCTCCTCTTCAGGTCATTGTTTTTTCACATCCACTGGGGAGGTTCTTGTTGGCTATTTCTCTTTTTCCCCTGTCTTGCTAGTCCCTTTCCTTCATGGGTACATCTACATTTAGCTCCTTACTTCTTCGGTCTCTTTCCTCAGACTTTACCATAGGAGGCTGGAGATCCCCTCTTACTATACAGATCATCCCCCTGCTGAGCTGCCTATTTCACCGGTATAACCTCTCACACTATAATGGAAATCCTTACCAACTTCTTACAAAGATTTGGCATTTTTCCTCCTCAACATATATTTGGGCCTGCTGCCAACACAATACAAAGGTACTTGGCTTATATATTCATGACTAAGAGTTTATCAAAATGATTCATTCCAAAGTATAAGAGTCTGACACAAAGACAAATTTCAGCTTTCCGCCTTAGAACCACAGGAAATAATGTGTGAACAGATTCAATGTAGCTGATATTTTCCACTCGAGTCTTCTAATAGACAAGGTCAAACAAATATTGTGGTATCTGAATACTTAAAATAATTAAATGCAATTAGAATTAGATATAACACTTCTTCCATTATTTATTTTACTTTATAATTAAAAAATGAATTAGAAAGGAACTCTGTTCCCAGCCACGATGGAGTAGCTTGTATGAGAAAAAAACTCTGCCAAGAACAACTAATAAAGCTGGATAAAACACAGAACTAAAAAACAAGGAACAAACAAACAAAACAGCACTTGGAAGTAATTGGACAGTAAAGGTCAATATCCAGATGGGATTGGGAAATGATAGAAACCAGAAGAATATAGAATGACATTTTTTAAGTATGATAATAAAATAATAATAATAATTAATAAAAATAATAAATGACAGTATAAAATTTTATCTCCAGTTAAAATACTCTAATAAAAATAAAGGCAAAATAAATATGTGGTGAAACATATGAAAGAGGATTAATTTTTTGGAGCTCACTGAGACCTTCCAAAGGGAGTACTTAAGACAAAAGAAAAATGATTCCTGACAGAAATTCAAATATATAACAAAAAATAAAAACAATGGAAATGCTAAATATGTGGATAAACCCGTGTAATTATTTTCGGCACAAAACGATAACAACTTCTTATGGATTTTGCAAAGAAATATATATTCAGATATATGCCAGTATTAGCATAAAAGACATTAGAGTATTCTAACATTCTTGCATTGTCTGGGATGTGTTTAAAGTTTTAATTGATAGTTGAGTTTAATGTGCCAAATATGCATGTAGTAAAGTCTGGACAGTGTTTTCAAGTGAGGTCTGTGAACTCCTGGGTCATCCATGAGAGGCTCCTGGGAGGTCCAAAGAATCAAACCTATTTTTCTAATTATAAGACTTTATTTACTTACTCATTTATTTGTTTATTTATTTACTCATTATTTTCATTGTATTGAATTTTACTGTTTGCAAAAGTAGTGCTGGTATTTTGGTCTGAATCACAGAGGCACCAAATGATATCAGTAACCATTGTATTCTTCTCATATACTCAAAGGAAAACACACAAACAAACAAACAAACAAACAAAAACCAGTTTCTTTTAAGAATGCCATTGAGTAGACATTGTCAGTATCCTGTGTGAGGAAATGGCAAGCCCACAGAAAGCTATTCTCTTACACACCAAAGTACGATGGTTATCTCAAGGCAACCATCAGGCATGTGTGCAATTATTTGGGTTGTGAGCTAAACTAGCCATTTTTTTCTCAAAACATTATTTTTACTTGAAAGAATGACTGGCAAGGAAATACAGAAATTCAAATTTGGTGTTTGGAAGACATTTGCTTATGAATAAACCAAATGACTTGCAACCTGGAGAATAGCAACAGTGTTTGCTGCCAATCACAAAATTTGAACTTTCAAGCAAAAATTAGAATGACTGAAAACTTACAACTGTTAACATAAACTTTATAGCCAGCTCACCAGTACTTCAAGATGAGATTGGTAATGAAAATTATAAATGTTAGTTTTAGTATTAGATATGTATAATGAAAAATATCAATATTTGAAAAATATGCATAACTCAGCAAATGAATATTTTATAAAAGACAAAGCCTGCAATGGTAAAACTAATTTTTTTCAAAATGGAAATAGACTGATGGATTTTCATGTAACAGAATACATAAAATATACTCATACGATATCAGATTCCACATTGCAACTAGTCTTCAAGAAACTATTTGTTGAGATTTATTGTAGTGGCAAAGAAAAATATCAACAAT
This sequence comes from Panthera tigris, assembly GCF_018350195.1. NCBI lineage: Eukaryota > Metazoa > Chordata > Mammalia > Carnivora > Felidae > Panthera > Panthera tigris. The sequence goes on along the minus strand of NC_056667.1, from coordinate 135,778,299 downwards.
TATCTAAAAAGCCTACTAAGCCCACTTTTTCCAGCACAGTTTGTTGAAAACACTATTGTTTCTCCACTGGATTGTGTTGCAATTTGTCAAAAATCGATTGCTCATAACTGTGTGAATAAATTTGTGGATACTCTATTATTCTGCTTCGTTAATCTATATTTCTACTATGGCAAATCTATACTGCCTTGAAAAGAAATCTTGAAAGTGGGAAATGTTAGTCCTACAACTTTGTTATTCTTCTTTTAATGCTACTTTTGTTCTACTAGAATCAGATTATCAATCTCCACAAATTTGCTTTGATTTTGATTAAAAGTTTTGATTAAAAATTTGTGTTCTCTAAAAAATATGTTGAGAGAATGAAAAAGTAAACCGCAGTCTGGGAGGAGATGTTTGCAAATGACATATATGATGAAGGATTTGTTTCCAGAATATTTCAAAAACTATCAAAATTCAATAATAAGAAAGCAACCAAAAAAAGTGGAAAAGCAGTTTGAACACACTTCACTAAAAAAAGGTATATTATGCCAAATAAGGACATCAAAAGATGCTCGATAGCATTAATCATTAGGATACACAAAATGAAACTACCAATTGCACTACATAGCCAAAAGAATGGCTAACGTTAAAAGCACTGACCATACAAATGGTGTAAAATTGGAGAAACTAGAACTCTTATACATCACTGGTAGAAATAGAAAACCTTACAACTACTTTGAAAACGGTAGTAATTTCTTAAAAAGTAACCGAACACCTCCTATATCATTCAGAATTCCACTCCAGGTATAAACACATGTCTGCAAAAAGGCTTTTTCACAGCTGTTTCTAGCTGCTTTGTTTATAGTAGTTCCCAAACGGAAATACCCCAAATAGCCATAAACATTTAAATATATTGCAAATTATGGTATATGCATACAATGGAATATATTTTGCAATAAAAAGTAATGAATTGCTGATGCACGCTAAAATGTGGCTGAATCTCAAAATAATTACAGTGAGTGAAAGAAGCCAGAATGATGACAATAAAAAACAAAGGAGTGCATATTATAAGATTCTATACTATAAGTTATATATAAGAACCTAGAAAATGGAAACTTACGGTGATGTAGGGTGGATCAGAGTCGGGGGGAAGGGGGCGTGGTAGGAGGAAGGGATTACCAAGGGGCATGAGGAAACATTTGGGAGTGATGATATGCTTCTTACCTTGAATGTAGTGATGTTTTTATAAATGTATACATATGTCAAAAGTTACCAAACTTTATGTGCAGTTTATTATATACTAATTATTCCTCAATAAACCTATTTAAAATGTAGGAACAAATTTAAAAATTGATAGGTAGGCATATTTGAGACAGAGCATTCTTATTTTTCAGACTTTGTGTGTTCTGTACTCCTGTAGAGTTCATAGAGTGTATCCACCTTCTTTCTCCTTTGGCATCCAAGAAACACTAATAAGCAGGCATCATCATTTCCGTTTTGCAGGTAGAGAAATGTATTCAGATAGATCAAGGGATTTTATGAGGGTCACTTAGCTATTAGGATCAGATGTGTCACTGGAATTTGTTCATTGCCACCCATAGCCCATTTGCTGAGTGCTTATCATGTGAGAAAACTTGTGTTTGATACTGGGAGTACTAAAATGATCAAAGTAGACCTCCATCATGGACCTCCCTTTTCATATGGTTGTGGGATTATTGCTGTTCAGAGAAGCAGGGAGTAATTAGGCCAGGGCGGTGGTGTCACCTCTATTTTCTAAACCAGAAAGATGCTGTTGTGTAGAGACTGGACTGGGACCAGGGGTCTTTGCTTCGTAGAAGCGAATTCCCACGGGGGAATTCATTTGGACAATTCCCAGCCTCCCACCCTGACTTCTTACGCTGTTGTAATTCATTTGCACAGAGTCAACACATTCTTAAAGGACTCCTCTCCTGGTCAAAGTTGGTTGTAATGGAAAGTCTTTTAACTGTTTGTATATCTTGGTTTTTCACTGAATTCCTCCTCCTCTTCTTTTATGAAGAGGAGGTCCTATTTAAAATCAGACCACAGACAGATTCTGCATCTAGTTTAGAGGCAGGTGGCCAGTAGCCAGCCCATTGCCCATCACTGATTTATACAGACTGCACAGCAGTTACATATTAGTCCATTTTAACAGAATTGTCTAGTTAATTTGGCTTTATATGTTTAGGGAATTGATTGAGTTAATTGATTATTTTTTGTAGGATCCATTAATTAATCCACTAATATTTATTTAGCACCTGACAACCACAATCAAGACAGAACCCTTGCCCTCACTCACTCTTACGTGCATTTAAATACAGAGGGTTTTTTTTAATGTTTACTTATTTTGAGAGAGAAAGAGGAGCACAAGCAAGGGGAGGGAAAGAGAGAGAGCAAAGAGAGAATCCCAAGCAGGCTTTGTGCTGTCAGAGCAGAGTCCCAGGGCGTTCAATCCCAGGAACTATACTGTGAGATCGAGACTTGAGTCGAAATCAAGGGTTGGATGCTTAACCAACTGAGTCACCCAGGCACTCCCAAATACAGAGGTGTTTTTTTTTTAAATTGTGTCATAATGATAAATAAAGGAACACTTTAAAATAAGTATGTTTACACATATGAGGGCTTCATGTGGGAAAAGATATGGAAATAGAAACCAAAAGGCAAATTACACACACACACACACACACGTACACACACACACACGTACACACACACACACACACACACATACACACACACACACACACAAATATTAGTAGATGATTTTGGCTAATGTGTAACTATGTAACTGTGCAGCCAATTCTTTTTTTAAATATTTATTATATATATATATATATATATAGAGAGAGAGAGAGAGAGAGAGAGAGAGAGGCAGAAAAGGGAGACACAGAATCTGAATCAGGCTCCAGGCTCTGAGCGGTCAGCACAGAGTCCCATGCAGGGCTCGAACAGCATGAATTGCAAGATCATGACCTGAGCTGAAGTCGGATGCTTAACCAACTGAGCCACCCTGGCACCCCTGCATAGCTAATTCTCAAACTAATAACATTTTATAGGAGCCAGTTTGCATTTAAAGCAATTGAACCTAGTGATTTTCTTCAAATAGCCTTAAATCAGTAAGGATTTCCACTTCAGTGAACAGACAGGAATTTCTAGCTAAGAATCTTGGAAACAATTCTGAATTTCTATACTTTTTTTTTTTTTCATTCTGAAGAAGCAGGGCCTACAAATTGAATAACAAATACAGGGTAATTGAAGCAGATTAGGAGACAGGAGATGAAAAGTTTCTAAGAGTTATTAAAAACAATATGCAGGAATGATGCAAAGTGTCATTGAGAAACAGAAGGTAAGAGAAAGAAATGAGAGCTTAGCTGTGTGAACGCTGAAATCATTAATTCAGGGGATCACTGGGGAAATAACTTTAATGACCAATGTATGTATTTGGGCTTCTTGGTGCTTTGTTTGTGTTTTGCTATTTTGAGGTCGTAGGATATTTATTTATTTATTTGAGAGGGAGAGAGAGAGAGAAAGGGAGGGAGAGACAGACAGCATGCGCAGGGAAGGAGCAGAGAAAGAGGGAGAAAGAATTCCAAGCAGGTTCTGCAACACTATCAACATGGAGTCCAACACGGGGACTCGAACCCACAAACTGTGAGATCATGACCTGAACCAAAATCAAGAGTCAGATGCTCAACTGACTGAGCCACCCAAGCGTCCCAGTGAGGTTGTAGGATTTTTAAAAGTTGTATTATCCAGTACCACAGAGTTAATAAAGCAAGCATATATACCAAGCGAAGAAGTCCTTGAAGCATCTGTCGCTAAATTTTCTTAGTCTTTGCTTTTCTTGTGGAAAATTACATTTTAGATTTCTTTATTTAATCAAAGAGATAGTAAAGACATACAAAAATTCAAATCAAATGTTCATGAGTTTACTTTTTAAATAGAGTACTTAGTAATGTGATAAATCTAAAGTCGTATTGATGGAAATACATACCTAGAGAATTTAACTCAGCTTGTAAAAAGGCTAAGTAATGATAATATTGGAAAATGTTTAAATCATGCAACTGTCTTGAAACAGAAGATGTATGCCAAGAAGGGGTACATTTCTCCTTTATGTAAGTAGTTACCACCATATGAGGAAACAAATGCAACAATTCATCAAGGAATTTGAGTGATCTATTTAAAAGTTACACTACATTGTAAGTGTCAAAGGTATCTAAAATGAACTTCCTAAGGTATAAAGAACACACATGGAGAATCAAATTTAATATTATTTGCCTATTTTCCAATATTAATAATTTACAGAATAATAACTGCTTGGCTAAGGGTCATTATCCTGACAATGCCATTTTGAAAGCAATGGAAAATGAATAAGCTTGGTGATTTTAGGTAACCATAAATTTTCTAAAGCAATTAACAATATATATAGGAAGATCCCAAAATGAGTTTCATTCCTGAAAAGAGGTTAAACTGATTAGGTAAGAAGGTTAAAACTGAAGAAACATTGCCTATGATTAATGTGAGATATTTCAAGAAGTACCTTATGAATCATCCATAACAATAAACTACTTAAAAGCAAAAATTCACAAAGGAATAATTTCTTAAAAGCATAAAAACAGAAAAACAGTTAAACAGAAAAATAAAAGCATATTTTGTTCAAAAAAATTGAACAGAATTTTAAAGACATGAAGATGTTCAAAAACATGGATAAAAGACCTAGTTGAATAAATATATATCTAAAGTAATATTAAGCAATAAGTATATTTCAATTCAATAAAATTAAATCAATGTTAAATTTTTAATAAAAAATAAACTTTGAAAATACTATATAATTTAAAGTGTATTAGCACCCCCGTTAAATATCATTTTTCCTAAAGGGTCTTTTTTTTGCAGTAACTAATAAAAAATAGTAAGGTTTTAGTAACAGTTCAGTGTGTAATAAAGAAGAAAGCTGAATTATATCTCTTAACTACATCAAGCATGATGGGATTTCTTATAGAATTTAAAATTGAGATAATGGTTTTAATGAAGAGAACAACTTTTTATTTCAGATAATACCAGTTATATCAAATCAGTCTCCTATCTACTTTTTTTTCTTTAATGAGTCTTACAATCATATATCACCCAAGTGCACATGTTCACCATTATAAATGGAACCAAATATCAAAGTGGTAAACACTGCTAAATGTAACTGGCAGTTTATAATGAACAGGTGGTAACAAGGCTGAAATATTTCCCTGGTTAGTCTATAGAGTAACTTATCCAGAATCACTGGAAATCTACTCAAAGCAAGTTAATAGAATGTTAGTAAAAGTTAGTGTTCCATAAAGACTCTCAAAGAAATGTACTCACCATTTCTGAGAACGCTGTTAATAAATACAGTCTATTTGTTGTTATATAGTACGCCCTAATTTCGATATTACAAGTTTCTCTTTCACTCGTTATAAGGCACATACGTTTTTTTTTAATTTCTTTAATGTTTATTCATTTTTGAGAGACAGAGAGAGACAGAGCATGAACGGGGGAGGATCAGAGAGAGAGAGACACACAATCCAAAGCAGGCTCCAGGCTCTGAGCTGTCAGCACAAAGCCCGATGCAGGGCTTGAACCCATGGATCGTGAGATCATGACCTGAGCTGAAGTCGGACGCTTAACCTACTGAGCCACCCAGGTGCCCCAAGGCATATATGTTTTTTAATTGTAGTAAAACACACACACACACACACACACACAGAGCATAAAATTTACCATCTTAATCATTTTTAAGTGGACAGTACAGTAATAGCATTAAGCATATTCACAGTATTATGCAACAGAGCTCCAGAACTTTTTTCCTTTTGTAAAACTGAACCTCTACCAAATTCTACTTTCTTTTCCTATGAATTTGACTAGTATAGACACCTCATATAAAGGAAATCATATAGGATTTGTCTTTTACTGACTGACTTTTTTCACTTAGTGTACCGCCTTCAAGGTTACTACATGTTGTGCATGTAACAGAATTTCCTTCTTTGTTAAGCCTGAATAATATGCCACTGTATGTATATACTGCATTTTCTTTATCTGTTCACCTGTCAGTGGACTTTGGGTTACTTCCACCTTTTGGCTGTGATGCTGCTATGAGCATGGGTGTGTATATATTTCCTTAAGACCCTGCTTTTAATTCTTTGAGATTCTATCCTCCTTATTTACATTCTGATATATACCCAGAAGCGGTTATTGCTGCATCATATGGGAGTTTTACTTTTAATTTTTTGAGGAAAGGCCATACCATTTTTTATAGCTATTGCACCATTTTATAGTCCTATCAGTGGTACATAAAAGTTCCAATTTCCCCACATCTTTACAATGTACATACGTTTTTGATACTAAATAATTTTTATGTAATAAATAATGAAGTCATAGTGAGAGATCTTGGCATCTATATAATTTTTCTAAATTAAGGTTGAGCAGGCATATTGGGTGAGTTAACCTTCTATCTGATATATATCAGATAGATATATAGATAGATATAGATATAGATATAGATATAGATATAGATATAGATATATCTACATAGGTAGATATACATCTGGATTGGTCAGTTTCATACCCCAATTTTTGAGAAATTTCGGGTTAGACTGTGATCCTACTGAAATACAGGTGAGGATTTTTTGAAACGTGAAAGGAGAGGTGTTGAAGAATAGGGTATATGGCCAGAAGGGGATCCCAGAAAGGGAAGCTGAGCAGGATTCAGTGTGAGATGTCAGGAACATTACAGTCAACAAAACAAGTTGTCTAGACTTGAAATTGAAAATGGAAAAGAGTAAAAACAAACAAACAAACATGTTTACTTACTTAGTAGTGTGATGTGGTACAAAGAAAGGCTTTAGAGCCAAAGACCTAGGTTTTGCTACCTGGTCAATGTTGTATAAGATCTGATAAGAAAATCAGTCCACCTGGATGCTAATGTCCTGGTATAGGAACTGGGATAAAAATAACAAATTTTTAGATTTGTCTTTAAGAGTTAAATGAGAAAAACAAAGGGAACTTACCCAGCACACTATCAGATACATAATAGATGCCCCCATGGCTTTTACCAGTTCTCCCTATCTACTTTCTGGTTTATACCCACTTGTCCATTTCAACATCAAAAGATCCCCAATCTGCAGCTTCCAGCATGAAGACCTCAAAAAAACTTCTTAAAAATATTACTTCCATTGGGGCGCCTGGGTGGTTCAGTCAGTTAAGCATCTGACTTCGGCCCAGGTCATGATCTTGTGGTTTGTGAGTTCAAGCCCCACATCAGGCTCTGTGCTGACAGCTCAGAGCCTGGAGCCTGCTTTGGATTCTGTGTCTCCCTCTCTCTCTACCCCTCCCCCACTTGTGCTCTGTCTCTCTCTCTCTCAAAAATAAATAAACGTAAAAAATTTTTAAAAATTACTTCCGTATAATATAGTACATTAAAGGCAAATGATGACTTTTCCGTGGTATATATATTTTATATATAATTTCCATATTAGCACAGAAATTTTTCCAGAGATTTACATTAAGAAATAAAACACCAGATAGTCTGCCAATGTCTCAGAATATAAGATGAATATTCATTGTAGATATCTTAGTTAATTAAAAAAAAAACATTTTTCATACAAAATACGCTAACGCTACCAAATCTATAAGGTTTTAAAGGGCTAAAACCAGATAATAATAGTAGTCAAAATTCAGGGTTAAATTATTTAGAAGACATTTTATAATCCTGTATTCAGTTTTGAACAGCTTTCTTTCCTCTGTAACAACTTATTGTGTTAAAATGTTCAGAATATCCATTATTGCAAACAGAATCTGTGGTGTTTTCTGAGATTTTATTCATGGATTTATTTTTTCTCATCCCAACTTTCCACAGCTTATGTCTCTTTAGAATGTTATCCTGAGAAATTATTTTGATTTCCTTAGAAAAAAATTTGGTGAAATAACTTACTATGTTTTCCCTTGTATTGGCTACAAGGGAAATTTTGGTGAAATAACTTACTATGTTTTCCCTTGTATTGGCTACAAGGATACCTGTGATCAGATTTGCACCCCTCAGCTTAAATAAATGGAATATTCTGGAATGTGTTGTGGTGCTTAATTTACTGTGGTTTTATGTTTAATGTCCTTCTATGCTTGCTTTTTCTTTCTTCCATTTTTATTTATTTATTTTATAATTGATGGTTGGTACATAATATTATTAAGGAGATAAAAATGAACACTGGAGTCAGTAGATGTATTCGAACTTTTATACCAAAATTTAATATAGAAACATCAAACGGTGGGCTCTTGTTCCTTCTATACAATGTCAGCACAATTTGAGCCAGACTGACCTGCTTTCTTTCTTTTATTTATTTACTGCTCTAACACTGGTTCTTCTTTTTCCGTTTAATCTTTACTTTGTGCTATCCACACAAACAAGAGCTTCATTCATATATGTGATCAAGTCTTTGTGATATGAACCTTAAGTATATTTTCAGTAACATGAAGATAATACCTGCTCAAAGTGTCCTTAAAATAATTAACTAATTAAATTAAACAATACTACATACCTTACCCAAACCCTATCACTGTTTTCCTTCTGTTTATGACACTTTGGTAAACTTCAACCTTTTATTACTAACTTAATAAAGACAGAAAACGATGATACTGAATACAAGGAAAAAGAAGTAACACCGTATTTAATGAATAAAAGTTTATGCTTTCCCTGTGCATTTTATAGCAAACCATATTGTCCTTTTTCTCTCAAACATTTTATTCTAATAACAGTGCTTACACATTCTTCAAAGGTCTTGCATGAAAATAAATACCCACAATCAGCAAATAGATAAAAATTATTCTAAAAATACCCATAAACAGAAAAGAATCCAGGGTTTGTTTGTTTTTTAAATCATACAGGCAACTTAGTGTATATATTTATAAATTTGGTAATTATCATGAGTTCTATTCATTACATTTCAAAGGAGAAATAATAAGTTAAATTGTCATTTATGTTTTTATATTCATAGAAAAATAACAAGTTTTCTGCTTGACAGATCATGACCATTGTTGTAGGCCCATGTGTACCAGAGAACACATACTAAACTTTCTACTCAAACTAAAGGCTCCCTCACCATCAGTTCTTTTCATTAAAACCAAAAATTTAATGAAGACATAGATATATTTCAAGATTCATATTATAAGATAGAATCTTCCTTTGCCAATACAGACATATTGCAACATATAAAATTGTAAGCTGGCTATTGTTAAGGAATTCAAAAGGATTACCCACATTCAAAGAAAGAGATGAACAGAATGGTTTTTTTGTAACGTTTTTTTGATTAGTAAATTTTATCAAAAATATAGATCCAGCATAATGCTAGTGTTTGTTATGCATGTGTAAATACCTATCAAATTAAGACATTTTGGCAAAAAAGAAAATCAATTAAAAGAATAAGAAGTAAACCACTTACACTGGTATATTTATGGACAGACATATTCTGGCTTTACTCATACAACTGCCAGAAAGTTCCCTTTGAAGCCACCTCATTTATCACACGGTTCAGGCTGGTGAGGCTGGTGGCCATCTTGTGACTAGGGAAGAGCAGCAAAGAATTTTTACTCTGTTAGTGGTTGTACTGTGTTGAGAGCAGGAATTGTGAAGGAGATTTGAGATGTCTGAAGTTTGGTATCCTCTCAGATAAACCAATAGCTAGATCATTTAGGTATTAAAATCTTTTGGCCAATGAAATCAGAGCAAGTGATTTCCCCAACAGAGGAATTGTCCACTCCCAACATGGAGTTTCACATTTCTTATCCAAAACTCATTTTAAGTTTGAGAGGAAGACAGATGAATGCTGAATTTTGTAACAAAAGCAGCGTAGACACCAGCAGTATTGACTTCTACATAAAGAGTGTGGGTTTACAAATCCACCATTTGAAACCTGTCTCTTGCTAGCTCTCTGTTCCTAAACTAGATATTTGTAGGTATGAGAAATGAAAAGATTACTGGCATACATTAAGAGGCAGTTGTCCTATGATGATGAAGAAGTGTTTATGCGTGTTTGACTGGATACATTCTTCACTTTGTTACCATATGTGCAACATGGTCAGATGGTTAATGAGTTTTCAGGGCTGAAATGCATCTGGTCCAACTTTCAACTTATGGCTTATAATACTTCATTGGAAAGCATGTAATTAATCTTTCAGTGGATAATCTACCATAACTCCTAAACTAATTAAGGATAGATATTCGTTTTAACAAGATTTGAAAATTAAGTTTTATATAGGTTAACAACAACAACAAAAAAGCCTCCACATTGATAGAAAAGTAACAATATTTCAGGTAAAATTGACCCCCTCCCTTCTCCTCCACTAAATCCCGTTGACAGAAATATGTCTCTTCACTGAATGTATGCTGTCAAATAATCTTTCCCTTAAGGAAAAGGACAGTCTTTTACTCATCTTTGAATCCTGAGCATCTGGCATGGAGTAAAAGCATAAAAGGTGTTTATTGATCAAAATGTTATGGGAGTTAATTCAAAGAGACTCCACCTTGCAATCCTAGAATTTGCGCAAACATATGGACAAATCTATGTACAATTATATGTGTGTGTCTACACACATACCCACACATGCACAAATACATACATGACTGTATGTATCCAAATTTCACAAATGAATAAACTGAGGCACAGAAATTTTCAAAAAATATATAAAGTCAGACTGATAGTTATGTTTCATTTGTGATTCAAATGAGGAGAATCTGATGCTGAAGTGCAAGTTCTTAACACTATGATATATGAGCCAATAAATAGTTCCTCATGTGGATGTAATACAATTTCTTTGATTATTCTAATCTTCTCAATCACATGAGCTTTTCTAATTTATTATAATTATAAATAATTATAAATAATAAGTTTATAATAAACTATAAGGTATAATTCATTTTCCACTAAAATTCCCATAAGTGGTGTTACAGAATCCCATGATGTATATCTTTTTTGCTCAAAAAACAAAATTTCTTTGTAAAGTATAATTTATAATACCAACAGCATTGCAAATGTTGAAGGTTTTTTTCACATCTTTGACAGCATTGGACCTTTAAGAGCTTTTTTTTTCCTTCAAAGTTTTGCTAGTGTTAAAAATAACATCCTTTGTTTTAATTTACATATTTTATTTTAGGTTTAAAAATTTCCACTAGTTTATTTACTGGTTGTATTTTTGCTTTAATTTCCTATTCATGCCATTAGTAGATTTCACTCAATTTGTATTATCTGACCTGTTACCAATGACATGAGATCTTTATTATACTGGCTGTCAATTTTCCCTAGTCTTTTGTTTATTTTACTTTTAATGTACATTTTTGGAATCATATTTTATTTTCAAACCAACTTGTTTTTTCCTTGAAGAGTTCTATTGTTGATAAGATATTTTTGGCTCTAGAAATTTGATAAGATTTCATTAATTTTTTTCCATTTGAATGACTTTTCTATATTTCTTTAGTCTAGCAAGAACACATTTTGACTTGTTGGATGAAGTGATGCTTCTTTATTTGAATATAAATCTTGAAATTATTTAACCTCTTCTGGTTACCAGAATGTTGCCTACCACAACACTTAGCACAGCATCTGCAGCAGAAAACATTCTCAACATATATTTATTGAATTGAATTTGATTCAATGTCTGGCATATTGAAAGCAGTCAATAAAAATATGTTTATGACTTCATTTATTAATTCATTCATAGGTTCATTCATTAATCCAACAAATTCTTATTTAAAAACAACTTCTTGTCAGTCACAGTGTTAATTATCTAAGGAACAAATGTTAAGACAGAACTTTTGACTTTATATAGACATATACCAGTGCAATCTTTGTATATTAATAATAAATGAATAATTATAGTGTAGTCTATGGAATATACATAAAGACAAAAATACAATTTAAACAGTTGAAGAGTCATTATAGGTTTAGACACATTTGAGGGAAATGAGCAAATTAAAATCTATACCGTACTCAGTATCTAAACCCTCAGCTACTTAGATGCCATTAGACATTTCTAAATCTGTCATTTTATTGAACCATCAACATGAAAAGACTAAATATGTATAATACATTATTATTCACATTCTCAAAGTTTTATCAGAATTAAAAGAATAAAGCACTATGGCCAGAAAAGCTAAGTCAGCTATCATGAAATCAATGAACTATGCATGATGTCCTTAATCTGAATACTCTCCCTTTATACTTAGAGAATGTTTAAGGGAAGGTCAAGGGGTTATGCTGGGGAAAACAGAGTTCTTTGTGGCCAGTTAGAGATATACTTGGGTATTTTAATCTTGTTCATCTACTTATATCACATGAAAGCAGTTTTGGTATGTGTGTTCAACCCTCTCTGGTTTCCCAGGGACTCATTTTTCATGTGCCCTTTAAAATGAGGATTTCTTAGAGAAGTCACTCAGACCTTTAAAATAATGCAATTATTGGGTAATTTCTCTAATCTTATTTTCCTTTTAAAATGTCAGTGTCTTTTCTGGGGGTGCCTGGGTGGCTCAGTTGGTTAAGTGCCCGACTTTGGCTCAGGTCATGATCTCGTGGTTCAAGCCCCACATCAGGCTCTGTGCTGACAGCTTGGAGCCTGAAGCCAGCTCCAGATTCTGTGTCTCCCTCTCTCTGCCCCTCCCATGCCCTCTCTCTCTCTCTCTTTTAAGAATAAACATCAAAAATATTTAAAAACAATAAATAAAATATTAGTGTCTTTTAGTTAAGTCTATTAATTCTTGTTTCCCCCTAAATTAATACTACAATTGATACTAAAAGAAAAAAGAAAAAAGAAAAAGAAAAAAAAAAAACCTTAAGAATTCTTGACTGAATAACTGAATTTATTGCACACCACTACATATCACTCCTCTTCCTTTTCTTTCTATGTGCACAGAATGACTACTTAGTTGTTTTAATGACTCAAATACCATGTTCTAAAATCTCTGCCTTTTTGACCTAATTCATTTTCAATATCAATGCCAAACCATGGAATAAGAAGTTGCCTCAAGCTTCTTATTTATTTATTTATTTATTTATTTATTTATTGGGAGACAGAGAAAGAGAGCATGAGTGGGGGAGAAGGGCAGAAAGAGAGAGAATCTTAAGCTCCATTCTCAGTGTGGAGCCCAATGTGGGGCTCAATCCCATGACCCTAGCATCATGACCTGAGCCAAAATCAATTGTTGAACATTCAACTGAGTGAGCCACCCAGGTGCCCCTTAGACTTATTTAAACCCTCAACTAAATAAAAATTAAAAATCTCTGCTTGTCACCACCCTATTTAGCATATGATTTTTTCTCTTCACAAAATTATGAAACATATTCAACAGAACATCCATATTAGTACCCTTGTTTAAACTTTTCTTAGTTTAGAATTGTTTTCTAACATAATTTAACAATTAAGTAATCAACTGGATCTTTAAAAAAATATATTAGGTAGAGACATCAAAGTGGAAAAAGATAATTAAATGCATGAAGTTTATAATGGCATCAGGTTAGCATGGAAGATAGATGTTGGATATATTTCATTCAACAGGAACATTTATAGAACTGCTTCCAGATAAAAGTAATAAGAGCAAGACTTACTCTCTATCTGCAAACAATTATAAAGCTAAACAAAATATTAACAATAACTGTTTTAGACACTGAATTATAAGCAGCACAGAACTATGATCTTTGAGAGAAAGGAAAACAAATAGTAGAAGCCTTTTAATTGCAATGGCTTTCTGCATGGAGCCAATTTCAAACTGCAGTGCTTGTTGGGAATAACTTAATAGAGACCATCATTCTGGTTGAGATGAGAGGGCAGAAGTCAGACCTTGGAGAGACCGTGTGTACATAATTTTCAGGGCTCAATGCTGGTGCAGAGAAAGCTGTGTAAAGAAAAGCTCCAAAAATCTGTATAGTTGTCCCCTCCAGTCATTGGTGGAAGATGAATCTGTTTGTGCATCCATAGGATGAAATTCTGTAAGGCTGTGTAAGGAAAAACTTTTGAGGAAATACAACTATCAGGGAGCTTTAAGCCAAACAATTCTCTGAACTCAAAACTGCCAGGAAGCATTAAGCTCTTACCAGACAGAGTAGAGATCTTGTTGAATAATAATAGTCTATTGAATAGCTACCCAAGGAAGGATTATACATAGGAGTGGGCAAACTATCCTCAGAATAAGGCTAATCTAGAAGTCTGCAAGTAAAGAGAAAATTGATAAACATATAGCAGATATTAACAATATTCGCAAGCAGCTTGATCTAATTGGCATTTAGAGAATTTCAGAACAGCAATTCTTTTCTAGTGCACTTGAAATATTCCCTAAAATGGACTATTTGTGTGATCATAAAAATGTCTTCCTAAATTTATAAATATTTAAGTAATGTAGTCAATAGTCCTTAACTACAAAACAAAGAAAACAGAAATCAATTAAAGACAGATGTATGGAAAATACAAAAATATTTGGAAATTAAAAATAAATTTCCATACAGTATATGCAACAATGAAGAAATCACAGATAAGAGAGAAAATATGTTGATCTGAATGAAAATTAAGATAGAATATAACAAAATTTGTGCTTTGCAGCTAAGCAGTGCTTATAGGAAAGTTAATACTTCAAATATTTTATTGAGAAAAAATGAATTATAGAGCCAATTATCTAAGCTTCCACTTAAAAATATAGTAAAAAAAAAAAAGAGCAAATTAAGCTCCAATTAAGTGAAAGGAAGAAAATAATAAATAATCAATGGGATAGAAATTGAACCAACAGTAAAGAAAAATAAACCCAAAGGATGATTAAAAGTGCTTTCAGGGGCACCTGGGTGGCTGGATTAAGCTTCAGACTTCGACTCAGGTCATGATCACCTGGTTCATGAGTTCGAGCCCCACATCAGGCTCTGTGCTGAAAGCTCAGAGCCTGGAGCCTGCTTTGGATCCTGTATCTCTATCTCTCTCTGCCCCTCCTGCTTACACTCTGTCTCTGTATCTCTTTCAAAAAATAAATAAACATTAAAAAAAATGCTCTCAAAATGCATCAATAAATTTAATAAACTTCTAGTTAATAAAATAAAAAAGGAAACTAGAGAGAATAGATTAAAATCTCCAATATCAAAAGAGAAAAGGGCACATCACTACAGATCTTATATATTTGAAGGACATTATGGAACATTATAAAACACATTTATGTCAATATTTTTAATAACTGAAGAATGGGTAAATTTTTCAAGACTCAAAGTATAAAAACAGACACATAAAGCAATAAAAATCATGAATATTCCTATAGCATATAAAGAAACTGAATATGTAATTGCCAGAAAACTCCAGATTCAAATAACTTCATTGATATAATCAATCAAACATTTAAAAAACATATAATAATTATCTTACACAAACTCTTTTAGAAAACAGAAAAAGAGAAATAATGCAGAAGCTGTTTTATGAATTTGTAATTATCCTAATAAGGCCAGCATTACCCAAACAAATATATTACAACAAATGGAAATTATATATTAATATCCTCAGTAATATAGATACAAAATCATGAACAAAATATTAGAGTTCAGCAACATATGTATATACAAATTCATATATATATGTATATATATATACATATATATATGAATATATATACAATTCTACTAACCACTTAAGGAAAAAGTAATGTTCATACCCCCAATCTCTTCCAGAAAATACACAGAGGATACATTTCTTTAATCATTCATGAGGAGCATAAGCCTATTTAAACACCAGATAAAGACATTACAAGAAAACTACAGACTGATTTCTCTTATATACATTGATGTAATAATCCTTAACCAAATATTACCAAATAAAATACAAAAGTGTATAAAATATTTGTACAACAACCAAATGAATTTTTCAGGTATGCAAAATACATTAAAATGTACAAAATGTAAAAAACAATGAGAAGAGTTCAATGACTGAAAATCATTTTAATCCACCACACCAATTGTTAAAGAAGAAAAATCTTATAATCATATAAATTGATACAGAGCAAGTATTTAACAAAATCCAACACCTATTCACAGTAAAAACTCTCAACAAATGAGGAATAGAGAATATTCTCAACATGAAAAGGAACAATAACAGAAAGTCTATCGCTCAGTTCTACTTAGTCGTGAGAGGCTGAACATCTTCTTCTGAAGATAAGAATGAAGGCATGGATGACCGTTTCACCACTTTTAGAAGTCCTAAGTAGTATAATAAATTATGAAAAAGGAATAAAATATATACTCATTGGCAGGAAGAAAGAAAACAGGCTTTATTCACACATGACATACCTGTCCCCTAGTGGATCTCCCCTAATATAATAATAAGAGTCTCCTAAAACAATAACTGAGTATAGCAAGGACATAGGACACAAGATCAATATTCACTAACCAATGTTGTCATGTATTCCACCAATGAGCCATTTGAATTTGAAATTAAAAAAAATATATAATTTACGATGTAAAAATAAAAATGAAATCATTAGCAATATGTATAGGATCTGTATGTGCAAAATTACAAATCATTCATGAAAAATCGTATGAAATAAATATCAATGAGTACATCCTGGTATTAATTAAATAATTGTGGAAAAAATAAAGCTGCTGTACAAAAGAGTCCGTGTGATTTATACAGTGACTTCACCCTGAAGGGGATGGAACATAACTTTCTGCTCCTTCAGAGCAAGCCATGTATTACAACATCCTTTCAAAAAGTAAAATATGGAAAGGGAGGAAAAAAACAGTAAATTTACTGCTGAGAAACAGTTACTTCAGTCAGGTGGTCAAGCCTTGCATCAACAGTGATAAGTCATGTCCATAGTATACACATTTGATGTCATGTGATGAAATGGCACTTTACTTCTGTGGTCTTTCATCCAAAAGTCCATAACTCCGTCTTACATGAGAAAAACATAAATAAATCCCAACTGAGGAACATTCTCCAAAATACCTTGCTAGTACTCCTCAAACTGTAAAATTAATCAAATAAGGGAAGTTTGAGAAACTGTCACAGCCAAGAGAATTTAAGGGAATATGAGGATTATGTATAATGTGGTATTCTGCATAGACTCTTGGAACAGAAAAAAGGACATTAGCTAATAAGAAAAAAACTTGAATAAGATAAGGACCTTAGTAGAAAACAATGTATCAGTATTGGCTCTTTAACTGTGACAAATGCTTTATACCAGTGTAAGATATTAATAATAGAGGATGCTGAATATGGGGTAAATGAGAAATCTCGGTACTATGTATCTTTATAGATTTTGGTAAATCTACGCCTATTCTAACATGACAAGTTAGTTTATCACAACAATCAAGGTAATTCAACACATTAGCAGAATAAAACAGAAAGAATAACCATCTCAATATATTCAGACTAAGCATTTAATAAAATTTAATAATCATTTATATTATAAACACTCAGAAAAACAGGAATAGAGAAGTTCAACCTTTTATTAAGCTTTACAAAAATGAGTTTATTTCATACTTAATGAAAAAATTCTGAATGCTTTTTCTCTCAGATTAGCACTTCTGTTAAACATTTCACTGTAGTTCCTAGCCTTTGCAGTAAGGCAAGACAAAGAAATAAATCCCCACAAGACCAGAAAAGAGTAAACAAAACGAATAAGCAAAACTAACTTTTTTCACATAGAACATAATTGTTTGCATAGAAAATTCTAAGGAATCTACAAAACAGCTGTTAGAACTAATAATTCAGGTCAATATTCAAAAATCAATAAAACTTCTATATACAAGCTAACAATTGGACATTGAAATAAAAATACCATTAAAATATCACCCCAAACCCCAAATAGTCAGGAATAGATTAAACAAAATATGTATAAGATTTATACATTGAAACTATAAAACACTACTAGGAGAAATTAACCAATTGAGAAATGTATGATGCCTGTGGACTGGAAGATTCAATGATTTTAAGATGTTAATTCTCCCCAAAGTGAACTGTACTTTCTACTGAGTTCCAATTAAAATCTCAGTAACATTTTCTTTTCAGTAGAAATTTACAAGTTTAAATTATAATATTTGTGGAAATGCAATTAATCTAGAATGGCTAAAGCTATTTTACAAAAGGAGAGTAAAATGGGATACTTATATACCTAATATCAAGATGTATTATAAAACGACAGTAATTAATAAACTGTGTCATTGGCATAATATTCTATATATTGATGGTGCAGAGTAGGAAGTCCAGCAATAGACTCAAATATATACCATCAGTTGTGACAATATTGTGTCAAAGAGGCCAAATTAATTCAATTTGGAAAGAAGAGGCTTTACACAAATGGTGCTGGAACAACTGATATCCAGAGGGAGGAGAATACACTACAACACCTCGCCATACACAAAAAAGAAGTAAAAATGAATTATAGATTCAAGATAATTGAGAACATTTGTTTATAAGTGTGTGTATATTAATAGCAACATTATTCATAATAGTCCCAAGGTAAAGTGTCTATCCACTAGTAAATGGATAAACAAAATGTGGCATATCCATACCATGGAATAAGAGCAATGAAAAGGAGGGAGAGACTTAGATATCCTATAATATAGATGGGCCTGAAAAAGAACATATCATGAAAGAAGCCAAATGTAAAAAACAATATATTGCATAATTTCATTTGTATAAAATTTCCAGAAAAAGCAAATCAATACAGTCAAACCGTGGAATTGGGGGTTAGAATGACAAAATTTTGCTGTGGGGGAAATGTTCTAAAAGTTGATTGTGATGGTTAAGTTCATAACCCTATAAGTTTATTAAAATTCATTGCAATATAAACCTGCAATATGCAAAATCACGGTATTTAAATCACACCACTGTAACACTGTGGAAAAAATGAAAATGACCATACAATCCAGTAATTTGCACTCCTTGGTATTTACCCAAATGAATGGGTAAATATCACACAAAAAACCCGCACACAAATATTTCTAGCAGTTTTATTCATAGTTGCCAAAATTTGTAAGCAACTAAGATATCCTGCAGTAGGTGAATAGATAAATAAATGATGCTATATCCAAACAATGGAATATCATTCAACAATGAAAAGAAATGATCTATTAAGCTATGAAAATACATGGAGGAAACTTAAATGTATATTACTAAGTGAAAGAAGCCTATCTGTAAAGGCTGTATATTGGATGATTCCAACCATTTGATGTTCTGAAAAAGGTGAAACTTGATAAAGTAAAAAGATCAGTATTTGCCAGGGGTTAGGAGGTAGGGAGGGTTGAATAAAGCAGAGGATTTTTAGGATAGCGAAATTACTCTGTATGGTAGTATAATGGCTGATATATGTCATTATATGTACATATAGGTTTTTTGAAACCCATGCAGTGTACTAAGATTAAACTCTAATGTAAACTATGGGCTTTAGGTGATAAAGATGTATCATGGATTCATTGATTGGTTCATTGGCTGTACCACTCTGGTACTGGGTTTTGACAGTGGGGAAGCTGTGCATATGTAGAGGCAGGGCTTATGTAAGGAATCTCTGCACTTTCTGCTGAATTTTTCTGTGAAACTAAAGTTGCTTTAAAAAACAAAGTCTTAAAAATTGAAAAATAAAAGAAAATGCATCATAAGTCTAAAATAAAATCTAAAACAATAAAGCTTCTAGGAAAAAAAAAACATAGAAGACAATTAGCATTACAAGGAGGTCACCATTTCTTTTTTATTTTTTATGTTTATGTATTTTTGAGATAGAGAGAGGCAGAATGTGAGCAGGGAAGGGGCAAAGAGAGAGAGAAGGGGCAAAGACACAGAATCTGAAGCAGGCTCCAGGCTCTGAGCTGTCAGCACAGAGCCCAACGTGGGGCTTGAACTCACCAACTGTGAGATTATGACTTGAGCAGAAGTTGGACGCTTAACCAACTGAGCCGCCCAGGTGCCTCAGGAGGCCACCATTTCTTGAATAGGACAAAAGATAACACATAAAAGGAAGAAAGGATACATTATATCATGCACCTAAAAGCACTATTCTTCAAAGCACTATTTAAAAGTAAAAAATGAGCAAGTCAGCCACACACTGGTAATAAATATTATATATGTGATATATATATGAAATATATGAGACATATGTATATGAAATATATGAGAAAAGATTTATTGAGTAATAATATGTAAATAATAACACTAATAACAGAGCCCAGGGAACACTGGGCAAGTATTTTAATATAAAATTCTCAAAACTAGATATATACAAGTTCAACTAACCTCTGAAGTGATGCTCCATATATTTATTGAACAGGAAAATACAAACTCATACCATAATGTGATAATGCTCTGTATCTTCTAGAATGGCTATATTTTAAAATATAGACAGTTTCTGGCCCTTTACTGAACACATTTTTCAA
This sequence comes from Panthera tigris, assembly GCF_018350195.1. Taxonomy (NCBI): domain Eukaryota; kingdom Metazoa; phylum Chordata; class Mammalia; order Carnivora; family Felidae; genus Panthera; species Panthera tigris. The sequence continues at coordinate 135,757,906 of NC_056667.1, read as the reverse complement.
CGTGTTCAATATTTGAACACTGCTTTCAAATATTCTTGATTCAATTGACACTTCTGTACGATGTTTTTAATTCCCAAAATATTTTATATATTCTTTTTTTTATTTTTATCTCCTTGGGTTGGCTTGTAATATCTGTCTGAATTTATGTATTGTTTGCACTTAAAAAGATTTAGAGAGAGCATATTATCTCTGCTTCTTTGAGGTATGTGTGGAATTAGGAATCACATCTTATAACTTCAGTTTCCTTGGATTTTTCCTTTTATGAGATGTGCCATTTATTTACTTTTGTTGTTTTTGGTCCTTTTCTTTTTTCTCCCTCTCTTATCACTATACTTCCTTTTCTATGATTATTACTCATATTTGAATTTGGAGGAAGAAGTGAGTACCAGGCAGGAGAGGCTAAATTAGGAAGCAGTAAAAAGGAATACCCACATTACACAACAAAGTTCTTAATTTTTCGATCTTGTAGCTTAGCTGCAGATCATTTTTACATTGTTACCCTCCTCATTCTATGATCAAGATAGATGGAAAGCTATCTAGAATATTACCCAGTACTATGGAAGAGAAAAAAGTGATCCCTACAAGTAATTTGGGGCAATTAAATAATCTTTCATGACTGATGTTCACAACTCATCAACCAGAACAGGTCACATGGCTCCCAGTTACTGTAAGGAGTTGAGAAGTACAATTGTGTCCTGTGCCAGCAACATTAATGACTAACTGAGTTTGGGTTGGTGGAGAGTCTAATTTTAATGTAGGTTTGTTTTTCTTACTCCTCACTCATGAAGGCTGTTACTTCCTTTGTATTTGGAGTGTATTTCTGCGCAATTTTTGTCCTCAAGATGCAGGTTGGATGCATAGAAATATTTAAGTCACCGGTTATTTTCATTTTGGTCTAATTATCACACACAAATGAATTCCTCTGCACTATCTTCCATGTCTCTTGACCTTCATGCTTCCTAGGTATGGTTCAGAAATCATAATTTCTCCCTCAGCAAGTTCTTTACTGCAATCCTGAACTGTCAACCCGAATGTCTACAGAGAGCAGTTAGTCAAATCCCTGGTTCACCTGACTCTAAAAAAAAGTCATTGGGATAGACCTTGCAGTTTTTCCATTTTGAGAGCTCAATTTTCTAATAACATCTTCAGAGACATGAAGAGTCCCCAACATTTACTATCATTTTGTTCCATATTTACTTATACCCAGCAGGAATATCACAAAATTTTGATTTGGTTTGAGAGTATTTTTCTAATTACATTTTTTGTTTTTATTATATGCTTTATCAAGGAAAACAGGAAAGTTTAAATAAGGGAGAAAAAAAGGAAAACACCTTTATTCTCCTATATTTTAAGGAAAGTTCCTGTGACCATTTACTAATTCTTTAATGGAACAATATTCCTAACTGCTCACAAATTCAATACAGCATTTTGAGGTTTTGCAGTTCATTTTTCAGCGTGCCCCTCTTTCTTATCCCCTGGATTGTGTGAGTGCTTTCTTCAAAACATTGATGCCTTATTCTTTCCTTTCTTTCCTAATTTCAGGTCTTTGGTCTTTATTTTTCTTGCCTCTATGCTTAAACCTTTGCTTCCCTCCCCTTGGTCATTCACCATCCAATTCATTCGAATTGCTAACAAAAGAATTTTCCCCAGTATTCCCTAAGACAAATACTATTCATTGCCTAACACAGTTAGTCTCCGTGCTTTTCTCCAAGCACACTTGGAAAGAAAACTAATTTAGTTAGAACTCATGCTATATGAATATAAATGCAGATTGAGACTAACTATTAGAGAAGCTTAAATATTTGTTTAACAAATTTAGACTTCAGAGACTATCATACACATACTCATACATATGTACACGAGCATACACACACACACACACACACACACACACACACACACAGACACAGAATATTTTCTATTGACTACTGTGAAGCAAACTCCCTCCTATTAACTGTAATAGCATTTTCTTGTTCTTTTATAGTATTTTGCAATGGATTTTAAAAGTTATTTTGTGTCTCTTCAATGGCAAACACAATGTTTTTTCATATCAGTGTCCAACAGGCATCTGATTCAGATAGATAAATTAATTAATTAATGATGGAAGGGAAAATATACTATTGATGTATTACACTCATAACTATTTAAAATTACAGATAAGAAGGATGATTTACTCTTTACAAATACATAATTTGATGCCTTTATTTCTTATTTACAGGGTATATGAGAAAATACATATAATTAATCCAATAATAATCGATGAGGTGAGATCATAACTTCTTTTTCCATCTTGATTTTCTTTTTGAATCAAACTTTGCATACTGTCCCTACAGACAAGGAAAATTTCTGGAAAGCTTTTTGTTTTGCCAAAAAGTTCTAGCATGCAGCCATAGAATATTATAGCTGCAAAGCATGAGTTTGTTAGCACTAAAAACTAATTTCAATGCCTAGAAGTATATTTTATTTTTTAAAAATTATTACTACTTTGCATATACAGTAAAAATATGAGATGGGCAGGAGTGTGCATGTTGTTTAATTAAATTAGATTCAGTAAAGAGCCATCTAAGAGCCATTCTTTTAACAATTTAAACTAAAACAATTATTTATAAATAAAATATTGTATTCTGTTTTTGTAGTTAAAATAATATGGCTAAATATTTCTCTTATCATTATTTTTCCCCATTCTTATTATTAGAAATGATCGTTACAAATTCCTGGAATTTAAGAGGTTTATCAGCTGTCAAGGTGTTTTATGAATATGACTTTTAAGATCTATGCTGCCATATTTTTCCACCATTAATAGAGGATTTGTTACAAATACAGAATATTAGACCTATTTTTCTTTCCTGCACTTAAATGAGCTGTCTTTAGGATCAGCCTTAGAAATACATTAGCCTACATTGGAATGACTCAGCATTTCCGATAAACCTACCATAGCCTGATACCTTATACCTTGTTTCCTAAAACTAATATTTTATGCATCTATTAAACATGCAAACATTTTAATAATAATAATAGCATTTTATACATTCAACACTCAGCAAGCAATCATTGTCCATTATGTCAGGCACCGTTATCAACAGTCTATACCTGGTTTGTGAAAATTAGGAGAAGGTGTGAAGAAACTGCATACCCACATCTTCCAAGTCATGACACATTTTCAAATCAATAATACCTGTGCAGCCCACTGAAACCACTGGTAACTTAGGTAACTGGACGTATCGATTTAAAACTGGTGGTGTCCAAACAGGGCTCCAGCTACCCAAACTCCAATCAGCTACCCTGAGGGCTGAGTGGATCAGAATAATGGCCCAGCTGCTACCCACTCACAGCAAGATGATGAAACACTGTCTCAGAGAAGCTGAGAGCAAGTCTGTGCCCAATGGAGAAGACTTAGACGTAGAGAGGCAACAGGCAAAGGAGACAACTGTTAGTGGCAGTTTTGTCTCAGCTATGTGCATGACCCGTATGCAGCAACCAAGGCCATAAATCCTTATCTAAAACCCTCCCAAGATGCCTTTTAGAAACTATTTTTTCCCGTTTAGAAAAGGTAATGTAGTGTATGTATGCCATATATTATTAACTTATTTACTGGGATCTGGAGCAATCTTACAAGACTATCCACAAAGATCTTGATGCCAAATAAGTTCATGTCAACTTGGCCTCATGTGGGTTCAATCTGCCACCAAAGGAGTTCAAAAACATCATCTGATTTTTATAATTGTTTTGGTTTCTGAATTGTGGGAAAGTTTTTGTGAAGCTGCAAAATATTAGGTAATCTACTCTTATTATTACCTATAATATATATTCTAGTATATTTTGAGGTGAGTTTTGAGGATGAATAATCAAAAGGTATATTTAGGACTATGGAGGGACCTGGAATACCAAGGTATCATACAACTCAATCCATTTTATTTTTTTATTATTTAATGTTTTATTTTAGAGAGAGAGAGCAAGTAGGGGAGAAAGGCAGAGAGAGAGAGACAGAGAGAGACAGAGAGAGACAGAGACTCTCTTAAGCAGGTTCCACCCTCACACTCAGCATGGAGCCCAATGTGGGGCTTGATCCCACGACCGTGGGATCATGACCTGAGCTGAAATCAAGAGTCCGACTCAACGGACCCAACCACCCAGGCGGCCCTTACTCCATTTGAAATTTGCAAAACAATTAAAATAATTAAAATTGATTGCATTTTGAGGGCCCCAATATTTTGAATTTGTTTTTTTGTATTATTATTTCCTATCCTTTTAAAGACTATATTTAAAATTTGGGATGCAAAGCATGATGCATTCACTGTGACTGCAAATTCAGTATTTCATCTCACATGAGTAGCACCATCTCATTTTGGAAATGGAATGAATGCACACTCTGATTATTCTGAAAGCAGAGATAGTTTCTGCAGCATTCTGTTTTTTATACAGCACCTTGTAATAGTTGGGCTTATTGCATTGAAACAATCTACTCTAAGGGCACTGCTTGTATCAAAAGCCTTCTATACATAATGTGAAAGTTTCTTCAATTGTGAGCAGCACTGTAGTAGTAGTTAGGGCTTTATTACTTAGTTCTAATTTGTATTGATGGCCTAAAAAAAGTAGCATGCTTTGCAGTTCTATGAAAGAAAAGATTATAAATGGAGATTAATTATAATTTTGCTAGCTCAGTACTTGTAAAACTAAAGCAATTTATATTCTTTCTCTTAATGATCTCCATTCCTGATTGCAGTAATGTAATCTAATTGTGATTATGATAGTATCTGAATCATGTGGGCCTCAATGTGATTGAAACTACTCTTTGCATTAAAAAGTAATTTTGGAGTAATGATGAAAAGTTACTGTGGAAAATTGGCAAGTAATATATTTTACTCTGTATCTTAAATTTCTGCTTTCATTTTTGATTATATCTCCTAGCATGGATAAGTACGATATTATATCAAGGATTTATTACATCAAAGCTTTATCGATGATAAGTATGAATATGAGTATCAGGGATAAGCATGATATTATTGAAATACTAGTGATATGGTTGCATCAGAAAAACGACTGAGGATTTAAAATGCTAGGATAAGGTTTACTGAAACCAGAAACCAAAAAAGGAGGGGGAGACTTCGATATTGCCCAGATATGATAGCCTGAGAAGAGATAGGCTGTGAGTGTTTTAGCTGAAGCAGCAGATACTGCTTGGATAGACATTAGGGAAAATAAGGATAGTCAGGTATTTTGTGAATGTTGAAATACACCTCTAGGGCATGAGGAAAAAATCGAGTATCAAATGTTTTTCTTCTAGATAAAATTTCCTTTCCAGGGTTGAAATTTGTTTGGGGGGTGGAATAAAAAAAGTACATCTTGCATTTGTGTTCAGCTAAAGTAAAAGATTTGTGAAATCGTATCCTAGAATTTGAAAAAGAAGTGAATGAATGCTTCATGTTTGAAAAATCCTTACTGTTGAAACACGTAGACATGTACATATTATGAAAATAAAGGAATCCAAGAGAGGTTGCCCTGGGAAAAGATATTTTGGAAAGAATGCAAAAGCCACAAAAGCATATTTATCAGAATCTTATAATGCATGATGAATTTGTGAGAGAGAATTATAATTAAAAAAGGTTGTGATGCATTTAATATTCATTTAAATGATGACTAAAGAGAAAGCTGATATAATTTTAAAAAGAACAACCTAAGCAAAATTATGTTTAAAATATCCAGAAACAGATATTAAAAAATGAGAATTGAATTGGTAATGTGTAGTAGAGAGAAGCGAACAATTGGAAATCTATCAAAACATGAAAAACATATCAGCTCTTTCTGTTGTTCTTTGTTTTTATTACAGAAAATGCTTGCTAACCCCTCAAGTTGTTGTATGGTTGGACTAAGAACAGCAAGAAGGTAAGCTGTCCCTAATAGTGATTCCAAATGTAAGAAAGGAAGTCTTTCAAACCATCTTCTCAGAGTGACACCACAGAGGGAAAAAAAAAAAAGATAAGAAAAAAAATTACAAACTCATTTTCTAGTTACTACTGACAACGATAAAAAGCCTCTTCCGCCATCCCTGGAGTCTGTGAAGATCCATTTTAAAATGTCTCCTGCAGCATTGATGTAACTCAGGAGAAGAGAAGGCATATAAATGGCTCACTGTTCTAGCAGGAAGAAGCACATTAACTCTTTCAAGTCACTAGAGTCCATTTACCAAATTACTTTTCCTTCTCTCTCTCTCTCTCTCTCTCTCTCTCTCTCTCTCTCTCGGTGCAGCAAATTGTACTGAAGAAGTAATGCAACTCCATGAAGTGCATCATTTACTCCCATTCTGTCTTGGATGCTTATGTACAGATAAGTGCCTCGTCTATTGCCATTTGTAGACTCTCCCTTTAAGGGGAATACACTGTGAAATAGATACTCTCCAGACTCAGTCAAGAAGAGAACATCCTGAGCCTCTATGGTACATTACGGCCAGTTATAATAGACCAGGGAGGGAAGTGTGTCTACTGCCATAATGACTGTAATATGATGACCCTGTGAACACATAGATGCATCAAAGTGTATCACTGAAACTTTTGTAGTTTTTCTTTATCAGTGATAGTATAGCTGTAAGAATGTCCAAAGTAGACAAGCTGTTTCCCATCCTGCTGGTGAACTTATTCCCAGTACAGAAACAGGATGTGCCTGCTTCACCTCATTTCTACCTTATCAAATAAATTCCAAAGTGTTCTCTCTCCAGGAGAGAAAAATCCATCTTTTTTTTTTTTCTAATGAATTATGAGTTTGTTGGCCATAGTAATTCTGCCAGCCTCTTCCATAAGAGTATGGAACAGTTCTGTAGTAGAACAATAGCTAGATTTCTGGGCAAAGACTTTAGACATATTAAGCCTTTAGTTGGGGGGAGGTGTTGGTTTTAGAAAAGTCTTGGTGGGAGTAGCTCATTTATTTTTCACACGCTCAGCAAATATGGGTAAAGTGTCTGCATTCAACAAACACTGAAGTAGGCACTGGGAAAACAAGGGTGATCCCACCAGACATGATACTTTTTCCTGTGGCCTACAAGCCAATGAGAAAGTCACTTCATGGTGTCCAGTGCCTTTGTTCAGTCCCTCCCATGCTGTAATGGGAAGACTGAAGAATTCTAGGCAGACACAGTACAAATACATCTGATTTACTGTTGGCGGGGGAGACAGTTCCTAGAAAAATAACTGGATAATGTAAAGCCTTAGTGGACACTGGGAAAAGGAGGTTCAAAGTCCCATTTTTATCTCTTCAGTGTGTCTAGATAGAAATATCCTTGTAACACACGAATGGTTATATAATCACACAATTTGTTGGGTGAAATTGTTCTGTGTTACCAATTGTCAGGAGGACACAGAAGTATAACAATGTATTTTTAAAATATTTATTTATTTATTTATTTTGAGAGAGAGAGAGAGAGAGAGAGAGAGAGAGGGAGAGGGAGAAGGGCAGAGAGAGGGAGAGAGAGAATTCCAAGCAGCTCCACACTGTCAGCACAGAGCCCAATGCAGGGCCCGAACTCAGGAACTCAGGAACAGTGAGATCATGACTTGAGTTGAAATCAAGAGTCAGACACTTAACCCACTAAGCCACCCACACACCTCTTTATAACACACTGAAGACTCCCCTTCTTTTTCTTTAAATTTCAAGTGTTTTGTCTCCAGCCACTCAGTGACTGCCTATTTACAATGATATTTCTCCTGCAAAATTAGTTTTGGTTACTGACATGTAACACATTTTGGGAGAAAATGATAAGTTATTAAATTTTGATATCTAAAGCAGTGATGTTCAGCCTAGGCTGGAATTTGAATCACCTGCAAAACTTTTCAGAAATACTGATTCCCCCATCTACACTAATTTAACCAGGAACCCGGGAGAGCTGACCAAATGACTTAAACTGACCAACATGCAGAAGGACCACGTGTACCCACCCAATAAAAACAGTATATTCACAGTATAGGCTGCAGAACCTAGCCAGTCAGTAATGGCAGAACAAATTAAGTCTATAAAATAACAGAAGTATGGTGGTATTAACATCTATTCTTACCTGTTCTTTTTTTGTACAAGAACTCTTGTTACTGACCTTGGTTCAGAAAATGTCTCAGCAAGGTTATCTGTTCAAAACCATCATAGCCACATCTTGACATGACCCTAGGTAATAGTCTTTCTAGTTTAGAGTTTAGCGTGTCCAGTGTTTGGACTCAGGGGGAAAATTGCATTTTAAAGTCCATAATTCTTAATATTTATGGTGTATTGAGTGTCAGTGCCAAAGACCATGAAATCGTGGGATACATTTGGTCGATCAGAGTAATAATGATTACCATTTATTGTGCTTCCATTCCAATGACTATGCCAGATATTTTCCATGTACAGCCTCGTTTAATCCCCAGATATGGTTGTCCTCATTTTATGGACAAGGAAGCTGTACCTCAGAGAAGTTTCATGAATTTACTAAGGCAACACAGCTCACACAGCTGAAATTCAAAGCTAAGGTATGTCTGACACTAAAGCCTAAACTCTTCTCACTTTACTATCTCTCTCCCTATACAGAGAACACTGAAACTGTGTTTTGAAAAGTCATGTAGAAATTCCTTCAAAAGCTGGGGCAGTTTTCTATGACAAGGGACATATAACTGCAGTTATAGTCACAGAACAACCGAGTTATGCTTGACAACAGCCCATGAAAACAAGACCTCTTAAAGGGAGATTAATGCCATCAAATCCTTTCAACTCAGACCTACACCTGCTTATACAATTGGCCTTTCACATACCAGTCGGTAAAATCCAGCCTCTGGAGAGAGAGACACATGCAGTATTTATATTGTTGTTGAAAGTTTCACGGCCTTCAAGCCACACAGGTTGGAATTGAATTTGAAAACCTGTCTTCTGACTTCTTTTGAGGAATCACTAATCTTCCAAAGGATGCTGTGCTTGCTCTGTACAAATGGCATGGCTAGAAAAAGTGGTTAAGCTGTGGCTAAGAGGCTAAGTTGTTTTCTTATTTAGAACAAAAAAAAATTACTTGCCATGTTGAAGCTGTTCAAAATCAATATCGGAAAGAAGAGAACACTTCCTTAGCCTTTAAAACAATGATAGCCCTTATCTTTTTGACTTCTAAGAGAACATATGAAATGGGGAGAAATGGCTAAATAAGAGGCTGAATTAAACAGTCTCTTGATCTGGTAGACGCAGGTCAGGAACAGCTGGCTGGATGTAACTGCTCTGGTGCTATTTTTTAAGTAATGGGAGGTGAACTCTGGCATCACGCTATTACTGACTGAGGTGTTAAGCCAGTCACTGTTTAAGTGGAGAAAGAGCAATCTATTTTTGCGTTATTTTCTATAATATCCAAATTCCTAAGGGTCGATATCTTTTGCTTTAAAAACAAATACCAGATATTATTTGATTAAGTTTCAATTGCCCAGTGCTTTATTTTTTCTGAAAGCTGGTGTGAATACTACAGTTAACTAATTCCTAAATTGCGTAAGTGGTAGGCTATTAGAATCTGAAGAATCACATAATGATTCCATTTAGCCTCTTTTTTTTTTTTATCTCGCTTTTATAATAGTCAATGTTGTCTTTTGCCATAAGAAGAGAGGTAGCCTAAAGTACTTCCCAAAGTAAGAGAGTTGCAGGAAAAAGCCTATTGCCAAAAGCCAGTTTCTTAGCAACAGCACCCTCTCAATGTGTCACAAAGTCTGAAGCCCTTTGGCCCCTCAAAGGAAGTTCCTTAGGTGTCTTTTACACATTGAATGCTTTGTGATAGTTGAGGCCTGCTGGCTGTCAACTCCGTCCCTTAAGGGAACTTGACAGATCTTAAAAAAAATCAATTTTAAGCTCACATGCCCCAGTGGGTGCCAAAGCCACTTCAGAGAGCCTGAAAGATGGCTGAGTCGACAGGATTTGACTTCTAGAGGTAGAAAGGTGACAAACTCTATCATGAGAAAGGGGCAGCTCGGGGCCTCAGAGGCCTAACCTGCTCCCAGGATCTGGGGCCTCGTGTTGTATTGAACCTATTTATCTCTTTCATGGGCCTAAGGTACCACAGGGAAAGAAAAGTTGTTCAAAAAATGCTGGCAGAATTCAGGGGTGTAAATGATGAATTACTTTTCATCAGCTGAAAGGAAACATACTCGGGAACAATACTGAAAGGGAGCAGGAGCGGCTGACCCCCTGCTTCAGAGCAGCCAATATCTTCATTCAAGAAGACAACCATGAAATTACACAGAAAATGGGATTGTCATGAACAGCCCCTTGAAATCTCAGTATACAGTCATTACTGCATGGGAAAAAGCCTTCATCCACACATCATAACTTGTAACAGACAAGGAGGGGGGAAAAAAGAACAGAGGGGGAAAAAAAGGCCTTGGAGTTACCGGTAGGAATGTAGAAAATATTTGGTGATTCAAACTTTCCCCCTTAGCTTTCTCAATACTTTTACACAGCTTTAACACTGGATTAACTTTATGCTGGTTGTTGATTCTTTTTTTTTTTTTTTTTTTTTTTTTTGAGCTATCTGGAGAGAGTGCATGTAAATTTTAGGCAAGTGCCTAGGGGAGAAAGAACTATCTTGATATATTCATAAGGTCTTTACCCTATAAGACAGTAATTAAATGGACCTGTATCATATACACCCAAGTTATTGCCCAATTAATATTCCAAAGCTCAATACTGTATATTACTTCACTACATAGTCCTTGCTTAAATTCTTCATTTAAATGGGAAACTTTGGAAAGTCAACTAATTTTCAGGTCTATGTTGGAAAAGTTTGAATCAGATATAGAGGGTGGAGTCATAGTACAGAATTTTTAGTAGAGTAGCTAGAAAGTAAAATCTTGAGGTTCAAAAAACATTAAAATAAAAATATTACAATTGTGTATTTTACTTTGGCATTTTGGCTACTTTCTCCCATGAGTTTAATTAGGTTGCTCTAGTCCTTTCTTTTCCCCCCCCTTAAAGGATTACTCATTACACTATTTTCTCCTTCTATGTCCCCATGGTTCAAATGACTAACCCTCATGAAAATTTAAATTATAGATTTTGTCACCATTCCAGTTATAAAAAAATAGGAAACTATGACAATTTATGGAATCAATTTCTCTCCCAGGTGATAATAAAAAGAAGGCGGATTAGAAAGTGCCTGTTCAGACCAATTCATTCCTTGATAACTTCTTGGAGACTACTGTTTGGAATTTCAGTGTTCCTGATAGTCTTTATCTATGCTCTTTACTATAAGTCTGTGTAAAAGTAAACAAAAAAAGAGATAAGTTGCATTGATTGGATGAATAGCACTTATTTTCCCTGCCTGTTTATAACTTTCTTTAACCAAGCAATTTAGACCATAAAACCCACTGCAAAGAATTCCCCAGCAGTGCACTACAGATAAGAAAGTTACTTCCCTAGTGAGCTTCTCCCCCATTGTGTTCTTTGGTACCTAAGAAGGTAGGCATACCATGCATAAACTGTCTTGTGTATTATCATGTTTGGGAAATGCTGCCCTGGTATAATTGATGGACTGAGTGAAAATGCCTAATAGATTCCTATTCAGGATGCAATACACAAGGAGGTTCCTAAAGAGAAGGAAATGTCTCGTGCACAGGGAGTCAGGCTTTGGATGAAACTGTAGAGAATATTGTCCAGAGAATAAGTATATAGAATGTAAGTAGAATGATGACATGATCATGCTTCGCCTTACAAGTTAAAGCACAACCACATTTCCATGGTGATAATTGTCAAAGCCTATGATAGCTTTTGATAGTTGTCATGGCTGTTGTAACTACTGCTATTTCAGGAAATGCAATTTACCCAACATAGTATAAGAGGTGTATAGAAAGCAGAATATCTGTTTAATTAAAAGATAATTTCTTATTGTAATTTAAAAGTGTTGAACACTTTATTTTAAAAGACGATGATCCCGTGGGGCTAACCATTCACTTTTCTAGTTTATTTGTTAAATGTAAGCAAAGGTGGTGATATTTTCCCCCTATGTCCTTACTCTTGGTTTATTTTCCATGTTGACGTACCACAGAATGACATTTAGCAACGTGTCCATCTGGAGCCACATTTATATAGCCGGCATTAGGGACTGGAGAGAAAAAATATATAACAGTTTAATTTAACTAAACTCTAATTTTCAAAGCTTAGGTTAAATCATATAGTCACATATTGATAAGCAGAATTTTCCTCGCCACGGACTCTTATGTTTCTAGGAGTTCAACAAAGCTTTTCCCAATATTGTGTGTGTGTGTGTATATTTGTGCGTACACATGTACGTATAAGTTATAACTTCAAAAACACCCCTTTTCTTTTGACCCTGTTTTAGTCTTCCATGCTTCTACTGTATGTTTAGAATTTCCAGCCCTCGTGGCAAAATTACATACTCTTCACAGCATATTTTGGACCTTAATAAGTAGTTATTTAATATATCACCAAGGTATTTTTTAGTAGCAGCGGACAATTATTATGATTATAAAATACTGTTAACATCTTTCACTGAAAGACTACAATTCATAATTGCAATGATTGCAAAGCAATCCATTGTCCCCTTCCACCCCCGCAAAAATTTTAAAATTAGTACATATTTTCTTTCTTTTTGTCTTATGTATAGCTCTATATCAAAAACATGATCAAATGCTGTTCACTTGGCCCAGTGAAAGCAAGGTACACCCACAATTTTGCTCCAAGGAGGAAAATATGATTAATAAACAAGTAATATTCTCCAGGAGTAGATATGCATTCTATCCTATAGCCTTGCTGACCTTTAGTTAGTTTTAGCATTTGACGCTTATCCTTCTTCTAAATAGTATAATAATTTTTTATTGAGGTAGAATCGGTATATAACATTATATTTGTTTCAGGTGTGCAACTTAATATTTCGATACTTGTGTGTACTACAAAGTGAGCACCACAGTAAGTCTAGTTAAAATCAGGTTAGAGGAACCAAAATAAAGTTCTTTGGCAGATAGGAATCCTGTTTACTTTCCAGCTCTGAACTCAGCAGGTTAAGTAATTGGGCTACAGAAAAGTTCCTCCATTTCTATTTCCAGCTGGTGATACACAAAAGGCAGGAAGTTATCTCATTAATGGGGCACCAGCTTTATGCAAATTATAGTAACAAAAAGGCTTCCCTTCATACTTTTTCATAAATTACCTAATAAAGTGGGAATAAATGGCCATATTCAAGAGCCTTTGTTGTATTTTTAGCACAAGACTCTTTCTGTTACTGCAAATATGACTAAATGCGCCTTGTTCAAAAGGGGTGTTTATGAAATAAGGCCACTCAAAAGCTTTTATTCCTTAACAGCCTTCAGTTACTTTTATGGCACAAAATTAACATAATTAGTCACAGAGAATAGATGACATAAGCAGCGTGCCATGCACAAAAGGGGGAAGCAGTATCTAAGGAAGGTATTTTGAGAGATCAAAAATTTTCAAAGTGCTTAATACTAGAAGGTCCTTTTTATTTGTGCACAGCCTTAAGATACTTTTTTTTTAAACTCCATGAAATTCACATAATGAGATGCAGTAGACAGATGACATTAGCGATGTGCCATTAGAAAGAGGTCAGTTTCCTCTGAAAGATAGTCACTGTTCCTGCTCGTCATTAATTTGCAGCTTCAAAGCACTGAGCATATGATAGCCTGGCATGTTAAGCAAGTTGCAGTTATCTTTAAATAACCATTTTTTCCAGTTATTAGAAGCTAAAGTTTTTAAACTACCGACTGAAAGCAAAATTAAAGCACACAGCAGTGTAAGAGGGGGAAAAAAGGGAAAGAAAGAAAAGCTGGAAGATTAGGAAAAGAAAATCAAATATGCTTTTAAAATGAAGTTGCTATGCTTTTCCCTGGGGGTGGCCTGATTTAACTTCAGAGCTAGAATGTTGGGGGTAGTCATGGGCCTTAAAGATTGGAGCGCTTGCTAGTAAATAAAACAAGCGGGGAATTTTGGTTTCTGCGTCCTTATTATGGCACACATTACAAGGCTAAAAAGTGAGTTGTGTGGTTATTTATAATTCCACTGAGGGGGAACAATGTCATTTTGAAGCCTGAGGGCTCTAGGAAGTAGGAGGGCAAAAAGAGTTAAGAACGCTTGGGTTCCTGTTACAGAGAACTGATCATATAAAAGTGCATTGAGAAATATCAGATTATCTTATTTGAAAGAGAAGATCAGTGAGATCTCTCCGGTTTGGTTTCTGAATAAATCACAGAGAGAAACAACTAAAGAATTAAGTCTCTGCATTTATCTGAGTTCAAACCTACTATTACGAGACTCTTCCGTATCAATTTATTTTTAAATCATTCATTTTTTTTTGCATAAGAAATACACAAATGCGGCACAACATTCATAATATTCACAAAGACTTACAGACTCTTACATTTCAAATTCCCGTGGAGTTTATTTTTCACTTGGAAATTCTAGAAGCATTACATAGGGCTAAGCTGCTTTAAAAACACCCCGATTTATAACTTCATGTCCCACCACCAAAATAAAATTCAGTCACCAAAATCTCCAGTGAGCACATGGTGACTGATTTTCTGCAGTATTTTTAGCCTGCGTGTCAGTGGAGTGGCAAGGCCAAATGGCATTGGATGAATAGGTGTTAGCAAGAAAATAGCAAGCCACATCAGTTAACATTTTGGAACTATTGAAACAAAATATTTGTTTGTAGATCAGCAATAAATAGAAAAGAATAGCGAATATCAAATGATGTTGTCACATCTCCGCGGACGTTTTACTTTCAGTCTTGTTATTTTTAAGCATCGTCTAGATGGCTGGAATGGCATCCTTGCGGTGCTGGAACTACCTGGGGCTGTGCAGGGTTGGGGAGGATTGAACGCAGCCTCCACTCCACACAGAAGACAGGAAGTAAAGTCGCAACCACAGGCCACGCTGTGGCTTTGGTGGCACCACACAGCATGGGGCATGGGCCTCGGCAGGATGGACCAGCAGTCCGCCTGGGAGCTTCCTGACAGAAAAAATTGTGTGGCTTAACACAAATGCGCCTCTTCCTTCCTAGAAGTTGGTTTTATACCACCTACCTGGCTTTTGACAATGTTTTCTTAACTTCCATTTAGTTAATAAAACTCTTCTTTCTCATAGTATATTTTCAAATAGTTTGGCTGTTTCCCTCTTGCAACTGGCCAGTAATGTATTAGTGTTTGGGAAACAAACAAGAGAAGCTCTGAGTGATTATTTCCATCTTGTTGCATCAAAGAAGACATCATTGAAGGGTGAGTAGGAATCCACTGCAGTGATGAAACTGGGAAGCACATTTTTTTTTTAATGTTTATTTATTTTTGAGACAGAGAGAGAGAGGGAGCACAAGGGAGGGGCAGAGACAGAGGGAGATGCAGAATCCGAAGCAGGCGCTAGGTTCTGAGCTGTAAGCATAGAGCCCGATGGGGGGCTTGAACCCACAAACTATGGGATCATGGCCTGGGCAAAAGTCTGATGCTTAACTGACTGAACTGCTCAGATGCCCCAGAAACTGAGAAGCGCATTTAAACAAGGGGGGCCTGGAGATCTGAAAGGGCACGGGCCATGCAGGACAAGGTTAGTTCTCCTCCCATGCGGTTGGAGTCTTAATAAGCCAGACCTGGGGTGTGGCAATCCAGGAAGTTTGGAAATAATAGTGGTAACTGTTCAAATTGAAAATTTCAATCTTAATTCTTATTTTATTTTATTATTTTATTTTTATAAACTTCATTTATTTATTGAGAGAGAGAGAGAGGCAGAGAAAGACAGGGAGAGAGAATCCCAAGCAGGTTCTGTGCTGGCAGTGCACCAACAGTGAGATCATGACCTGAAGGCCAGATCACGAGTTGGATGCTTAATGGACTGAGCCCTCCAGGCGCCCCCTTAACTTTTATTTTAAAACAGCATCGTATACCAATTCAGCTGACTTGGACTGCTGTTAGCTATTACTTTAGATTTGGAGAGGAAATAATAATAACAATTTCTACCTTTTAAAAGTGCCTACTGTGTGCTGGGCACTATAATAGGTGCTTTGCGCATCTTCTGCCTTTTCCCCTCTCGACCCTCTCAGTTCTGCCAAGTAGACATTGTTATCTCTATTTTTCAAATGAGAAAACTTGGACAAAAGAGAAGCTCGGACATATTAATTGACTTGCTCAACATCACACAATTTAGGAATTATGAGCTGGATTCAAACCCAGTTCTGAATGGCAAGGACTGTGACCTTCCATTATATACTCTGCACAAAAGTTGCACATTTAAGTAGAAGATTAGAATCCATCCTCTTCTACTAACTTCCAAAAAGTGCCCTCAAGGATCTGAGTATGAAAGATAAGACAGGACACTTGGATAGTAATGTTGGAGTTTTCTGAACTTCATTTCCTAACTGGTTTCACATTTAGCGTTTTAATGGTTTAAAATGCTATATACATTTATAAATACAATTGATGATACAGATTTTTCTCTAAGAATCTCAAGCTGTAAAATAATTGAGAATGTATATAAGTGCCAAAAATAAACAAAAACAATCTAACACCTCACAAAATACATATCTATAATGTAGAGTAATTGAAGAAAAATCCCCATTCAGTTCAAATGCTGTAATTGCCTTTTTGTCACTGTCCCTTTGCATGAAAAATGCTATAGGATAATTATATGTGTTTAGCTATACAAAAGAAACAGTGGTAGTTAATACTATATTTTTTCTTGCAAAATGGATTCCATCTACTTTTATTAAGGAGAATAGTTATAGTAGAATGAGATGCTTATTAATCTAACTGGTCTAGGTAAGGTCTAGTTCACTTTAATTAAAAAGCTGAATTTCTAAGGAATCACGTGTATACAGACACACTGAAAGCACCTCAGATTTTATGCTTAACCTTTTATTTTAATTCTGAAGCTTCCTATATTGTTATTTTAAGTACATGTTAATAATATGCAAGCTGATGCTTTGCAAATTCTCTGAGATGTGGTTAATGAAGAGAAACTGCACCATAAATTGCATCCAAAATATGCAGTCCATGCAGATGTAATTTTTCTTGAACTACAGGATTTTGCAATGAACATTTTTTAGCTTGTTTGGATTTATTCTCTATTGTTTAGAAAAAGTACCATCAGGCACTACTGCTTGAAACAACTACATATAGTACAATCTTAGTTTAATAAGATCCTTCAGATAAAAATAGATTTCAGATCTCTCTTGTGCTAAGGGAATGCAAATACCAATGAAACTGCACACTAGTGTTTTCATAATTTAAACTTTGTCACATGGTATAATGCACTTGCTCACTTTCCCCTGAGTTCTGCCAGAGGAGGCCTAGTGGCTCTGCCAGTTTATGATCAATAGAGACAGAATGTTCTACAAGGTATTCTGGGAACTGTAGTTAACGGAGAACATTTTTCTTTCAAATGCATTTGTTAAAACAATGCCCAAAAGAGACATGATATTCCGGCGACTGTCAGAGTTTCTATGATAAACCCTGCATTTTTCAGAGGGTTGTAACTGGCAATTTGGCCATTGCTAAACGGCACCATCTGTAGTTTAGCCTGCAGGTTTGCACAAACTGAGATACTGTGGCCCTTTAGGAACATGTATCTTTTAA
The DNA here is from genome assembly GCF_018350195.1 of Panthera tigris. Taxonomy (NCBI): domain Eukaryota; kingdom Metazoa; phylum Chordata; class Mammalia; order Carnivora; family Felidae; genus Panthera; species Panthera tigris. Next base: position 135,740,336 of record NC_056667.1, on the reverse strand, counting down.
AGATCTCATGTAAACCTAGGTTACAAAAGACATGGAGGTAGTTGGTCTTTTCACTGACTTTCATTTCAAGGTGAACTATCAAGCATAAAGAAAGTGCACTGGAGTGGGTGGGAGGGACTGTGGCCACTTTATCTCACAGTCGATTATTTTACACTTTTGCTTGTTTTACTTTCCATATTATATTATTATCATTTGGGAGTGGGCAGGAAAGTTGCCAGGAAGGAAATAAAATACCAGGATTCCATCTTTTGCTGGGAGAAATAACTATCATTTGGACTGTAGGCTATCCTAGGAGGCAGAAACTAACATCTTGTGGGAGCAGGCATGTGTGGGAAATGAAAGAAATAGGACTCTGGCAACCTGGGGAGCAGTGCCCAGCTAAAATGGGTGGTCAGTTTGCAGCTCTAGCAGATGGCTCTCCTGCCCGGGTTGGGAGCGAGCGAGCGAGATATATATATATATATATATATATATATATATATATATATATATATATGAATTATGGATTTTTTATAAGATATCTTAATTTTTAAATGTCGGCATCATGTTCAAATTTAAAATCAATATAAGCCAGGGGAACCTGGGTGGCTCAGTCAGTTAAGCATCTGACTTTGGCTCAGGTCTAGATCTCAGCGTTCACGAGTTCAAGCCCCACATCTGGCTTTTCGCTCCCAGCACAGAGCTGGCCTCAGATCCTCTGTCTTCTCTCTCTGCTCCTACCCTGTTCATACTCTTTCTCAGAAATAAATAAAAATATTTTTTAAAAAATCAATGTAAGCCGGTGCAAGTCAAATAAAACATTTTTCTAAACCAGATTTAGCCAATCTGCTTAAATTTGGGACCTATGCTTTAATCTTGTATCTTCACACCGATTAAGTGTTGATGCCATCTTAAAAATGAGCAGAACTATTGAAAAAGGAGAAAGCTAGAGAGATAAAATTTGATATTTTTACAGTAATCTGTTTCTATGTGTTAAGTGCATTGATTAAATTTAAATTTTTTGAATAACTTTCTCTTAATTCTTTAATACTTAAATGCATATTTCTGTAATGTATGTGCTCACACTATAATGACTTCATAGGTCATCAATATTTTTTTATTTCTTTTATGGTTTTGTTTTGTTTTGTTTTTTTTCAGGTGGACCAAAATCTATACAGCAGAAATCATTATGGAAAAATTAATATTATTAAATCTAGATAAAATCAACTAACAAGGAGTGCCTGGGTGGCTCAGTTTAGTTTCTGACTCTTGATTTCAGCTCAGGCCATAATCCCAGGATTGTGGGATCAAGCCAGCATTGAGCTCTGCTTTGAGCTTGGAGCCTGTTTAAGATTCTCTCTCTCCCTCCCCCCCTACCCATCTCCCCAGCTTGCATCTTTCTCTGTAAAAAATCAAAACAAAACAAAAACAAAACAAAACAAAAAAAAAAAAAAAAAAAACCTGCACTCTCCTGACCACATTCTCTTATGTTCTCTTGAGACAAAGATCTTTCATACAAAGATCTTTCATACTGCAGCAAAAAGAATCAATCAATCAATAAAACTAATTAACAAAATAATAAATAAATTTATATTTACCTCCAAAATGTTATTTTCTGAAGAATCCTCTGGGAATTGAGCAAAAGAAAGTGATAGTTATGGATAGATTTTTGTCTTAATTGCAACCTTCTTTAGGTATTTTCCAATACCCTAATTTTGGTTTCCTAAAGATTGAAGTACAGTGAAATGGGATTGTGTACAAAGCAGTCACAGAGAACAAGACCATTTTGGAGAAGACATCAAAATAGGGAGGAAATATTGAGCTTTTTCTAAGAGAATATGTATAAAAGTGTGTATACAAACCTGTACAGTTCTGCTTTTTTTCAAGTATAGTTAACATGCAATGTTAGAATTCTATTTTTTTTTAAAGGAAGATAAAACATGCCCAAAACCATTCTTACTAGACTATATACTCCAAAATCAATGCATTTTATATTTGTAATTAATGTAAGGATTGCTATTAGCCTATCTATATTTAATCTCTACCTACAATTTTCCAAATTGTGCTCATTTTATTTGGAACAAATGTGCCATGCTAGCATATCAAATGTCAAGTTATCTCATAGGAATCAGTTTCTATTTTAAAATTATTGGATATTTCGAAAATCCAAGTATGTCCCCTATCTGGCCCTGTAACAGATGCTTGTTGCCTTTATTTGTTTCCCTTAAAATTCTGGTGATTTCTGAAAAGAAAAACGAAAAGTACATGTACTCTTCACTGAGGCAGAAAGAGCTCTAATCGTAAAGTTTCCGACCAGAACAGGGTCACCTACACTTAAATTTTCTGTAAACAAATAAGTGCTGAGACAGCAGATCGACTTCCTTAGTGCATTTTTCCCCCTAGTAAAATCAGTTTGAGATAAATTGCAAAATAAATAAATGTCAAATAACAATTCCCATGACTCGTATTTGAACTGAATTTAATGATTATTATGAAGACAAAGCTGTGATAGGCCTCTGTATAGAATGCATAAAGGGGGGAAGTCTGAAACGATTTTAGCTCAGGACCATTTTAACAAATGAATATATTTCTTAAATTGCCACATCAACCAACCCTGCTATCTAATTATGGCCAGCAAAAGGGGCTACAGATTAACTATTCCAAAGCCTGAGTCATTATTTTTAGTTGACATGTCTCAACATTCAGTTAATAAACCCAAAAAGCATTTCACTCATTTCAATATTCTAGGTTTCCATTTTACATCAGGTTGAGAATACAATGGGAAGTGGCATTGTTCCAAGTCAGACATTCTTCAAGGACTCCATTCAGACTCTGTGATCTTGTCCGCCATCAATGTTTGAACCATTTTCCAGGCTAAAATTCTCACGGATGCTTCTTAGAATAAAAATGTGAGACACCTATTACCCATCGTTTCAAAATTATTTAGTAAGATAAAACATCTGTCCTGTATCCAACAGAGGGGAATGGCCTAGGAGCATGAGATTCTCTAGCTCCACCTGCCTCATTTTGAAAGCATATGTCTCTGCACTCTTTAATACATAGCAAGCAGCAGCCTTGAACCTGTCAGGGAGAAAAATCTTAAATTCCCTGATTATCAAAAGAAATTTTAAACCAACAATATATGAAAGCATTTATGGAGATTATAGCAATATACTTTCAATGTTTTACAACTTGATTTGGGTTAAGCTTGTCCTTTGGAAAGTTGTGTAGCTGGCAACATTAAATCAACTGGTTTCCTAGTAGATGTACATTTGTTGATACTATGTTTACTTATTTTGAAAGAATCTTTTTTTAAAATTTTTATTAAATTTTTAAATTTTTGTTTATTTTTGAGAGAGAGAGAGCACACAAGTGAGTGGGGGAGAGGGAGAGAGAGAAAGAGAAAGAGAGAGAGAGAAGGAGAGAGAGAGAGAGAGAGAGAGAGAGAGAGAGAGAGAGAGAATTTGAAGCAGGCTCCAGGCTCTGAGCTGTCAACACATAGCCTAACTTGGGGCTTGAACCCATGAACCATGAGATCATGACCTGAGCCACAGACATATGCTTAACCAACTGAGGCACTCAGGTGTCCCATTTTGAGAGATTCTTTAAAAGTTATTATAAAACTTGAAGCTATATTTGCTATCTGCTATGTATCACATAGTCATCTCTATTTAGTAGCTATGGGAGACATTTCTCTTGGCCGGGGGGATATAGTTCTGTTTTATTCAAATAACACTAATTGTATTTTCCTTATTGTAATAGCTACCAAAAAGCTCAGAGCCATATTTATGGTCCACTTCTAAGAAAGGTATAAGGCTTCACTGACTCTCCTGTACCTTAACTTTATTACTGGCATCAGCTCTCTCTATAAAACTTTGCCTAATTTCTTTTACCAAAAAAATTCATCTGGTCCTGCTGAATCTTCAGAGGTTGCTATGAATCCAATTTTGAACACTGTGAAGTTATAAAAATTAGTTTATAAATTTTTCCTTTTGCCCTATGACTTTTTGGAGATTATGAGTTGAATAAGGAATCATTAAAAACCTTTAGAAAGTCCAAGGTTTTTTCCCTAAAATAGTTCAATGTGCTTTTCAATCATTAGTTACACCTTCTCAGAAATTCATAAGAACACGATAATAACGACTTAGTTCGGGCAAAGGAGTAAGACAGCTTTTGCGAAAAAAACAAGCAAACCTATAAAAAGTGAAACATTAAAAGAAGTAAGTTTTGTGGTTCTATTTTTGTATTTCATGTAGTACCAAACATACTGTGGCAAATATGTGCTAACTGATTATTCACTTTTTTGGCACAGATGTCCTTCCTTTGCAAGTGATTAGTAGACATATCCAACAAAATGTCCTAGTCTCTCACATTCAGGATGTCCCGAAACGAACATTTCCTTCTGCATCCCTTCTCCTATACTATTGCCACTAAATATGGAACCGCAGAGAAACCTTTAACTTTTACCTTTCATCACCCCATGTATACAACCAGTTCAACACACGGATTCTTAGTCTCCAAAGCCGCCTCTCTTTTTTCATTTTTCATATCAACATTCTACCCTGGGGCATCATTACCTTTGCTTGGGTGTTCTAAAAAAAATAACATTTTCTGTTTTGTATCCAAGGCAAGAAATTCTTCTCAAAGTAGCTCAAATAAAAAGGGGGCGGGCAGTCATTTGAGTCTACAAGGAGGTATTCTGGGCACTGAGGAAAACGGAAACCAGATCTCGATATGGGCAGGACATAAGGCAGGGACAGGAATGTCACAGCTTCCTTCAGGTTTTCCCTTTCTTGTCTCTTAACTAGTGCCCACTAACTCTCCAGTACCATGTTACCATGCATAAGGCTTCACAATGTTTTGCCTTAGCCTAGTTTTTAGCTTATCATAATAAAAATTTTCTGTCAGTCTTTTAGTCAATATTTTCAAAATGAAAAACAAACTTAAAAAAAACTCACAAAAACCGGGGCACCTGGGTGGCTCAGTCAGTTAAGCGTCTGACTCTTGATTTCCACTCAGGTCATGATCTCACATTTGGTGAGATCGAGCCCCATGTTGGGCTCTGCTTGGGATTCCCTCTCTCCCTCGCTCTCTGCCCCTCCCCCTTGCACTCTCTCTGTTTGCCTCAAAAGAAGTAAAATAAACTTAAAAATAAAATAATAAAATAAAAATAAAATAAAATAAAATAAAATAAAATAAAATAAAATAAACTTTCCAATATAAGAAGTTTAATTGAGCTAGGTCAAACATCACAAGTTCCTGCCCAGCCTGAGGCCACCCCCTGAAAGTGACAGATCTAGAATCACCCATCTTTATCCAAACAGTGGTATTTGGTTGAGTCGACCCCATTCAACAGACTTTGTGGGTCTAGGGGAGTTACTTGAAAAGGAATGAAGAGAACAGGGAATGATAGACAATTCTAATGCAGTTACATGTATATAAATATATATATGCACAAGTTTATCAAGTCCATATTTTTCTCACTGTGGTAGAATCTAGAACCTTTTGCTAAATACAGTTTTAAGCAAAAATATATCCTTGCTTTGATTTGTTTCATTTGCTTGATTTCTCTAATAAACACTGTATTAATCAATTCTGATGCAATCATAAACTGTCCCCAAATTCCAGTGGCTTTTAAAAGATGTGTATTTCTTGCTCACTTCAACATGATGGTTGTCTGGTGTTCCAGTTATCTTCTTATGTCAGACGCTTGCTAAGGGAATAGCCACTATGTGTGACATAATATTCTTATGGCAGAGAAAAAAGAGCAAGAGAACAGGCAGAAGTGTTCTAAACTTTCTTAACAGTAGTTTAAGATGTCTCTTAAAGCTTCTGCTTAGGGGGGTACATGGTAGTTCTGCTCACATTACATTGGCCAAACCCTATTGCAACACCAAACCCAGCATTGCTGTGGTAGGGCTGTGAACCTCCCCCATTGACAGGGTGCAGCACAGCACCTGTTGCAGATGAGAGTATATTAACCCTTTATAGGATAGGATGGGAGCAAGAAATTGCATACAGCGTTACAACCCACCGCAACCTCCCTTCGTGGCTCAAATTGCATACTAATAAAATTCAACTAAAAAAAATAATAAAGTTCAACTCTTTATTGCAATGGTGTTCAAAATATTGTACTGATCTCCAAGGTTCCTCAGATAGGCTGCGATGATGACGAGAGAAGCAGAGGCGCAAGGTTCGTGGCACCCACCTCGCCCATAGTAGCTGTGCTTTTATCTGTTTTTATAACTAGGATTTACTTTAGGGAAAATAATAGATTTCTTCATGTTCAGAAAAAGGGGTTAAAACCTCTTTCTTTGCTTGGCAATCAAGATCTTCTTTCATATAATAACAAAGAAGATCTTGATTGCCAAACAAAGAAAAAAAAAATATCTTTAAATTTTCCAAATTTATCTTCCTTACTCCCTTCCATTCACTTTCCACTTCCACCCAACCTAACTGGACATAATTTTTTTGATAATTCACTTTTCTTTCCTTCTATGACTTTCTGCACACTGTCCTTGCTACATAGACCATACACTCCTTTTAACTAATTCCTTTTATTCCTCCATGTTTTGCAAATCCAATCAGAATTAGTTTGCTAGTGCTGCCTAACAAAGTACCACCGAGTGAGGAATTAGACAGAAATTTTCATCACAGTTCTGAAGTCTAGAAGTCCAAGATCAAGGTGTTGGCAGAGCTGATGTTTTTTCTAAGGCTACTCTCCTTTTCTTGTAGATGGCTGTCTTTCTTCAGTGTCTTCACATGGTCTTCCCTCTGTGTATCTGTGTCATAATCTCTTCTTCATATAGGCATACCTGTCATATTGGGTTAGGGCCTATCCATATGACCTCATTTTACCTTGATTATCTCTATAAAGGTCCTCTTTCCAAATACATTCATGTTATTTAAAATTTTTTTTAATTTTATTGAGATATAATTGACATAAATTTATAATTGTATAAATTTAAGGTGTACACTGTGTCGATTTGAGACACTTATATATTGTGGCATGATTACACCATAGTATTAGCTAATACCTCTATCATTGTCACATAATTATCGTGTGTGTGTGTGTGTGTGTGTGTTAGCAACTTTGAAGTTTATACTAAAATGTTGTTGCTTATAATCACTATTCTGTGGCACTAGATCTCCAGGGCTTATTTATCTACTAGTTGCAAATACCATCACATTCTGAAAGTACGGGGGTAGGGGTTGGGGCTTCAACATATGAATTGCAGGGGGATACAATTCAGCCATAACACTGTCATTCAAATTTTTGTAAAAATTCTAACTCAAATCTTGTTGAAAATATTCGCTCAACCCTTGTTGAAATAGATTTTGGAATTATAATAGCTTCATCGTGAGTCTTTTGCATACAATAGAAGAGAAGCATATTTTAATACCCTTTAATAGCTAGTATAGTAACCTCAAACATGTAACCTTCAACTATCCCACAAAACTGAACTCTGCATGGTTGGGCTCTTGTCTTTCTTTTAGCTCAGTGATCATGCTCTGAAGAGACCTTTCCTGACCACATTCTAAGAAGCCTACCTACTTGCTCCCTTACATTCCACTTCACTTACAGTTATGTGTCCTTTTATTTTCTTTATTGCTTTACTTGTTTATTGCATTCCTCCATCACTCTGTCTCCAACAGGTCAAAGGGCTTGTCTGTCTCACATGTCCACCACTGAATCAGCTATTTTTTGTAACATTTATTCACCTTTGAGAGACAGAAAGAGATAGAGAGTGAGTGGGGGAGAGGCAGAGAGAAAAGGAGACAGAGTCTGAAGCAGGCTGCTGGCTCTGAGCTGTCAACACAGAGCCTAATGTGGGGTTCTAACCCACAAACCATGTGATCATGACCTGAGCCAAAGTCGGACGCTTACTGGTGGAGCCACCCAGGCACCCCTGAATCAGGTATTCTAACACAATTGCTGGGCACATTGTAGAGAATCAGTGACTCTTTATTAATAAATGGAGAAAAAGTAGTGTCAGATATTAAAAAGTGAAACAGTAGGCAAGTAAACAAAAATTCAATTGTCAAAGGAATAGTCCAACAAAGCCAGTAATTCAATATTTCACAATAAATCCTTAATTATCAATGTGCTGGAAGCAGTATTTTGTGGAACAATAAAATTTTTTCTAAAGGGCATTGAACAATCACTAAGCTGGTAGGGAGCTGATTATAATTCAAATAAGATGATAGGAAATGAGTTACTATATTTTCTACAAACATTTTCATATCCATGGCAAAAATAACAAAAATAAGATCTACTTTCAATATGTAACTGCAATTAAATATGAAAAGTTTTTCACTTTTCTTTAAAATTTATGTTTAGCCTCCAAAAAAAGGTTTCTTTAACACACTGACAATAAATAAATATATCATCATTAATCCATCTAAATCTATCCATATATATATATATATCCATATATATGTATATATGGATACATCTACACATATAGATATCATTATAAATAATCATTAAAGTGGTAAGTTGTCCATTCCATAGTTGTAACAAATAGGGGTGTCACAGTAAAGTTTTGGGAAGAAGACCCATGCTTTTAATTCCATATCCTTCTTGTGAGTCTAGCTCATTGATGCAAAATATTAAACCATTGAACAAGAAAATAGATTCTATGCAAGAAGTAGTTTCTTTAGTTGTAGGGAATTTGTAGTACCGAAGACTAGATTGTCTGAGGATAAAGTTCAAAATAACCACTGAAAAAATAACACAAGGATTTAATTCTTTCCCAAGGGAGACTGTAAAAAGAGCAAATAATTTAATGCTAATCTAAAAGATAATGAGAGTTAACTATGGAATGAAAATTTCAAAAAGCTTAGTGTACATGTAATCTTTTAGCTGTTTTTCTTTATCAAAATCACAGCTGAAATTGTAAGGGGATTTGTATATATCTTTATATTCTGCTTCAATATTTTTGTATTGATTGTAAAGAATTTCGCATGGCTATGTGTACGAATGGCTTTTGAATTGCCACATTGCCACAAACCTCCCCCTTTATTCTGAGTTTAATGAAATAAATTTCCAATAAAAAGAAAAATGAACTTAGCAACAGGTGAAAGACAAAGGCATTTGTCATTTCAACAATACAGATATACCTTAGTTCTTTGGTTAAATATTTTATGTTTGCCCCTTTCTTTCTTTTAGTTTACATATTCAGACAATAAAAGGAAATGTTATGTTATCCAAAGGATAACAGAATTATTTGACTAAATTTGAAATTAAAGTTGGAGCAAAATGGCAATAATTATTTTCTCTGTCCATACTCTTATTTGGTACTGTTCAAATGATTTAGAAGCTTTTTCAATATTATGTACAATATATGCCAGTAGGTGGTGGTAGTATTTTCTACAAGCACGACAATGCTGATTTCATTAGTAAATAATCCCAAAATAGAGATCATTTTCATATCTTCAGAATTTCCTAGAGCAATACAGAGACTTCAGAGATAATCTTCCCTAAGTTGTATTCCCAGACTCTGTTTAAAAACAAAGCTAAGCATTTTAATCAGTGTATCAGATTTTTGAGGGTGGAGGGGAAAGCCTCTAATAAATTTGGGGGGTACGGATTTAATTCCACAGCATTGGCCATTACATTTTCTTTTCTAACAGATGCCAGCCATTAAATTGGAAAATTGAAATAGAAGATAAAAGGTGGATATGCGTATCCAGTTAGTGGGTGATTTTAACCAGATTTTCTCCTTCATCATGGCTCATTTGCATTGTGAATACTTGGAAAAAGACAGCTTTTGTGGAGTCTTTGCTGTGTTTGTTGCTCCTACAATGTAATGCTATTCAAAGGGTCTGATTGTGTATTCAGATATCACATACATATTGCCCTGAGTCGGGGATTTCCTGTAACTGTGAATGATAAAGATTCTTTCCTATTTAACATACAATTCACCCATTGTGTTTACATATGTGAAAGGGTACCTCTGTGGGATCTACATAAGCCCGGGAAGAGACCAAGAAATGTGGGGATGCAGTATTTCGGCAGATTGTAGAAGAGAGGTACAGTCAGTAAGGGGGAGAAGAGAGGCAAACGCTAGACATCATTCCCTAAAGGAGCTGACTTCAGTTTGGAATGGGATGGTTCAGAAAGTGATCTGGGATTAAGGGCCTTCTGAAGTGCATTTGTGAAGAGTTTTCCTGATCTTAATTTAATCTAACTTTCGGGAATCTAAAATACCCCTTCCAGTTCTTGGTCCAATTTTATTTTTAGAAATCAGGAACTGGAAGAATGTACGGAGACATGATTCACATTTAGAAAGCCAAGATCTCTTTAAATTTAGATATAAAGATAGGAGGAGAATAGTTTAGAACCATGTTACTCTTGAAGTCTGTTCCTTGGGCTGGCAGCATCAGCATCACCTGGGAGCTTGTGAGAAATGCAGAATCTCAGGCCTTACCCTCCCCCAGACCTACTAAATCAGAATCTGCTGGTTCATGGGATCCCATGGGGATTTGTATTCATGTGGAAGTTTGAGAAGCACTGATTTAGAAGATTTCCAGTTAACGGAGCTACTTACTCTTTTCTGAGGATGGAAAAAGCAAGCGTTAAGTGATCTTTTTATATATCATGCCTAGTCTCAACAGAATATCTCATCTAGAGCATGAACTTCAGTCACTGAGGGTCCTCGTTTTCCTACCTTCACTCTATTTGGGGATTCTGTTTATACTGTAGTAAAGGATTAAAACAAACACAAAACAAAACAAAAAACAGGAAAAGATGGACAGATGGCCAACCACAAGAAAAAAATCAGGAGGGTGCTGCAATTTTAGGGATGACTGAATCTTAAAGATCATTTAGTTCCTTGGTTCCCCTGTCTAGGCAGCCAATGGCAGTGTCCTTACATATTATGCTTCTGTCAGGACTTAGTGACTAAAGTGTCCTGAAAAGCTTTGCACATAAAAACTGATGTTGCAGCTCTTTTGAAGCCGAAAGCAAAAAATCCCAGATAAGATTAAGCACCAAAATTTTGGAAAAGTAGTTATTGGCAGCAGCATAGAAGCAAATTAAGGTTGTGAGCACCGGTGAGCTTTCAGTTGTTCTACAAGGTTTCCTGTTAAAATGAGTCTGAAAGTGTTTAAAATAGATTGTAAGCACTTTAAAACAATTTAGTCAATTATTACTATTAGAAATGCCCATCTTTTTTAAAAAGTGAGACTAACCCGTTATGGTACTGTATCCATTCCCACTTTTAAATCTCTTGAACAAAGGGAATTCAACAATTGTATTCTAGTTTCAATATCAAGCATGATATAAGAATGGTCCCCCATATTTCTACCAAGTATTAACACAATTTTTTTAATTATGAAAGTTATATAGTTTATTAATTCATACTTACTAGATTTAAAATAAAGCTTAATCCAAAGTTATTTTGCCTGAAGTATCAAAAGAGATTTATGCAATAAGTGGGAACAAACACAGTATTATATTGTATATTGTAAGACCCAATGTGAGACATTCCAGGTAGAGAGGAAATGCAAATAGTTACCTGTTGCCTTAACTTTAACCAGAATATTTGCAACGACATCCTCTTCTGTTTCCACTTTATATTCATCCACATTCAATGGTAGAGAGTTACTTTCTAAAATGGATCTGAGACATCAGGGTGATTTAATCAGTTATTCTACTAAAGAAAAATAGTCTATTGAAGTGGACAATTCGTGGTATTCAGAACATTCAGTCATTAGGATTGGTTGCTGACACTAGGGACTCTTCCTCTTGGGTTTCTTTAATTGCCATCAGCATAAACCTGGTGCCACCACCAGCCCAGACAATCTCTCCTGCTTCCCCTACACTGAACCTTTGTAAATGGTTTATCTATAAAGAAACCCTCCGGACACATCAAATTTGGAATGTGGTATATGTTTCATTTGGGGACCTGTCAGATTCAGGAGTATATAAAAATAATTTAAAAGAAAGATTTAAACCAAAGGAATTGAGGTGTTTGTCACAGCTTGTTAGTAGCAGACCTAGATAGAAATCCGGTGATTAACAGATGCACTTTTTCTCTATTATCAAAGTAGGAGATTAGATGAAGAAAGAATCCCTTCCTGAGCATATTCCTCACCCAATGCATTCAAAGAGGATCATGATGCGTATCTGGAGGTTATGCCCTGCCCAAGTCACTTTTCTCTGACAGGCATTCAATGGCCCAAGGCCAAAGCAGGCACACTCAAGTGTCCGCCTGAAATTATAAAGCATGATTTCCCTTACGCCTGAAATTATAAAGCATGATTTCCCTTAATGTTGTCACTCGAATTTGACTTCAGTGAAGTTCATGAAACATATTCAGTACCAGTCACTTTTCATGATTTGAGCCTTTTCCTACTTTTTAAAAAGATGTTAGAGATGGAAAAGAAAGAGAACTTGAGATCAGCTTACTTTTGCAGAAGCACACATGAAATCATTGATGAAATATTTTTCTGACCATCAGTTTTTATTTTAATATCATTGTTTATATATACCATGGAATAACCCTTCAGCAAAATAATTGTGGGATAAGAAATATCTCCATGAGGTGTCTGCTCATTTTATGTATATATACACACATATACACTTATTTACGTATTCATTTACACACATATATAGATACATATATACAAACACATACATATGTTTAGTTCATTCTGTCATCCATCATGCATTAAGATGTGTTACAGCCCTACACTGAGTTATCTATTTTGAGCTAGGCTGAGAATCTCAATTTTCAAAAGCCAGGAAAGTCAAGTGTGACAATGTCCTCTTGGAAACTATGGTAGGAGCAACAATACGTTAGGTCCTAAATAAACACTTGATGATTAGTTGAGCAAAATTATTAGCAGTGAGCTTGTCCTGAAGCACTGCTTATCATTCCAGTATTTTAATGTCATTATTTTCCATCTTAAATTCATGTTGGTGTCAAGAATGCTTTCTCTAAACATCAATACCCAGAGTGATTGTGAAATTTCATCAGTGAATCTGTTCTCAGCATTATCTAACCTGAGGATAAGGAGACCCTGTAATAATAGAGTGCCAGATAATACTACAGAGAGGGGACAAACTTGGCAGAAAATGAAGGTAAATGGCCACAAAGTCAAATTTGACTTTTCTCGTAGGACAGCCTTGGCGCAGTTCTGTAAGCATCCAAAGCCCTATTTGGAAGTTGTTTTTGAAAAACCTCATTAAATGATTATGGAGCTCACTTTAAACTCTTGACTTGAAACAACGATATCATTTCACTGTTCTTTAATCTTACAGTAAGGACATACAACCAACAGCCCAGGGCTAGTCTAGGAGTGTCCTTTCCAGGCAGGTTGGGCAAGATCTGTCCCTGAACCCACAGCGCAGCAATTGGCATGTGCAAAGGAAGTGGAGGAGGCCTGGGGGTGGAATCACGAGATTGTGAATAAGGTAGGCAGGCATGAAAAGTCACTGTGCAGGAAACAATAAAGTCATAGAACTGGGTGTTTGTGCAGCACGTCGTGTGGGAGGAGGAGAAAAAGAGTCTTTTTTTCTTGGTCAGGAACCAAACTGAACAGTTTGCAAAGACCAGTTAAGTCCTCTCAAGTGAAGAAGTTGCTGCTGCTTTGGGGCCCAGTTGCCTTTTCACACATGGTTTAGCTTATACTCTGTTCCTTGTGTGGAGACATAATAAATCGAAGTTGATCAAAACAATTTCTCTTCCTCCATATCTGTCCCTGTTGACTCAATTCTCATCACTTACCCCTTTGAAATGAACTACGTTTTCCTTCCTTCTCCATCTTTTTTTTTTTCCTTTTGCTCCTAAGAGAAAAAGGTGGTGATCTTAAAGAATGTTGCATTCCAGGTCATCACAGACTCAGAGAATAAGCAGAAGGGGTCCTAACTAAACAACCCCACTGTTGGGGAGGTGTCCATCTATTGTATTATTCTGAGTTTTTAGAAGGCATTTTTTCCCCAGAACCATGTAGGAATCCAAGCATGAATTAGCGATTGCAAACCATGGCCATTTAACATTTTTCCTTCTTTTTTTTTTAAACAGAGATATGTTTGTTTAAACTGGAAAACATGACTTTGACAATAAATAAAACAAACCAAAATTTCACTTGTGTGAGGAAAAGATATTTTGTTAATTACATCCACTTAAGTGTGTACTCTATGTGTGTGTACGTTTTATTTCTATTCATTTTGATATCATGTGACCATAAATTTAAGGACTCCTTAAAAACCATGTCTAAAAAATGTTTTTCTTCTCCAGTTATAAAAGTACTAGATTCTAATAATAGACATTTTGGGGAAAAAAAAAGAATATACCATAATCCTCCTCTTGGGAAAATCACTACTGATACTGTGATTTATTTTTTCAAGTTTTATATATATATATATATATATATATATATATATATATATATAAACTGCTTAAGTACAAAGCACATTATGGAGTAAATAAAATTTCATCAGGCTATTTTCTTTTTTTTTAATGTTTATTTAATTTTGAGAGACAGAGAGAGAGAGAGAGAGAGAATGTGAGTAGGGGAGGGGCAGAGAGGTAGGGAGACACAGAATCCGAAGCAGGCTCCAGGCTCTGAGCTGTCAGCACAAAGCCAGTCACAGGGCCCAAACTCATGGAACCATGAGGTCATGACCTGAGCCTAAGTGGGATGCTTAACGGACTGATCCACCCAGGAGCCCCTTATCAGGCTATTTTCTAATGTAACTGTTCTACATAATATTTGTTTTTCATTCTAGCATATTTTCAGTTGAGCTCATACTATTCTATTATGAAGCACTATCCATGGGCTTGAATTCAACCGATCATCCTGTTTATAAAAGAGCATTTGGTTTTTCCAAAGGTTCACTGTTATAAATAATCCTGCAATAAACATGTTCGTGCTTGAATCTTTGAGTGCCTGAAATTTTTTAAGCTAAGTTTCTAGAAGTGGAATTAATGCAAAAAATACAAAAGTTTATGCATAACAAATTTTAAAGTAAAAAAAAATTAACACTTATTTTTGAGAGACAAAGAAAGACAGGGTGTGAGCGGAGGAGGGGAAGAAAGAGGGAAACACAGAATCCGAAGCAGGCTCCAGGCTCTGAGCTGTCTGCACAGAGCCCTACATGGGGCTGGAAACCACAAATCGCGAGATCATGACCTGAACCTAAGTCAGACACTTAACCAACTGAGCCACTTAGGCGCCACCAACAAATTTTAAATTTTTAGTAAACATTTGCAACTATTTCCACTTTCCCATAAAGTTTATAAAAATGAATATGCCTTCCAGTAGTTTATAAGTCACCTATCCCAGAAAAATATATTTTTTGGCTAAAAAATAAACTTGATTTAAATTTACTGCATTACTGATGAGAATAATTTTTTAACAATATATTCGGTAACCCTATTTCTTGTTTTGTGAATTGCCTGTTCATGTATTTTGCTCAATATTGTACTGGATATTGGTCTTTTTTATTGGATTCAACAAGTTTTTTATAAATTAAGAATAACACTACATGTCTATTTGATGAACTGTAAATATTTCCTTAGTTTCTGGTTACTTTCAAATTTTAATAGGTTGCTTTGAAATGTAAAAATTCCATTTGATGTTATAAAACTTATTGATTCTGACTTGTAAATTTCTCCATTACTTAGAAATTTAGAAAAATTCTATATAATCACATTGCATAGTCTTCTAAAATGGTTCTATTTAAGGTTTTAATTTAACATTTTAGTCAAAAAGGAAATAATTTTAGCATTGAATAAAGGCAAATATTCATTAGGTAGAAATATTTAACTAATGTTTTAGCATCATTTAGTAAGAATGAATGCAAGAAACTATTGAATCTTGATGTCAATTTAATCATATTCCAAATTCTTTTGATTTCTTTTCTGAACTACATTCTGATATCGTTATTTGTTTATTAATTTTACAGCAAGGCACACTTTTAAATATTTAAGTTAAACAATATATTTAAATATTTTATAGCTTAAGAGGCTGCCAGCTCTTTTTTTTTTTAAAGGTGCCGAGTGGCTTATTGCATTTAATTAAAGCATACACTTTTTATGTTTACAGAACATCTACTTAGCCTTTTTGTTTTAAATTAGTTTTCTTTATATATTTTTTTTCTTTTCTTCTTAGGATGATATATTTTATGATGATCAAATATGTAACTAATACAAATTTCAAGACTAAACTTTAGAAAAGGCATGTCAGTGAAGTTATGTGCCCATTGTCACTCAACAAGCCAGTAAATTATAGCTCTGGAATCAGAACTCATGTTATTACAAATTTCCAGCCTGATGCTTAACCCACTGAAACTCATAGCTGTATTGTTTATAGGCTGAAAAAAGGCCCACTGTGGGACTCCTGGCTCACAAGGAGCTTTCCCTACGCACTGCGGAGAGCCTCCCTATTGGCTTGCAACAGTTTCTCAAAGCCTCCATTCTCGAAAGAGAAGGACCTCAAGACAATACCCTTACCCTACTGTCGTATCTTTGTGAGTTAAAAAATAAAATAATGTTCAAAATCTCTTTCGAGAATGCTATTATTGAAATAGACAGTCTCTCTGGGGGTAGGCTGGGGTTGAAAAGGGCAGGTTTCTGGAATGTTATGGGGGCCTAATGATATGTCTGTGATATAAAACAGTTTCTGATATTTTCCAAATGGGTTATTGTTCATGTTTAAGTGATTATAGCAGTGGTTTAAGCCAAGCTAAATATTCTCTTTCCACGGTTTACTTCAACTCATTCTAATCCCTCTTCATGCAAACTGGTCCAATTTTGACTTTTTTTTTTCTTACGTGGGTATTAGGTCATGTGGGCAAAATTTACTGGGTGAAAGAGTGTGGAAACCAAAAAAAATAAAAAGTAAATAAATAAATAAATAAAAAAGAATAAGAAGAACAATACAGGCAAAGACTTTGTGGTTGGTGGGAGGTAAGGGGCAGGATTGATTGCAAGTGTTCTAAGAGAAAAATGACACATCCATCTAAGCATTGGGAATCATTTCTTGCCAATGAAATTTCTGAAGCTGTAGAATCATCTCTAAAAGAAATGATTGAAACCTCTTGTCTGAGCCACTTACAATTGCACCTAATAAAGCTTTTGAGAACTCTATACTGTTAGTAAGGGATGATGACCTAATAAGTCCAGTCCATTGATTCTGTGATAGTCTTGGCAAGACCCACTCATGGAATAACTTCATAATCAAATCTAAGACACCCTGCAAGCACTATATAAATTCATGTCTCCAATTTTTAGATGACTATTCAGATACATACTTGTATTAGTAAAAATACTTTTCCCTCACAAAAGACTGTATCCCTCTATCACTGGAGAAAGAAATGATTTGAAAATAAAATATAAACACGAAACAGTGATTTATCAAATTATAACATACAACAGCCCTGATGCTTGTTGCTAGCTGTTGGTATTGTTATTTCAAGACTAAAGAACCATGTTAGAGACTCAATTATTATTTTATCAAAATAAAAGTGAAGAAGGAAGAAAAACACTCCAAGCTGACAATTTGCGTATCACATTTCAACATGATGTGATTTAAAACAGCTGATCTATTAAACACTCAAATTAGACTTTACAAGCAAATAACCAATTCTACCTTGGCTTTAGCATTGCCTCTGGCACATTTATAATATGAATATCTGCACAAAATTATAACAGCCTCCCTTTTGGTGCCTGGGAAACTTATTAACTATTTGACATTCAAGGTTAGGACTTCCCAATGTGAAAAGTTAGTGCTAGTATTTGATATTGGTCTGATTGACTGAACTTTGTGTGGTTTCTACAAGAAGGCTAAACTGGCATCTCCTCCCTTTTACCAAATATCGATTCCGTTTCAAAATTCTTTTATGTTCTAAATTAACCTGGGGATTTCCACCTTGACATCTATAGTTGCAGTGAGAAATGACACGCAGAAACTTTTGTGTTAACCTATCACGTGGGACAGAATTTGGTTTCTGTAATCATAAGCTCAGAGCCCTTTAGAGAGCTTCTAAGTGGTAAAAGGAAAGGAAATTGGAAGGAAGAACTGAAGATATTTTTCTCCTATGAATTAGCACAAATACAGATTTATAGCCTACACATGTGTTTTGTTTTTACTGATGGCTGTAACTAGGGACACCTGTAAGACAAAGCCAAAGGGGAAGAATTAAAAATAAATGGAAGAAAAACGTAATAATAATAGCTTCAGAACTTGATTTGAAGCCTAGTATGTGAGACTTTAAAATTCCCCTTTCCTGGAAAATGTTTTATCATTTAGCTTATGTAATTTAGCATACAGTATGAAGGCTGAAATATAACAACATTTTTTAAAAGATTCTTTCAGTATTTCCAACGGAAATGTTGAGCTAAGTGTAGAATTTGTGGGATCAGTTAGCTTATAAATAATGATCCTTTATGCTGGCATTGGGAAATCCCTGTTCCCACAGCTAGTTCAATAAAGCAATTAATATCAATAAATGCTGAAGAAAGCAAATCTCTATTCACTTTTGTCTGGATTAGTTAACATGAAAAAGATCCTATCCCTCTCCTGGAGTATTTAAACTTCCCATAGGACAGCATTCTAATGAAAGGTAAATAAAGTAAGTTTTTGACATATGTTCCTCTTGTCATGCACTATCTACTTATTATAAGATGGTTGACCTTGCTCCTCCCTACAGAAATTTTTAATGTGTTTTTTTTTCATTTATGCGAGGCTCTTATAACAAACTTGTCTTGTAAATATACCTTAGCATTTTTTTCTAATATCATTAAGTCCGTTTTCTGTTTAATTTCTTTGAAGAAAACATAATTTCCAAAATTGAGACATGTCTTGTTTCTATATAATACTTATGCATACCATGCAAAATAGCTCACAGCGAACTCAGGATTTACAGAAGGTATTTGAGAGAAAGTGATTTTTATGTGACGTGGCATGTTTTACTGAACCTCTTAAAAAAACAATCTACACAATGAAAAAATGCTCTGTCAAGGTGACGGGTGAGATCTCATTGACCTTATTGATAGATAAGGATTTGTACATTCAAACTTTCAAAGATCAGTATTCAGTAAACCAATGCAGCCTGAATTTTCACTACATTTGGCTAGGTTATTTGAGATTTCACACACAAGCAGTAAAAAGCTTAAAAGATATTATCCTGTAGCGTCCAAGAAATGCGGTAATAAGGTAAGAGTTGAAATGCGTTGTTGGCAGGAGAAACCCATGGCTCATGCTTGATTTACAACACACCCGGTTTCGTCAGAGCTGGCACGCGTGCACTCTTTCTGACAGTGTGGTGATAACATACTACAAGAGCTGAAGCTGCCAATTCTTACACCTCCATTCCACTAGCAAAGAATTTTAAAACAAAATTTCAATTTTGCAACAATGCCCCACTGCTTTATTACCCCAAATCTGACAAACTCGTTCTGCCTATTTATAAATTTGAAAAAGAAGAGATAGCTAACTTTAAATATACTTAACCAAACATATGTACATATATGTGTTCGTTGTAGTATACCAAAGTTATATACAGTTAAAATTTGTTATGAGGTGCTTATGACTAAGTCATAAGCAGATAGTAGTTTAATTTTGAAATGGAGTAGACATCTTCAAATCAGTGCCTTAAAATTCAAACACGGGGGTGCCTGTGTGGCTCAGTTTAGCGTCCTACTTTGGCTCAGGTCATGCTCTCTCAGTTTGTGGTTTCCAGCCCCACATTGGGCTCTGTGTTGACAGCTCAGAGCCGGGAGCCTGCTTTGGATTCTGTCTCCCTCTCTCTCTGTCCTCCCCCACTTGTGTTCACTCTCTTTCTCAAAAATAAATAAACAAATTTAAAAAAATTGGAAAACATAAACATGGGCAACATTAAACAAACATTACAAAAGTTTTTATGTTTAATCCAGTTAAAAGTATACTTTAAAAATTTTTATGTTTAAATTGAGCTATGTCCAAAAGTAGATAATATTCCGGATGTTTATATCAAGGGATTAGTAACACATTAAAGTGCAGTGTGTATTACTTAAACTTTTTTATTCTGAGATAACTGTAGACTCACATGCACTTTTGAGAAATAACGTGGAGTGATCCTATGTACCATTTACCTAGTTTTCCACAGTGGTAACAACTTGTATAATACCATATCACAATTAGGATATTGACATTAAAACAATCCACTGATCATTTTCAGGTATCCTGTTTTACTTGTACTCATTTGTGTGTGTGTTTGTGTATATGTGTGTGTGTGTGTGTGTGTGGGTAGTTCCATACAATTTTGTTATATTTATAAGTTCCACTACCATGGTTAAGGCACCGAAGAATTCCATAACCACCTTCATCTCTCTTGTTGTTTTTTGATGATAATACCTACTTCTCTCTCCCTCTTTCACCCCATCCTGACCCTTGACAATCACTAATCTGTTCTCTATTTAAAAAATTTTGTCATTTCAAAGATATTATATCGATGGAATCGTATCATATATAGCCTTTCACTCTGCAAAATTCACGGGAGAGCCATCCAAATTGTTATGTGTATCAAAAGTCTGTTTCTTTTCATTGCTGAGTGGGATTTATTCCATGATATGGATGTGCCACTGTTTAGCCATTCATCTGTTGAAGGACATCTGCCCTCTCCAAATTTTGGCTATTATTCCAAGTATCAATAGTTTTTCCTTTCTCCTATTGAATTCTTGTGTTATTCTTTATATTCAGAAGCATATTCTATTATTTTAAATAATTTAAATTAAATATTTAATAATATGTTAATTTAATTTATTTTATTTAGTAATATATCAAATTAATCTATTTATTATTAGCTTAATAATATATTAATATATTTAATGACTTATTTAATAATTTAAATTTAAATATTTTGTATTATTTTAAATATGTTGAAGCTGATTTATAATCTAGGACATGGATACTTGAAAAATGTATATTCTGTTGTTGGCTAGAGTGATATAGATGATGGATAGACAGATAGATAGACCGATATAAATTAGATCCTGTTGGCTGATTATTTTGTTCAGATCTTCGATATCATTGCTGATTTTCTGTGTAGCAATTCTATCAGTTGCTGAGAGGAGAATTTTTAAGTCCTCAACTATAGTTAAGAAATGGTATATTTCTCCCTTTAGGTTTATCAGATTTGGGTTCAGTATATTGAGACTCTCTTACATATACATTTAAATCATTAAAACTTCTTGATAGATCATTTTATCATTTTGTAATGCCCTTCTTTTTCCCTAGTAATTTTCTTTGCTCTGAAGTCTATTTATGTGATGAAGTAAAACCACTCCTGTCTTTTTTTTTAAGTGAATATTTGCATGGGTATTTTTCCCATCCTTTTATTTTTAACCTACACATGTTGTAACATTTGAAATGAGTTTCTTTTAAATAGCATATAATTCAGTCATATTTTCTCATTGACTCTGCTGATCTCGGTCTTTTAATTTGTGTGCTTCCAGTACTCATATTTAAATAATTATTGATATGTAAGAGCTTAATTCTGTCATTTAATTATTTGTTTTCTGTTTTCTGTTAGAATCCCTGTGGGATTTTGAATAATTTTAAGGTTTCCATCTTGATTTATTTATTGAGTATATCTCTGTTTAGTTTTCTTGGTGCTGTAGATATTACAGTATACACATGTAACTTATCACACTTTAGTGGTATCCATATTTTACTGTTTTGAGTGAATTGTCTAAATCTTAGTTTCATTTATATCTCTTTACCTTCCCCACTTTTAAATATGATCATCTCGAGTATTATACGGTGTTAAAATTTTCATTTCATCATCAAATATGATTCATAAAACTCATGAGAAGAAGAGTTTATTGTATGTACCCATATTTTGGCTCTTTCTGTTGTTTGTCCTTCCTCATGCTGCAAGATTTTTCTTTTACCATTTTTCTTTTCTGTTTGAAGAATATCTTTCAGCCATGTTAAAGGGTAAATCTGCTAGTTACAAATCTTTTAGTTTGTTTTATCTCAGAATGTTTTTATTTCCCCTTTCTAAAGGATAGTTTTTCTGGGTAGAGAATTTACAGTTGACATTTCCTTTCCTTCAGTCTTTCCACAGTGTGCCCTCACATTTCCAGGTGAGAAATTTGTTGTAATTTTGAATTGGCATTACCCCATAGGTATTGTGGTATTTTTCTCAAGGTGCTTTCATTTTTTTCTTTCTCTAACTTTCAGAAGTTTAATTACAATGTGCCTTGCTGTAGATTTCTATAAATTTATCTTATCTGGAAATTTCTTAGTCTTTTGAATCTGTATGTTTATGTCTCCCACCATATCTCAGTCATTTTCAGCATTATTTCTTCAAATACTCCATCAGTCCCACACTCTTTCCCCTATCCTTCTGAGATTCCAATAATACAATTTTGGATCTTATGTTATTGTGTCACAAGTTTCTGATACTGAGTTATTTTTTTTGTGGGGGAGGGGCTCTATTTTCTTTATGTTGATCAGATTGCAAATTCTACTGATTTATCACTGATTCTATTTTCTGTTGCTTACATTCTACTATTAAGAACATTAAGAAAGATTTTTATTTTGGCTAATGTATTTTTAAGTTATTTAATTTCTATTTTGTTCTTTTTTGTAACTATTTTTCCCTGAAATTTTCTATTTTTCCTTTGCTTTAAGAGAGTTTGATATTGCTTACTGACACATTTTTATGATGGCTGCTTTAAATCCTTGTCAGATAATTCAAACATTTGTTTCACTCTGGATTTGGCATCAGTTGATTGTCTTTTCTCATTTAGGTTGTGATTCTCCTGGTCCTTGGTATAATGTGTGATTTTCTTATTGTATTTTTGAAATTAATATAAATTAAATTTATTTTGGACAAAATGTAAATTAAAACACCTTCCTCAATCAAAATGTAGACGGTAGTATTTGAAAGTGACTTAACGGGTTTTAAGGGGTTTTTTTAACTTGTTTTATTTTTTAGTTTTTTAAATTTACATCCAAATTAGTTAGCAGATAGTGCAACAATGATTTCAGGAGTAGATTCTTTAGTGCCTCTTACCCATTTAGTCTATCCCCTCTCCCACAACCCCTCCTGTAACCCTCAGTTTGTTCTCCATATTTATGACTCTCTTCTGTTTTGTCCCCCTCCCTGTTTTTATGTTATTTTTGTTTCCCTCCCTTATGTTCATCTGTTTTGTCTCTTAAAGTCTTCATATGTGTGAAGTCACACGATTTTTGTCTCTCTCTGACTAATTTCACTTAGCATAATACCCTCCAGCTCCATCCACGTAGTTGCAAATGGCAAGATTTCATTCTCTTTGATTGCCAAGTACCAAGTAATAATCCATTGTATATATATACACCACATCTTCTTTATACATTCATCCATCGATGGACATTTGGGCTCTTTCCATACTTTGGCTATTGTTGATAGCACTGCTATAAACCTGGGGGTGCATGTGTCCCTTTGAAACAGCACACCTGTATCCCATGGATAAATGCACGGGAATGCATTTGCTGGGTCGTAGGGTAGTTCTATTTTTAATTTTTCGAGGAACCTCCATACTGTTTTCCAGAGTGGCTGCACCAGCTTGCATTCCCACCAACAATGCAAAAGAGATCCTCTTTCTCCGCATCCTCGCCAATATCTGTTGTTGCCTGAGTTGTTAATGTTAGCCATTCCGACAGGTGTAAGGTGGTATCTCATTGGGGTTTTGATTTGTATTTCCCTGATGATGAGTGATGTTGAGTATTTTTTCATGTGTCGGCTGGCCATCTGGATGTCTTCTTTGGAGAAGTGTCTATTCATGTCTTTTACCCATTTCCTCCCTGGATTATTTGTTTTTTGGGTGTTGAGTTTGATAAGTTCTTCATAGATTTTGGATACTAACCTTTTATCTGATAGGTCAATGCAATATCTTCTCCCATTCTGTCGGTTGCCTTTTAGTTTTTCTGATTGTTTCCTTCACTGTGCAGAAGCTTTTGATTTTCATGGGGTCCCAGTAGTTCATTTTTGCTTTTATTTCCCTTGCCTCCGGAGACGTGTTGAGTAAGAAGTTGCTGCGGCCAAGATCAAAGAGGTTTTTGCCTGCTTTCTCCTCGAGGATTTTGATGGGTTCCTGTCTTACATTGACGTCTTTCATCCATTTTGAGTTTATTTTTGTGTATGTTGTAAGAAAGTGGTCCAGGTTCATTCTTCGGCATGTCACCGTCCAGTTTTCCCAGCACCACTTGCTGAAGAGACTGTCTTTATTCCATTGGATATTCTTTCCTGCTTTGTCAAAGATTAGTTGGCCATATGTTTGTGGGTCCATTTCGGGGTTCTCAATTCTGTTCCATCGATCTGAGTGTCTGTTCTTGTGCCAGTACCATACTGTCTTGATGATTACAGCTTTGTAGTACAGCTTGAAGTCTGGGATTGTGATACCTCCTGCTTTGGTTTTCTTTTTCAAGATCACTTTGGCTATTCAGGGTCTTTTCTGGTTCCATACAAGTTTTAGGATTATTTGTTCTAGCTCTGTGAAGAATGCTGGTGTTATTTTGATAGGGATTGCCTTGAATATGTAGATTGCTTTGGGTAGTGTCGACATTTTAACAATATTTGTTCTTCCTATCCAGGAGCATGGAATCTTTTTCCATTTTTTTTGTGTCTTCTCCAATTTCTTTCATAACTGTTCTGTAGTGTTCAGTGTATAGATTTTTCACCTCTTTAGTTAGATTTATTCCTAGGTTGTTTATGGTTTTTTTGTGCAACTGTAAATGGGATCGATTCCTTGATTTCTCTTTCTGTCTCTTCATTAGTGGTGTATAGGAATGCAACAGATTTCTGTGCATTGATTTTATATCTTGCAACTTTGCTGAATTCATGAATCAATTCTAGCAGTTTTTGGTGGAATCTTTTGGATTTCCCATATAGAGTATCATGTCCTCTGCGAGAGTGAAAGTTTGATATCCTCCTGGCCAATTTGGATGCCTTTTATTTCTTTGTGTTGTCTGATTTCAGAGGCTAAGACTTCCAATACTATGTTGAATAACAGTGGCAAGAGTAGACATCCCTGTTTTGTTCCTGACCTTAGGGGGAAATCTCTCACTTTTTCCCCATTGAGGATGATATCAGCGTTGGGTCATTTGTATATCGCTTTTATCATCTCGAGGTATGCTCCTTCTATCCCTACTTTCCTGATGGTTTTTATCAAGAAAGGATGCTGTATTTTGTCAAATGCTTTCTCTGAATCTATTGAGGGAGTCATATGGTTCTTGTCCTTTCTTTTATTGATGTGATGAAGCACGTTAATTGTTTTGTGGACATTGAACCAGCCTTGCATCCCAGGTATAAATCCCACTTGGCCGTGGCATATAATTTTTTTAATGTATTGTTGGATCCAGTTGGCTAATATCTTGTTGAGGATTTTTGCATCCATTTTCATCAGGGAAATTGTTCTATAGTTCTCTTTTTTAGTATGGTTTCTGTGTGGTTTTAGAATCAAGGTAATGCTGGCTTCATAGAAAGAATTTGGAAGTTTTCCTTCCATTTCTGTTTTTTGGAACACCTTCAAGAGAATAGGTGTTAACTCTTCCTTAACTGTTTGGTAGGATTCTCCTGGAAAGCCATCTGCCCTGGACTCTTGTTTTTTTGGCAGATTTTTTGATTACTAATTCGATTTCCTTACTGGTTATGGGTCTGTTCAAATTTTCTATTTCTTCCTGTTTCAGTTTTGGTACTGTATATGTTTTATAGGAATTTGTCCATTTCTTCCAGATTGCCCATTTTATTGGCATATAATTGCTCATAATATTCTTATTATTGTTGTTATTTCTGTTGTGTTGGTTGTGATCTCTCCTCTTTCATTCTTGATTTTATTTATTTGGGTCCTTTCCTTTTTCTTTTTGATCAAACTGGCTAGTGGTTTATCAATTTTGTTAATTCTTTCAAAGAACCAGCTTCTGATTTCATTGTTCTGTTCTACTGGGTTTTGTTTTTTTTTTTTTGGTTTTGATAGCATTAATTTTTGCTCTAATCTTTATTATTTCCTGTCTTCTGCTGGTTTTGGGTTTTATTTGCTTTTCTTTTTCCAGCTCCTTAAGGTGTAAGGTTAGATTGTGTATCTGAGATCTTTCTTCCTTCTTTAGGAAGGCCTGGATTGCTATATACTTTCCTCTTATGACCATCTTTGCTGTGTCCCAGAGGTTTTGGGTTGTGGTGTTATCATTTTCATTGACTTCCATATACTTTTTAATTTCCTCTTTAACTGCTTGGTTAGCCCATTCATTCTTTAGTAGGATGTTCTTCAGTCTCCAAGTATTTGTTACCTTTCCAAATTTTTTTCTTGTGGTTGATTTCAAGGTTCATAGTGTTGTGGCCTGAATATACACGGTATGATCTCGAACCTTTTTTTACTTGCTGAGGGCTGATTTGTGCCCCAGTATATGGTCTATTCTGGAGAACGTTCCATGTGCACTGGATAAGAATGTATATTTTGCTGCTTTAGGATGAAATTTTCTGAATATATGTGTTAAGTCCATCTGGTCCATTGTGTCATTCAAAGCCATTGTTTCCTTGTTGATTTTTTGCTTAGATGATCTGTCCATTGCTGTGAGTGGGGTGTTGAAGTCTCCTAATATTGTGGTATTACTATCGGTGAGTCTTTGTTTGTGATTAGTTGGTTTATATATTTGGGTGCTTTCACATTTGGCACATAAATGTTTACAATTGTTAGGTCTTCTTGGTGGATAGACCCCTTGATTATGATATAACGTCCTTCTTCATCTCTTGATACAATCTTTATTTTAAAGTCTAGATTGTCTGATATAAGTATGGCTACTCCAGCTTTCTTTTGTTGACCATTAGCATAATAGATGGTTCTCCATCCCCTTATTTTCAATCTGAAGGTGTCTTTAGGTCTGAAGTGGGTCTCTTGTAAACAGCATAGAGATGGATCTTGTTTTCTTATCCATTCTGTTACCCTATGTCTTTTGATTGGAGCATTGAGTCCATTGACATTTTGAGTGAGTACTGAAAGATATGAATTTATTGCCATTATGATGCTTGTAGAGTTGGAGTTTCTGGTGGTGTTCTCTGGTCCTTTTTAATCTTTGTGGCTTTTGATTGATATATATATATATATATATATATATATATATATTCATCTTTTCTCCCCTCAGAGAGTCCCCCTTAAAATTTCTTGCAGGGCTGGTTTAGTGGTCACAAACTCCTTCAGTTTTTGTTTGTCTGGGAAACTTTTGATGTCCCTTCTATTTTGAATGACAGCCTTTCTGGATAAAGCATTCTCGGCTGCCTATGTTTCTGATTCAGCACATTGAATATATCTTGCCACTCCTTTCTGGCCTGCCAAGTTTCTGTGCATAGGTCTGCTGCAAACCTGATCTGTGTCCTCTTGTGTGTGAGAGCCTTTTTTTCCCTTGCTGCTTTCATGATTCTCTCCTTGCCTGAGTATTTTGTGAATTTGACTATGATATGCCTTGTGGATGGTCGGTTTTTGTTGAATCTAATGGGGATCCTCTGTGCTTCCTGGATTTTGATGTCTGTGTTTTTCCCCAGGTTAGGAAAGTTTTTCGCTATGATTTGCTCACATAACACTTCTACCCCTATTTCTTTCTCTTCCTCTTCTGGGACCCCTATAATTCTGATGTTGTTCCTTTTTAATGAGTCACTGATTTCTCTAATTCTTAAATCGTGCTCTTTTGCCTTAATCTCCCTCTTTTTTTCTGCTTCATTATTCTCTATAAGTTTTTCCTCTATATAGCTGATTCTCTGTTCTGCCTCATCCATCCTTGCTGCCACTGCATCCATCTGTGATTGCAGCTCCGTTATAGCATTTTTAATTTCATTCTCACTATTTTTTACTTCTTTTATCTCTGCAGGAAGGGGTTCTAATCTATTTTTGACTCCAGCTAGTATTCTTATCGTGATTCTAAATTCTGGTTCAGACGTTGTGCTTGTATCTGTGTTGGTTAAATCTCTGCTGTCATTTCTTTATGCTCTTTTTTTTTTTTGAGGTGAATTCCTTCGTTTTGTCATTTTGAAGGGAGAAAAGGAATTAATGAGGTAGAAAATTTTAAATTAAAAAAATTAAAATTAAAAAATATTAAAATTAAAAAATTACACACACACACAGACACACACACACACACACACAAATCTAATAAATAATACTAGATCCTAGATGTGTTTTGGCCTGGGTGTTGAAAGTGGTTTGACATATTAGGGAAAAAAAGGGGGGGGGAGAAAAAGGAAATCGTTTGGGAATTTGAAAAAATGAATACACTGAAGTAAACTAAAATGAGATGATGGGAGTAAAATAGAATTTGAAAAAAATTACACAAAAGTGAAGAATATAGTAGAAAAACATTTAAAGAAAAATATTTTTAATAAAAATTAAAAATAAAAATGAAAATTTTCTCTTTCTGTATTCAAGAAAAAGAAAAGAAACAAAAAATAGAAAAAAAATCTTTTGTAAATTTTAAAGAGCCAATAAACTGTAGTAGACGAAAATAAAATGATAGAAGTAAAATATAATTTGAAAAAATTTATATAAAAGCAAAAAAATATAGTAAAAAATGAAAGAAAAATATTTAATAGAAATTAAAACTAAAAATGAAGTTTTTCTTTCTGCATTCAAGAAAAAGAAAAGAAACGAAAAAGGCAAAAAAGAAAAAGGAAAAAGAAAAAAAGGAAATTATTTGAAAATTTGAAAAGGTGAATACACTGAAATAGACTAATATCAAATGATAGAAATAAGATAGAATTTGAAAAAATTTACACAAAAGTAAAAAATATAGTAAAAAATTACAGAAAAATATTTTTAATAAAAGTTGAAAATAAAAATGAATTTTTTCTCTTTCTGTATTCAAGAAAAAGAAAAATAGTATAAAGAGAAAAAAAAAGAAAATTGAATAGATGGACCTGCTAACAGATTGAAATAGGACTGATATTACTTCGTTTTCCCCTAAAAGACAATGTAGCGCTTTATAGTCCAAAAAGTATGTAGGCGGTGAGACTTGTGTTCTTAAAGAACGAGGTTGGCCCAGTTGGGTGGGCTCAGTGTAAAGGCTCCTTTCTCCAGTAGATGGCGCTGCTAGCCTACTGGGATGGATTGTTGTGGCACTTTTAGGTGCGTATGTGCATGTGCAGCTGCGGTGAAAATGGCGCCACCCAGCTACCCAGTCTGTTCTCCCGGATCAGCAATTGATCGCGCACCTGTCCTCTGCCTTAAACTCTCCTCCACTCCCTGCTTTTTCACTCTCCGTGACCAGGCCCCAGACAGTACCTCTCTCCCGAGTTTTGTCTCAGATTCAGCTGTTTTTCCCAGCCCCTTAATTCTGAAGGACTGAGGGTTTGACCTGTTCCATCCCTCTGTGGGAGGGTCTCACCGAACAATGGCCGAATGCCGGCTGCACCCAGGAATGCTTGCGGGACCCTGCTGTTGCCAGTGCCCCAAGACTGCGACCAGGTGCCAGCACACCCCAGAAAAAGTTTGCGAGATGGTGTAGCAGCAGCGTTTCAGGGATTATGGAAAATCACAATACACATCTGGCACCAGGCTTCACCCTTAATGACCTTGTTCTAGCACCAGCGAATATGGCCATTCTCTGGGGTCGGCTGGGACCAGGTGGCTTCAACAGTCTCTACCAAGTGTCCTTCCAGCAGTGGAACTGCTTTTCCCCATGTAGCCCAAGAATCTCCCAGACACCACTCTATTCCTGGGGATTCGCCCTTCCCACCAGAGCACCGCCTGGTATGAAGCTGCGGAGTTGCAGCCTTTCCGCTCCCCTTGTTTACAGTCTTAATGGAATTTAACCCTCTCCTTTCTCCTTTGTCTTTTTTAGTTTAGTCCCTGAGGCTGTTTCCAATTTCCCACTTTCTCTCCAGCTGCTTCTGGGGAGGGGTGTTTTTCCGTGTTCTCCCCCCTCCCCACCGCAAGTCTCTATCCTGTCTCTGCTTGCAATAGCGGCTCCCTGCCCATGGCCAACTTCTCTCTTCCAAAGTTCACCTCTCTGTGCCACATATCTGCTGAATTCTGTGGTTCAGGTTGTGCAGATTGTTGTGTTAATCCTCCAATAAGTTTTCTAGGTGTGTAGGATGGTTTAGTGTTGGTCTGGCTGTATTTCATGGATAAGAGACACATAAAAACTTCCATGTTTTTCCGCCATCTTGGCTCCTCCCCCGAAAGTGTTTTAAGTTTAAAAGTGTTGCAACTTTTAAAACAAATGCAATTTGAGATTAGCATTTCATATTATTGAAACATTATCATGTCGTGCTTGGGAATACTTAAAAGAATAAGAAGAACGTCAGGTATTCTGGAAAGAGAACTTAGGAGGTAAAATGGAGAAGGTACAATCGACCAGTCTTTTGAGAGATTCCAATCCAGTTTATACAATTGAGCATAGAGCATTTTCACTTTGAGGATAATTTCACAGTCCTGCTAAACCCATTTTGTCTAAAGCAGACCTCTTTTCACACAACTTGGTTCCCCTGCCTTCTGATTCTTATACATATCCCAACGAACTGCTTTCTTCCCAGATGGCCTACCTTCTTCTAATCTCACTGTCATCCTTAGGGCTCCCCTCACTCTCTTCCTGTCTGCATAGCAACTACAAAATCTTTTTCTATAACTCCCAATATTTTTTAAATCATCCACTTCCTTCCACTCTCCTATCACTACCTAAATTAGACTGCCCTCATTCTCTCGTCTATTTTTATACAATAAACTATTGACTGACATTTCAACATCGGTGATCAACTGGCAAAAACATACATCTTGTCACTGCTATGTTAAAATTCCTCCATTGGCCAAGAAACGCCCTTAAGATGAATACATATTATTGAACATGACATAATTATTTTTATTATTAGACCTATGTCATCTACTTTTCAATCTGATTCTTATAATCTTGCTAGTCTGCCTTTTGACCCTCAGCAAGAATTTTTCATCAGGCCCACTAACCTATAGGGATTCCTGGAAAAAAGCAATGAACCTTCACCTTGGAGCTTTGTTACATGTTTCCTCTGTCTGGAGCCCCTCCTACTGCCCTTCATCCTCTCCTACATCCCTTCACAATCTTTGACACATTCTCATATTAGACAACACAACCAGATGCTTCTCCAGGCAAAGCTGGGTGTGGATAATCTGTTATGTGCTCTCACAGTAACTTAACCTCCCATCCAACTGTCTTGTTGGGTGCCTAGGTGGCTCAGTCGGTTAAGTGTCTGACTCTTGATTTCAGCTCAGGTCATGAGCTGGTCATGATGTGGGTTTGAGTCCCACATCCAGCTTTGCACTGTCAGCACAGAGCCTGCATGGCATTCTCATTCTCTCTTCCTTTCTGCTCCTCCCCACTCATTCTCTCTCTCTCAACATAAATAAATAAACTTAAAAGAACTGTCTTGCAATTGCCTGTCTACTGGAGGGGTGCCTGACCAGAAAACAACCCTCTCAAGATCCAGGCTCAACTCTCACTTGCATCTTTCATATCTGAGACAGTACTACATATTTACTAGACATTTGATGAAAATGTCTGAAATAAATAAATGACATGGTAAGTATCAAATTTGCTGTGCAGCCCGAAGTTCTCCCACTCTTTAGTACACAAATAGGCATAGTGGGCTTTAAGCAAGATGAAGGTGTAATGTGTAGAGAGGAATGATAGTGTGGGGAAAAAAAATCACAGGAAAGTTGGGAGAGGGGATGTCTCTGATTGATTGAATAAAAATGACCTTCCCAGGTACTCTAAGTAAAATAAAATCCTTCTCCTTTACTGAACTGCATAGAGATGTTATGTTTTGAAAATAAGCTAAATACAATTTCAGAAAGGAAGGATTAAAGGAAGGTTTCCAAATATAAAGGGTAGTCTGTGGAGACTGAGAGTTCATGGAGATTATTGCATAACTATCAGGTAGGTGAGTTACAATCACACTGAAACCAAGCGAAAAGAGTTGACAGATCTGTAGTCACTACAGAGGAGATAAATGACACTCATAAGCTCAAAATTTAGTTGTATATTAGTAAAAAAATAAGCCAAAAGTTACTGTATTAAGATTGAATATAAATTGTTATGAATAATTTTGATTAAAATTTATTTTAAAATGTTTTTAAAGTTTTGGTTATGCTATAATTATAAGCTATGTACATGGATGTATTATTTCATGTAACAAATTACTTTTGGCATAAACATGTTGTATCAGTCAGTATAGGTGATGTTATATTGCAATAACAAAAATGCAAACAGTGTAGTGGCTTTCCTATTGAAGGTTTATTTATTGCTTAATGCTTAATTAAGCATTATAATCCATGATTAAAACAACAGAGAGAAATCATTTCTTGGCTCTCAAAGCTTTCTTTTGAAATGACTGTTGTCATTGCCAACTCCTATTTCTTTGGCCAGAGAAAATCATGAAATCTACCCAACTTCAAAAGACATGGGAAAGTGAGATCTTACCAAATGCCTGCATGGAGAAACAAATAGATTATATTCGAACCATTCTAATGATAGCTTTGAGTGGATTACAGAAGTAGGGTAGTGAAAAATCTTACTCCGGGCCCTCTAATCAAGAAAATCATACTAAGAATGTAGAACAGAGAAGGGAATATAATCTTTGAGAAGTGGAATAAAATGCCAATGTGAAACAAATAGTTATTGGCAGAGGTATAGCTGGATTTTAGTTTCAAAATCCTTTCATATTTTTAGTAGTATAATCTACTGCCTCCACTTTCACAGACTTTCAAAAAAGGATCAGTGAATTTCATATTCTTGTGTCAGTCTATAATTTTGTTTTGTATCCCTCAATACTCCCCTCACCAAAAAGCTGTTAGAAGAAAGGCATGGATTAAAGGATACCTTGTATATCAAACCACTTTGGTTTCATAGGTATAGCATTATTATTATATTTACGAAAACTTCAGTGACATTTAGTGAGTACATTTTTTTAGATCAGTATTAAAGAAAACAGCATCTTTCTGCCCCCCTGGAAACAGATTTTCTCAAACTGTTTAGTTAAGATGGACCAACCTTAT
Source organism: Panthera tigris (assembly GCF_018350195.1). Classification (NCBI taxonomy): domain Eukaryota; kingdom Metazoa; phylum Chordata; class Mammalia; order Carnivora; family Felidae; genus Panthera; species Panthera tigris. Next base: position 135,707,367 of record NC_056667.1, on the reverse strand, counting down.
GACAAGTAAAAGATTTCTAACTAAAAGAATGATTTATAAAAACAATCAAATAAATTATGCATGACTCATCTTCTGCATTATCAATGGAGTGGAAGGTTAGCATCATCCCACAACTTCTCCTATTAATCCCCAGGCTGAGATGGTCAGAAAATCATCTGCTTGAACAATGAATCAGGAGCAACTACTCTCAGGATTCTATCTAACATTATAAATTTTAGGAGTAAAAGATAGGATTATGCAACCCAAAAAAATATCACTTGTACATTTAGAAAATAATGCCACATACTGGGAATATCCACACTTGCTATACCCCCTTTTATTCCAAAAATGCTTGGAAGAGATTTAACTATGATACTTAATCAATCACAATTTGCTAATGATATCAAAGTGGCAGATTCAAGTGCACTTTAGATCATTTGAAAAGCCTTTTATTTTTCATGTATTCCTTTTGTCTGCTGTAGAATAACCTTTAAAGCTCTGTCTCAACCCTCTCTTCAGAGCAAAGACAGAGACTAATCACAAATGGGAACTGATTGCTGTTCACCAAACTTGAAATAAAATGCAGAACTAAAGCTTTATATGCAGAAAAGATAGAGTCCTCTTATCTCATATTGAATATGATTGCTGCCTCTCTTCCCACGCTTTGACATTCATTTCCATATTAAGGACATCTTTACAGAGAGGGAAAGGGACTATAGATTTAAATTTGAGAGTCATATTAGTTCTACCAAATAGTTCTTTAATTTTTGTTTGTTTTACCTGATTTAACTGGTCTCCATATGTCTCTTCTTTCTCTAACTTTTCTTAGAAATTGTAGCATTGGCATGGTCTCCACCTGAAAATAATTTAACTTCTTGGATTGTTTATGATAAAAAAAAACTGATCTAATTACCCATTGCTGAGTTTCTTGCTACTTTTCAGAAACACATATGTACAGGACCCTGTACTTACTGTCCATATCAGAGATTGCACATAGGTTTCCTTTGGGTTAGTTCATGCCCATCAGAGCTTTTATTTGTGTGTGGGTGGGTGTTCCAGACATACATACTAAACTAACTTAATCATCCAGATTTTTTGTTTCTCTTGATTACAATCAAAGTATCCAATATTCTGTCAGAGAAATTGCTTTTCTTCTGTAAAAGCTACCCTCTTGTGTGTTGCTGTTTTCCTCTACATAACTGTTTTATCCATGAGTGTTTTCTTTCTAATTTCTATAAGCATTTTGGTATATTACTCCTGCTCTATAAAAATAACATTACTTGTTCATCAATTGTATTCTCACCTGTGATTCATACTTTGAATCTTTGAGCCCCCAAACCTTATAATGTGACTATATTTAGAGATATAGGGCCCTTAAAAAGGTGATTGCATTAAAATGAAGCTATTAGAATGGGCTATAATCCAATCTGACTGTTGTGTTTATGGGAAGAGAAAATTTGGACATACAGACACCACAGGCAGATATGCACAGAGAGACAACTATGTGAAAGGGAAGCAAATAGGCAATCATCTGCAAACCAATGAGAGAAGCTCAAAATGAACCAACCTGCCAACACCTTGATCTTGGACTCCAAGCTTCCAGAACTATGAGAAAATAAGCTTCTGTTGTTTAAGCTATCCACTTTCAGAAAACTTGTTATGCCATCTCTAGCAAAGTAATACAGTCTATGTCAGAAAAAAAATAGTTGAATAGTTTTTCACCAATCTGGAAAATCAGGATTTTGTTCCTCACCCAATTGGAATGGTATATGCTAACATTCAGAATACGATGTTCTTACAAATACCTATGAGGGCTCTTTGGAAGCACCATGAAAGCATAGGCCATTAGCCTTTCAGAGACCCAAAGGTGAAGAGAAAGGATAGGTGTGCCTTGTTTAATAGCAAAGCCAGGACAGATAATTGAAAGATGGATTTCAAACATGAGTCTCAAAGCAACAGTCACAAGGAATAAAGGCACTAATTTGCTGTAGAGCTGCCTCTCATGGACAACTGCATACTAGTACTTCAGAAGGAGTAACTTCTTATGAATGCACAAAATGAAGTGAGTAATTCCCCTGAGGAGTTCTTCAGAGAATGGCAGCCAGTTGAGAAACATCATAGAGGAAAATTGCAACTAACCAGCATTTAGATAATACAGGTGAAACAGTTCTGATTCCCTAGCCCCTTACCCTTCTCTCTTCCGTCTCCGACTAGGGGTTTCTGGGACCAGTACTATCAGCATTTTTTTCCCAATTTGTCCAATCTATTCTAACACTGAATATCTCTGGGCACTGCCTAGTATGAACACTCCCTCTCACTTCATCTAACCTCTTCCTTGTTCTCATTCTCAAACCACTCTATACTTTCTCTCCTTTAACAATTTTTCCTGTTTCTCTTTTGCAAAAACTTTCCATTCTCCGAAATAGCATACCCCAGAAAGTCAACTTCTTAACAGAGCTGGCTACACAATATGTGGGGACCTGTGTCAAAATGGGAGCCAAAAATGGGCCCCAAAAATGGAGCCCCTTGCTTAAGAAGCAGGGAAAAAGTACAGTAAAAAGTATTAAAATATAAGGCTTTTCCTTAAAAAAAAATATTATACATTTACCAACAATTGATACATGTGGGAGCACCTGGGTGGCTCAGTTGGTTGAGTGTCCGACTCTTGATTTCGGCTCAGGTCATGATCCGGAGGTCATGGGATTGAGCCCTGCATTGGGCTCTGCACTAAATGTGGAGCCTGCTTGAAATTCTCTCCCCCTCCTGACCCTCTCCCCCGTCTCATGTTCTCTCTCTCTCTCACTTTCTCTAAAATAAAAATTTTTAAATTTTGATGATACGATTTTTTTGGCTTACTTTTCAGAAAATTTGTATATTTGGCCATCAACTCATTTTCAGTTAACATAATTAAAGATGACTTTAGTTAATCTTGGCAAACACAAGTTTGCAAATAATTTTTGATAATTTTTTATTTTGAGAAGGATCTTTCTGCTAATACAACTGTTACTAGAACTGTTTTTAGTATTTTATAGGATTTGAAAATATTGGTATAAATTTCAGATACATTATTTTGAAATATAAATTTTAGTGTATCCAGGCTGATAATTTTTGAGAAACAGTTTTTTAGAGACAGTTAACACTTTATATAAATCAGTTTCATATGTCTTTTATAACTAATAATATAAATCTAATTCATATATAAATATATATTTTGAATGTAAACTTATACAATAGCATTTTGATGTTTTTGCTGTCATTTCCTGTAACTACTGGTTATTATACAAGGCACAAGAATGGCTTCATGACTTGTAAATAATTCAAAATTTTGAAATACCAGTCCATGTGTTTTATTTTTTATTTTTTTATTTTATTTTATTTTTTTAATATATGAAGTTTATTGTCAAATTGGTTTCCATACAACACCCAGTGCTCATCCCAGAAGGTGCCCTCCTCAATACCCATCACCCACCCTCCCCTCCCTCCCACCCCCCATCAACCCTCAGTTTGTTCTCAGTTTTTAAGAGTCTCTTATGCTTTGGCTCTCTTCCACTCTAACCTCTTTTGTTTTTTTCCTTCCCCTCCCCAATGGGCTTCTATTAAATTTCTCAGGGTCCACATAAGAGTGAAACCATATGGTATCTGTCTTTCTCTGTATGGCTTATTTCACTTAGCATCACACTCTCCAGTTCCATCCACGTTGCTACAAAGGGCCATATTTCATTCTTTCTCATTGCCACGTAGTACTCCATTGTGTATATAAACCACAATTTTTTTTATCCATTCATCAGTTGATGGACATTTAACTCTTTCCATAATTTGGCTATTGTTGAGAGTGCTGCTATAAACATTGGGGTACAAGTGCCCCTATGCATCAGTACTCCTGTATCCCTTGGGTAAATTCCTAGAAGTGCTATTGCTGGGTCATAGGGTAGGTCTATTTTTAATTTTTTGAGGAACCTCCACATTGTTTTCCAGAGTCCAGTCCATGTGTTTTATAGCTATGACTTCAATTACAAGAAAACAAATAATTTCAAAATTGCCTTCTTCATTAGTAACTGATTCATCCAAAGTTTGGTCAGAAAATATTTCTTTTCTGTCATGTGGTCATTTTAAATTTAATTTCTAATAAAACTGTGGTTATGTGCTTCACAATATGGCAGCAGTTTTTAAAGCCAGAGATTGTAAATTCTGAAAAATTCTAATATCTCTCTTTTGTCCTTTACTGCAGTGTCCTTGTGCACACTTTTCTTTTCTGACAATGCATAGACAATGTTTAGTGTCTGATAACTGACTTGGCCCACAAGGGGGCTCAGGCCAGGTCTTTGCTATCTGTGAGATGCTGCAGGCACAGACTCATAGGCTTGGTGCTGTCCCATACGAAGCCCTCCTGTCTTCAGCAGCAATGACACCTGCTACCGCCTCCACTGCTATAGCTACTGTTCCCTTCCGTCCTTGCTTCTGCCAATTCAGACCTTAGTACACATCTGGCCACTCCCTTCAGGCACTGGAGACACTAGACTAGGTGTGTGTATGTGCCCTGAGGTCCAAGCCAAATACTTAGCACATTATCTTTCTCACAGTCCTGCTTCTCCTAAATTATTTATCCCATTGACTTGAAACATCATGCATATCCAGTTGTCCAGGCATGTTGTCCAAGCATTCCTTTGATTCTTCTCTCTTACACATCCTCTCTACCAATATCTAAGCTTTCTTATTTCCCATCTTACTGGACTTGTCAGTAGCATTTGACATAATTGAGCACATGTATTTGATCAATATCCTCTTTCGTTTGCCTTTTAGGACATTACACTCTCTTATTTTCTCCTCCCACTCACTGGGCATTCCATCTCTTTTGTAGTTGTCTTTTCTTCTCCTAATCTCTTAATGTTGACATTCCCCACAACTAGGTTCTCAGCTTTCTTCTCTTCTCTATCTGCACCGAACCCCTTGGCTATTTCATGGCTTTAAATACGATCTCAGTGCTAAAGACCATCATATTATATCTCTAGTCCAGACATCTTTCCAAAGTCCAGATGCCTATATCTTTCTTTGCTTCAATGGTCAGTAAATGTTCCAAACTTCATATGTCCCATACTAAACCGATCTCCCCTAAAGCCTGCTCCATGATCACCCTTCATTGTTCACTTAATTACAAGTCCACTCTCCTTACTCACAGGTCAAAAAAGGTACTGTCCTCACACTTAATATCCAATCTCTCAGGAACTCCTATTAGCTTGAAGCCTAAAATAAATCCAGTTTCTAGCCATTTCTCACCTTTTCCACTTCCCTCCCACCACCACCCCAGATGTAGCCACCACCACCTCTGGCCAGAATTCCTGCCATCATTTCTTAACAAATTTTTCAGTTCATTCTTGTTCCCCTGCCATCTAGTCTCCCTGAACTGGTCTGTATGAAATGTCTAGACATGAATTTCTAATCATATCATCCCTGCTCAAAGCCCTTAAATGTTTTTGTTTCCTTCTCAGGGTAAAGTGGATGTACTTAACAATGCTCTACCAGAACTTTAGTGATGTGGGTTCTATTACCATTTTGACTTCTCTGGTCCTCATATTCCTCTAACAGGTCAGGTGTGTTTTTCCTGCCTTAGGTAGGACCTTAGAGCCACAATTCCCCCTTCTTGCTATTTTGTCCTACCAATTTTTGCATGGCTCACCTTATTCAAGTCTTCTTCCAGCCACCGGTTCTCTGAGTCACCAAGTTTTTCACTTATTCTAATCTTCCCTTTAGGTCCCACAGTCCATCTTTCTCCATTCTCAACATCCTCAGGTAGGTATGGCTGTGATCGACTCTCCTCCTTTAATGACCTTGAGAACTCTGGAAGTGGCAGCTCTTGATAAGTAGCCACTTTTAGTTTAGAGACAGCAAATCTTACTTTTTTGTGGTCTCTTCATATATCTCTAGGAATTTCCTTACAATGCAAAGTGCTGTGTATGTTTCATTCTCTAAGGATAAATTTGTTTTGCAGAAACAGATGACACAGAATGCAAACGAAGACACTGACTACTCTTTTTCTGAACTACGTGTCTTTAGCAGCCTTATAGGGAACCCTCAGGTGCTGTTGGATAGTGGCTCTTATATTTAGGTTCTGATGTGTGAATGATTAAATGGCGGCGATCTTAAATCCCTTTGTCAATTTCTCTTTACCTGTTAATCAACCTTTAAGTTTCTGGAATTCCTCCTTCAGATCAGGCCCCACAAGCATGAAGATACTTTCTGACACAGGATTTTTCTTTGTGAGACATTCGTTGCTGGTATTCACAAGGGTTGTATGTAGATCAGTAATGCCACGTCTCCTTTCCAGAGGACCACTTTTTCATTGATATCCTTATTATAAAAAAAAAAGTGATTTAATAGGGTCTTTCCAAAATGTTTCAGCTGCAGTATTAGAAGCATTTAATTCATCTTCACACAGTTGCCTAGCTCTCTGTTCCTATCTACATCCACAAACTGGGATTGTGCCCCTATGGAATCTATGGAATGGAAACTTTAGCTTGCCTTTTTGCCAAATTCCTCAGCAGTTCAGTATTCACTGGAGACTTTCGAGCATTCTGGTGGTCTCATCTGGGCAGCAAACGGGGCAGGTTAAGCTCCTTATAGAAAGTTAAGCATGTCAACGTGTCTATTACATGATAAACCTCAATAATTATTTTAATTACTTTTTTTACTTCTCATTTAACATCTATACTTAAACGTATGGTTGTACTTCTCATACCTTATTATAATTGCCTGCTTACTTATCAGAAACCCTCCACTAAACTATTAGTTTCTTGAGGACAAGGGATATGATGAGTTTACATTCATTCCTCAAGAATCTGTGAGTGGGTTGATTGAATGAAGTCCATATAAATTAGTCATAGGGTTCTGCATTACCTGACAATTTCAAGCATTGGGTGGATAATGATTCAGGAAGTTATTATAAAAGGAATTATATCAAATGGCTCAATATCCACCCCTATGCCTTACATCTGTGAATAGCAACAGTGCTACATATCAAAATATGTTTCATATTTTGGACACTGAAGAGCAGAAATTATCAAAAATGATATATTATTTTCAGGATATTAGTTATATTAAGGCAAAAAATAGGCTAGTTATTTTAAGAAATTTTTCAACAATGATTGAAATAAAAACATTTTTAACATGTTATCTAGAAATATTAATCTATCACATATTACTTTCTTCAAGTATATTAATGTATCAAACATTACTGTGTAAAAAGAAAAATCAAAGATTATAGATTAATTTAGGAAATATAATTTTATAGGCACGTTTGTATATAAAAACATAAAACTGTAAAAAACCTATAAAAACTTTTTATAAAAACTATACATAATTATCAATAATTACAAAATTTAAGAAGAGGAACATGGCCATAGCTTCCTAGAGAGAAACATATCAATTTCCTAAGGTATCTTCAGGAGATTTCTCAATTTTATCCTACTGTAGTTGAACAATTTTAAATCCAAGTTTAATTTATGTAAGGTGTGTCTTATTCCCTAATTTCCTAATCTATTCTTTAGATTGTATAAAATGAAAATTTTTGTGATATCAGAACAAATTCATATCAATGTGAGGGTGGAAACATTTCCCATTTGTGTAATTTTTCCATTAGTTATGAAGAATGGGGCTCTCCACTTAGAATGCAGTTGGTGAGATGAGGTTCTAGGTTATCCATGTACCATGCAGAAATTTCTGCAATGATAGAAGTGTTTATGGTCCAGTATGGTGGTCAGTAGCCACACGAGACTATTTAACACTTGAAATGTGTCTAGGGCAACTGAGGAACCAAGTTTTTAATTTAATTTAATTTAATTTAATTTAATTTAATTTAATTTAATTTTAACCATATAAATTTAAACCATAAATTTAACCATGGTGTCAGTGACTACCATATTGGGCAGTGCAAGTCTAGAGAAATCTCTCTTATGTTCTGAATTGGGCCATAAATTAATAGACCTTTCCAATCTATCCCTATATTACATCTGAAAATACATTAACTGGTAGGTTTTCTCACTTACTGAACATGGTGCAAGAGTAATAAAACTCTTTTCAAGATGCCATTTTCATAAATTTGAATTTACTTGGAAAGAATCAGTGATGAAATTTAGATCCATGAAAATTAGGCTGCTTGCATTATAACTCTTCATTATTTAGGCAGGCAAAGTGTGACATGATGTAAACCTACATCATTACATGTGCTCATATATTTGTATTATGTCATCAGTTTGAATTGTTTATCTAAGGGAGACAGCTATTTTAAAAATGCAGATAAAGTAGTGACTAAAACACTCCGTTCGCATCCATTCTATTACTGAATAGGTGCCACCCTTCAATTTCATGACACATAAATGGTGAAAACAAAAATGTGTTGGGAAAGAATATGACATAAAATTGATGTTAAAAAAAAGCATAAGCTACAATACTGGTATTGCTAGAACCGATATTTTCACAGGTGGGAAAAATGTTTACTAGATATTTTAGAACATATTATTGAAATCAAACTTGATGATATTTAAGTTTTGGAAATATATGCACTTTATCTCATTAGCCTCTTAAAGCAGGTGTCATTAAGTGAGTCTACTTTGGAAAGGTAACTTCCAAATGTTACCAATAATATGTATTAATATTGACAAAATAGAATAGCAGTTATTTTACCATCATTTTATAGTCTATATCTCTAATCATTTTGGATGTTCAAGTAAGTAAATCTAAACCCCAAACAAGTAAAGAAGTCTGGGCACTTACTTCTGGGTCTTTTGTCTTTAGACAGAATAGACAGCTTCTGTGATTCTAAATTTTATTTTATTTATTTTATTTTATTTTATTTTATTTATATATTTATTTAATTTTTGTGATCTTAACTTTTAACTTTATGTTCCAAACAGGAATACTTTTCATGTATATATATAAACAAAACCAATGCCATACTTTGCCACTTAACAATGCATTCTTTAATGAAAGTGGAATTATTTTTAAATATTATATTTTAAAAGACAAAAAAGAAATAGAACCTGAGTGAATCCACATAATGCATATAGTTATTTAACTTCTCATTAGTACCTGTTATAAATACTTTTCTCATTATTTGATGCAATTTAAAATAAAATGCACATAAAGTGCAATTGTAAAAAATAAAAAATGTAAAATGATGAGATTTTAGAAAAATTAAATACTCCAAGAACTTAAATAGTTTTACTGTAATCAAATATGGCAGTTAGCTTAAAGTTTTGTAGAAATAAAAATATTTAAAAAAAATAGAAAAGCAAGCCCCAAATGTCACAAACGTAGAATAGTATATGGTTATGGTATTATAACGAAAGTGGATGAGTAATTTGACATATATAATATTGTCCTTTATATTAAAATATACACTACCTTGTGATAATAAAAACGTTTTCTCAAAACTGAATTCTAACAGGAATTTGCTAATGTCCTATGTGAGTCATATTGAACAACATGATGGGAAATTCCCTCAAAAGTGCTTTTGCAAAAGATGCAAGGGCGTATTTCACATGGTCATTTCATTTGGATGTTTTATTCTAGGGAAGTAGGTTAAAGATGTCCAGGTGTATGGATTTCTGGTTCTAAATTGATTTTTCATAAAGCTTGGAAATTAGAAGAGAAATTATTAGTTACTAAGTGTCTCGGCCATCCTTTTCCAATTATAGATTCTCGAAGCTAGACTTTCAACAGGAAGGTTGCTGGAGCCCAAGACTGAGCAGTAGTAAATGTGTGGAGACAAAAGTGCATTAGCAACATTGACAATGAACAATTCCCGTTCTTTGTGTAAACTGTGTGTCATAGCACAGTATTTACTCTGTGTCATGAAAACTCAAGAACCTGAATTATAGTTTATTCAAAAGAGAGAGAAAAAGTTTTATATATGTACAGGAATAGATTGAGAATCCATTCAAAACTGGCTCAAATAATCCCCAATTTGTAGTACTGGATCTCCTGGATTCACTGAATAAATTCTCACTTGCCAAGCTAGATTTCCACATCATAGAGCACAGTCTAATTAATCTGGCTAGAAAAAATTGACAGCAAGTATGACTATCCATTTTGACCATTAAATTAATTACGACTACACATTGGAATACCTAACATTTGTGTGGTTCCATAAAGATTTAATTAATATATCATCCCAGGCCAATAATTTGAATGACTACGGTATATGGTAATTATAATCAAATGTCATTCTGCTTACCTTTTCTGTTATTTAACCATTCATCTGAGATTTTCACTATAAAGATAAAAATCTTCTGGGGGGAAAATAAAAATTTCTGGGATAGTATATGCGACTCTATGGACTCTATGGAAGTTTGGCATCAAAAACTGTATCTTGTATTTATTCATAATTTCCTCATTTGACAAACGTCAGGCTTTAAAATGGTCTTAAAGTTTATTCATCTGCATTTTGTTTATGTTAATATAAATTATGTATTTGAATTTCTGTCTCTTTTGCAATAGGGATAATACTCAAATTCATGAAATTTCCATATATTTACATTTGGATGTTTATTTCTCTGTGCCTCAATATCATTGGACATATGCTCCTATTATATAATGATTGTGTTGACTTTCATTTGTTCTTAAGCTTCTCTTTCAACCTTAGCTGCAAATTAGAACCAATTGGGAAGCTTTAAAAATTTTTATGCTTTGACTCCCTCTAACCCAAGATTCTGATTTAATTGGTCTCGGGTCATATCTGAGCACCAGTAGTGTGCAAAAGTCTCCCAGTTATTCTTACATATGGCCAAGTTGAGAATTACTGCTCTCAACTGTAAGATTCTTAAGGGTAGGAGCCATGGCTTATTCATCCTTATATTTGCCTAACACAGTACCTGCCATATGTATTTAATTTCAGAACATATGTTACTGGATATTATCCAATAATAATAAAAAAAAACATTCATGTAGTTAACCTCACAAAGGTATTCCAAGTCTTTTTAAAGAGCCAAAATTTTCTATTCAAAGGACTTTAGGTTTTCCTCTCAGCAGTTTTGATCTTCTTTATTAGCACTAAAATTTATTATTTTTTTCCTTCATGGACAAAACCTAAAACAAGAAAAAATATGCTGTCATGTTACCTACATTAAGAAAAACTAAATATTCTGTTTAATTCCTCTTATTAAAAAAAAAATTCAGCCTCTCCTTTTCCATGTGATCTTAGTTCCTCATTCTTTCAGTATTTACTTTACACTTAAATAAATTACATTCCTAAATGTCATGTATACAAGATTGGCTTGGTTTAGAAATAAATTATTCTCTGTACAAGCATTTTAAACCCAACTGACACCTGAACATGATTTTAAATTAGTGGTTTTCAACCAGAGACATGGTAGTGTCTGGGGACATTTTTTGGTTGTCACAGCTTGGGGGAAGGGGACTGTCACTGGAATCTAGTGGGTAGAGACAAGGGATACTGCTAAACAACCCACAATGCACTGGACAGCTTTCACAATGAAGAATCATTGATCCAAAATGTCTATAGCACTGAGGTTGAGAAAGAGGTTGCAAATTAAACACAAATGCAAATTAAACATAAGTATTTTAAAATAAATTATATTATTTTTTCATTGTTTCTTTTTATTCTAAAGAAAACTCAGTGAAATGAGTTTATGCTTTCCAGAAGTGCTGATATCTTAAGGTATTAGAAATAAAAAATCAAAACATTCTACAGAAATGGAACTGGGGAAGTGTGACAAGAATTTCCACCATTGAAATAAAAAGTCACTAGTGGCTTTATATTTCACTCTAGTGAAATGTAAATTTGAAGGCCAGGCTTGTTCTTGGAAGGAAAAAATTCTTATATATATATGTACAGGAGTAGACTGCAGAACCATTCAAAATTTGTCACCGGTCGTGACATTTGTCATACAGCTTCTATTTAGAAGATGGTACTATTTTCTCTAAGTATTCATTCATTCATTCACTCACAAATCTTCTTACATTGTCCTGGTCGTGTCCTGGTTCTTACATTGTCCCTCATGGTCCTGAGATTGGAAATGTCTACTGATTTATCTATCATTAATCAATCTCCTAGCCATAGCCAATCTATAAAGTTTCCCATCAGAATTTAATACTTTAAGTGATATCTCTAGAGTGGATGTTGTGCTATGCCACTCATATCCCCCTTTCAAATGGAGGCACTCATTCCACTGGCTTCCGAGAGTGTTGCCTACTGACGATTCATAGCTGCATTTCTCTGTGGGAATTGCCTTTGCAGAGTCAGCCTGCATAGACTGAACAACATACAAGAGGCTACCAAAGCCCAGCCATTTTGCATTAATTTGGGTCAGTTTTGAAAGCTCTTTCCAGTTTTAGGACTCCACGTGGGATTGGCATTGGCTAATGCCTCTATTGTAACTTATTACAGTTCAGCTTTTCCCTTTGCTTAATACTGGCACCTTCAGTTCCTTACAGGTGTTCCTGGGAGCATCCACAATAAAATCCCTGCTTATAAATCTCAATCTCAGAGTATGCTTCTAGAGAAATCGACCTAAGATAATAATATCCTGGAATGGAATTTGGAAACTAGGTCATCTTTTGGCTTATTGACATTGAGAATTTCATTACTAGTGGTAAGTGGATTGTCAATAGCTCCTGATGTGCAATAGGGCCAATTATTACAGTTTCATTCGGTTGTGATCATGTTTTAAACAACAACAGAAAGGAAGGCAATGGCCAGTGCAATACCTATGCTTTTTGAGAGAAACAGAATATTCACTGCAAAGGTTTTGAAGTTGGAAGAGTTTTGTTAAGTGTATTAGATAAATAAAACAATAGGCTAAAGATGATTTTGGACAATGTGAAACAAAGTATAAATGTCAAAGAAGTACCTTGGTAGCATGTAAAGATATAAGCATTCCTGTTAGGCAGAAGATAGAAGAAAGCAAGCATCAGGCCCAGCACTTACTAAAATGGCTCTCTAGAGAAGGTAAAACTCTCATCTCCACATCGGCTACACCAATATTAGAGCATTGGTTTGGAAGGAGTGGGGCATTGAGATTTGAAATAATTATATATGGGTTGGTGCATTCAAGAATTTTAAAATGCCAGATCTTCCTGAACATTCTGGATCTGCAGCTCACTATCCCTTTTAAAATCTGGCCTTCCTCTCTTGGTGAAGAAAATGCAGAGAACTCTGTTTTGTATTCCAACATAAACTTTTTCAGGATCTATCACCTCTCCTTCTGACCAACATACCAATAATTATATACCATCTAGGAAAATGCTGGGAGCTGCAGGTTCTAGCCAACATGAAGACACTGAAGAGACATATATGGGGCAGGGTATTAAAAATGATGGCTTAAGGAGGATGGAGTAAAAAGTTGGATAACAAAGAGTGTATCCATGTAAGAGCATTCTTCCATGATACAGCAGTTAGCTTCCTGGCACGGACTCAGAGAGATGACACTATTATGTTAGTATAATGTCTCTTGGAAGGTTGAATAATGCAATAGTCCACACAATGTGAACTACAAATGCTGGCTGCCATGGAAAACAGTTAGTAAGAAGCTGAAAGACTCAGAGAAGTGGGGATGCTAACATGGATATATCATACGAGACCCAAACCTCACGACTAAAGGAGAGGTCAGATCCCAAATGAGGAAGACCTTGCTATACTATGGCAAATCTATACAGCCATGATTTTTCCTAACTTCTCAAAGGTATCTATGACCGTTTGCTTAGATAACTGTGTTTTTGGAAAAAGGGAATACTCAAGCATTAGAATCACTATTAGACACAGAAGCTCAGTTGACATTAATACTCAAGGACCTAAAGTATCACTATATTTTCCATGTTAGAGTAGAGACCTAAAAGGCCAGGTGATAAACCCACGTCCAGTTTTCAATAGTTAATGAACCTACTTCCAGTTTGCAATGGGCCTACTTTGTCTATAGATTGACTCAGTAATCATTTCCCTGATCACCCAATGTGTAATTAAAATTGTTACATCTACTTGACCTGTGGGGAAAGAGCTATCATAGTGGGGAAGGTACAGTGGAAGTCTCTGAGACTGCTACACACCTTCAACAAACATATTAAAACAAAACATTGTTTCATCTTAGGAACAATTAGAGGTTCATATCACCTTAAATGACTTAAAGAATACAGGAATGGCAGTCTATATCATATCACTATTTAACCTGAGTCCATTCTTTCATTGAAAAAAAAGTAAAACTAGCAGAAGTACTAGTTGGCACAACCAAGTAGTACCTCATTTGAAGCTGCTGCACTGAATATGATATCTTTTCCAGAATCAATTGACACTACTAGTGTACAAAATGTGTGAGCACTGATCTGGCACATGCATTCATCTCCATTACTATGAGAAATGGAGATCAAAAGTTTACACTTATGTGGGACAAGAAGCAGTGTACATTTTCGGCTTTGCTTTAAGACCAAGCTAACTCTATACTTAGTCTATTATATCAAATATATCAGGTTCCTCAAAATAGATAACAAGAAGTAGAAAACACATTGGAGGCTTTGGAAGGACACTCTAGAGAGTGGGAGATAAGCTTTACAAATATTTAAGCCTTAGAAATTTAGTTCACTGGGGTATGTCTGCTCATATCTTCTAAAGGAAAGGACTAGCGACTGTATCTTGTGCCTTTCAGCACTAAGAAGGACACACGTTGCTTGCTAGGCTTTTTTTAGGTTCTGGTAAGAACATAATTCACAGCTGGAAGTACTCTTTATACTTTTTACCTGATGATATGGAGGTCAGTCACATCTGAATTGCATGGAGAATGTGAAAGAACTCTTCTACAAAGTAAACACTATAGTGCAAGCCCACTGCTTGGGCCATATATTCTGGTAGACCCTGGAGGTACCTGTGATAAGAAAATGACATATAGTGTTTATAGCATGTCCCAATATAGAACCGCAATTTGAAGACCCAGGGTTTTTGAGAAAGAATGTACCATCTGTAATGGAGAACTAGGCACCATTTGAAAAACAGCATCTAGCCTATACTGAGTCTTGGCAGCAATGGAGTGTCTGATCATAAGACATAACCTGAACATGTAGTCAGGGCAATACATTATGAACTGGATTCTCAGACCAAAAATTGATAAGGCTTGATGGGTCCAACAGCAATTCCTCAGAAGATAGCCAAGATCTGGCATAAGAAGGGCCAGAAATCAGAATGAGCTGCATGCACATGTGGCCCAGAACCCATATCAAGCTCCTCTGTTGTTCCAGTGCTTTTCATTCAGCTCACACCTATGAGCATTTCGCAGACAATCCTTTTGACTGGCTGACAGAGGATGGAAGAATCCCAGGATGTGTTGGCTTAATATGTTAATATAAACTGGAAATGAGTTGCTGTGGTGGTATATCTCCACACAGGAGTAGCTCTGCAACAACGTGGTAAAGGGTCATCTGTCCAGTAGACAGAGCTTTGCGTGATCTACCTAATCATCTATTTTGTGTGGATAGAGAAGTAGCTTGAGATAAGAGTACATATAGAGTCATTAGCAGTGATTAATGTTTTGGCTGGTTAGTCAAGGGTCTGGAAGGAAAAGAATTGGAAGATTAGGGACAAGATATGAAAAAGAGGCATGTGGATGGATGCATAAACGTGAATACAAATGTAAAGATCTTTGTATTACACATTAATGTTCACTGGAAGACATTCAAGAGAAGAAAACTAAAAATTAACCACATAAACACAATATTTTAGCCAGCCTCTATCACTGACAAGAATAATGGGCTCATAAACAGAGTAGCTATGGTGGTAGGAATAGACTATGCATGGCCTCAAAACTTGGTCTCAAAAAACAGAACAAAACAAACAAACAAACAAAAACAAAAAAATACCTTAGTCTCCAACTCACCAAACCATGCTTCTGTACAATGTCCAAATTCCAACAAAAGAGAGGAATTCTGAGCCCCCTTTACAACACCATTCACTGAGAGGACCAACATACTACTGGCTGCAAATGGATTATATTGAACACTTTTTATGCCGCAGTAGGGCTAATAATTAGACTTGATAGGGATTGCACATATTTGGGGTATAGATTTTCGTTTTCTATTTTAGCCAACGCTACTAGCCAAAGGTTCAGACAGTGTTTAATCCCACTGATACCGGATACTGAAAAAATTGCTGTGTACTAAGGAGTCCACTTTACATCAAGGAGATGTAGCAGGGGGCGTATGACTATGGCTATAACACATTCCACACCAGTTAGAATCTGCTAACCTAATAAAGTAAAAAGTCAACCTTTGGAAGATATATACTTGGGGGGCAACTTGAATATGTTGCTCTCTGAGGATGAGACACTTCTAATGTTATACGGCCGAAATTGTCCCCAGTAGCTAAAACACATGGGTTCAGGAAACAGAGGATGGAAGTAGGAGAGTGGTCAACTTGCCATCATCTCCAGGGTCCCACTTAGGGGATCTTTGCACTTTAGGTGCAAGTTTAGGTTCTGAGAATCTTGAGCAGTGACATCCAATAGCAATTTTTGCACTGATCGTTATGATCACTATCCAAGCTGTCTAGAATGCATGTGGCTATTGAGCATGTCAAATGTGGCTAGTGTGACTGAGGAACTTTCTTTTCTATTTAATTTAATTTTAATTAATATGAATGTAAATTCATATAGCCACATGTTTGTTGCTGGCTATAATACTGGACAGTTCAAGCCTAAGGACTTAATTCCTGGAGAGAAATGGTTTGGCCAGAAAACAAAGCAAGAGTCCCAATGAACATTTAAATTTAATCTATGACTGATGCTCAGTCATTTTCAGCTCCTCATGCTGAAAGAAAAGTCCACAAGAGAGATCTCCTGACTCTAATCAGATCCATTGTTTCTAATCATCTGCAGGAGGAAAAGCTCCTGACATATGATAGGGTAAGGAAAAATAGGTTTATTACCTAGATGATCCACTAAAGCATCTCTTTACACTTTCTACACAAAAAGTGCCTATTCCTAGGCAAGTTTTTTTCCTAGGCAACTTTTGACAGTACATGGACAAGTGCAGCAGCCAGCGTCTGGGAAGACACAGTGAAATGGACTCAGGACTTTCAGAGATTATGTTCAGAGTCACCTAAGCATATAAGCTACTTAGAACAGCACAGATGTCAGCCAAGGGTGAAGACAACCTAGAATTAGTAGTACAGGAGAAAGATGAAAATCATCTGTTGCAGCCCAAGAACAGCTGTAGTAATGATAGAGATATAAAGTGCTGTAATTCTTTCAAAAAAAATCTTCCTCTTACAGATTTTTCCAGAAACAAGACCAAATAAAATCAAGGAGTTGTTCTCAGAGGATAGCTGTCCATATGAAGTGATTGGATGCATAGTAAACAGACTTTGTGGTGAAACACCCAGATTCTCTGTTCAGGAACACTCATTTCTTCAGAAGACCAGAGTATTTGCTGTTAAAGACTCACACCTTTTACCCTTCTCAGAGAAAGAAGTGTTTTGCCCAAAGCTATGCCCACTCTCTGACACCAGCCCCATCCAATGTCTATTCCTTGAGGGATACAAAAGGCCTCTACCTTTGTGTCCATGTAGGAGAAAATGTGAAGGGCCTCTCCAACTGCAGGATTTCCTATGGCATCAGCCAAGACCTCTTATTTATTAACACTGCTATTCAATCTCTCCCTTGCACAATTTCTGTTTCTTCACTCTTTATAGCTCTTGTTCCTGAGTATATTCTCCAATAGACCTCGTCCAATGATCCCAGAGTTTATTTCTGGGAACCCTAACTTAAGACTCAGAGTCCTTACTTTATCACCTGGTCCATCAAATGCTCCTTGATTCAGGTTTGCTCTCACATGAAAGTTGACGCTTCTCAGAATATCTTGGTCCCTTAGAATGTCATCACCTGTGGAGTATTTGGAGTTTTCATTTTCTTCCTGTCTGATAGCCCTTTCTCCACTCCTAAAACCATTTTATGATTGGGGAAGTCCAGTCCAGGCCAAGAGTCCTGCTTGCTTGGGGCTAAACACTAGACACATTGACCAAATGAAAATAACAGACATAGGTGATTGATAGGGCTGTCAGCCAAGTGTTTCACATTCATCCTGTGCCTGGGTATGTTTTACAATATCTGTACTCTTCCTAGGTCTCAAACCATATCATTATTTCTCATGGCTCTGGTTTCACTTCCTTTGCTTCTGTGTATCATAACATTTCCCTCATGGACATGGTTTCATCGTTTAGGAAGTCATTTGTACCATCCCAAGTGTGTTTGCTTTATAGATGTGCATGGTCTTGTCTCACAGATCCATCTATTTGAGCATAAGTTGTCAGCTGGTATAACCTAATATTATCTAGTCAAAATACCCCCCTCAGCCCACGTGTGAGAAAGAGTTAAATTTGAGGATTGGTACTTGTTTAAAAACAGAAATCAATTAAATTGCCTTGGACCTGCCTTATGATACTAACTTACTAAGAAGGTATTAAAGATGACATTTTGCTTTGCTTTTATTTTTTCACCTCTATCGGACTTTGACGTTATAATGTTTCTAGCCAGTCTGCAGCAGCTGTGATGGCACGAATCATTAAAACCACTGATTTTTGCAAGTTATACCATGTGTAATTTACAGTTTCCTTTATGAGAATACTTAATGTACGAAGTGATTTATACAAGTTATTTTTTTGTCTTTATAGCATATATGTGAAGTAAGTACTCAAATTATTTTTTAGATTTTCTTCCCCTAGGATTCTTTCCCTCCAGTTATTCCTACCCCCACCTTTAAATAAATATATGCAGATAATTGGCCTTGGATTTTTGCCTTAGAGAAGTGACATTTATTGCAGATGATGATGATGATGATGTTGATGATGTTGATGATGATGATGATGATGATATCAATAATAATAAAAGTATTCTAAACCTTCCTGGCTTCAAAGACATAAATACAATTAAAGATGTAACCTTTATGATTCATAGGCAGATATAACCATAACAGAGTGTTTTTGAGATAGAAACTGCAAGAAAAGAGAGGGGGAGATTTCCTCAGGAGGAGAAAAGCGCATCCTCCTAACTTTGGAGGAAAGTGTATTACAATGGGGAGTAATGAGCCATTGGTGATAGTTTTGTAAAACCAAAAGAAAAGTGTCTTGTGTTCTATTTTCTGGGCAGAGCCCTCAGTGAGGTGACGAGCCTACACAGAGGCTAGAAGAGGACCTGTGCATTTCCTTCCAGGTGGAGCCTTTGGGAAGGCAGCAGACTCCCAGAGACACAATGGTGGCTATGAGGTCTTACTAGACCTCATACAGATGTCTAACAGAAGTGAATATCCTGATGATGGGCACAAGTAGCAGATATCTTCCCATGCCCCAAGTGTGGTTCTGAAGTAACAGAAGAAAATGTGGGATTAAAGAATCCAGTGGGCAGGAATAGGGAATGATCAGCAGTAGCCTATTGGACTGATTGAAATAAGCAAATGGGACAGTGTGTTTTTCAGCATGTGTCTTCAAAGACAAATGACTCTTCTTAAGCTTCAGTGGTTTAGAGGTTTAAAATAGAAATTAAGCCATATCTTATTTAAAAAAAAAGGGAAAGGAAAGGAAAGGAAAGGAAAGGAAAAAGAAAAGAGTCACAGGATATGGAATTCTATTTAGGGACCTAACACTGTCAGTGACTAAACAATTTTCCCAAGTTTAGTACCAGTAATGGTGGTAGGGAAGGAAGAAGCATTCAGGCTTTCCCGCTTCAAACCAAAAATTTCCCTCTTCCTTTCATCACCAATATATATTTACTTTAAAGAGTCACTTTTTAGTTCCGAAACCTATAACCCCATTCTACTCATGAGAAAAAAATATGGAAAAAATATGAACTGAAGGTCATTCTACAAAACACCTAACCTGTACTCCTCAAAGGTACAAACTTCCACTTATAAGATAAATAAGTACTAGAGGTACAATGTACAGCTTGGTGACTATGACTAACACTGCTGTAGGACAGGTAGGGAAGTTGTTAAGAGAGGAAATCCTAAAGGTCCTCATCACAAGAAGCAGGTCTTTTCTTTTTATTGTATTGAGATAATGAATTTTGACTAAACCTGTTGTAGCAACCATTTCACAACATATGTCAATCAAATCATCATGCCATACACCTTAAATTTATACAGTGATGTCTGTCAATTATTCCTCAATAAAACTTGAAGAAAAATTTAAGAACAGTAAACAAACAAACCAACAAAAAAACAATAAAAGTCTGAAAAAGTGTCACAGCAAAGAGGAGCCCAAGGAAGCGTGATTGTTACATAGAACATGGTATCCTGGCTGAGGTTCTGGCACAGAAGAAAAACTTTAGGCAAAAATTAAGAAATTTGAATCAAGTATGGATTTTCTTCCACAATCACATATCAATATTGGTTCATTAACTATGACAAAAGTATCATGCTAAACAAAGATGTTAATAAAAGGGGGAGCTGGCTGTGGGGTTTATGGGAATGCTGTGCTATTCTTTAAACTTTTTAGTAAATATAAATCTATTCTAATATTAAAAGTTTATTTTAAAAATAAGACAGGGGCACCTGTGTGGCCCAGTAAGCTAAGCATCTGACTCTTGGTTTCCACTCAGGTCATGATCTCATAGTCGGTGAGTGTGAGCCCCGTGTAGGGCTCTGTGCTGACAGTGCAAAGCCTGCTTGGGATTCTCTCTCTACCTCTATCTCTGCTTCTCCCCCACTCATGCTCTTTCTCTCTCTCAAAATAAATAAGTGCACTAAATAAATAAATAAATAAATAAATAGAAAAAAAAAAGTTACTGAGTATGCCCATCCTGGAAACCTACATTTGTTTTAAAGACATCACATTCTGGCCTCTCTGTCAGAAATAATACTCCTCAGAATAATACTACATCCCTATTCAATTTTCCACTAATTTTTTTTTTTTTTTTACAAAAACTCTAGTTTGGCTTAATTCAATGTGCTTTCAATTTTTCATTTTTACTCTTGGTGTTTCTCTCACCTCGTAAACCCAGACTATGCTAGTATAAATATAGATAGATGAATAACTAGATCTGCAGATAGCAATAGATGACAGACACAATCACAGACACAGAAATGCACAGTTGTACTAATACACATGCAGATAAACACACACCAAACACCTTACTTCTCAGATTCAGAGAAGTGGGTGATTAAAAACCATGCAAGTGGATATTTGTTGCTATTTACTGCAAGGCTTTTGTAAGTTACTTTGTATTTTCTAAATTCAATTTTCTTATCTGAAGTGGGGAAAATAAAACCTATATGGCAGAGATAGCATTTAAATTAGCGACAGTATGTGAGCAGAAGGTTTGACCCATAGTAGGGGCTCCATTTTATTATGAGGTACTGAAAATCTAATGGCCACGTTCAATTTCATGGTTTCTGGTCAACTACAATGTTCAATCGTGTTCTTTAGTCATCCCCTCTTTAGGCCTTTCCAACTGCAGGTCTATTATTTTCCCTACTTGTGCAGTTCTTATATATGTGAATCATATATGTTTATGTGATGCATCGATGCCTGTGCCCTGAGAAGTAAACAGCTGCAGGCAGAAGATGAACAAGGATCTGAGAAACATGGGATCAACACAGTGTGTCTTTGACTTAGTAATGAAGACAAAAACCAGTACCATGAGTATTTGCAATTTAGGGATCATAGGAACTTGGAGCCTCATTGCAAAATTTTCTACTGTGGAGAAGAGAGGTCAAGCTTAGACATATGTTCTTATTAACAAGAGTCATTTAAAGATGGCTTGGACTCTATCAGCCTGAAGACACTCAGAGCTTGTCCCTTGTGTGCACTTTCTTCATTTGTGAGAGGCTCCCTTCTGTGTGCCTCTAAATTCAGCTTTCTTGATTTGAGCAATGTGTCTCCTTAAACTGACTACTCTTGAGCTCTGGCAAGTTTCTGTATGCCAGTAGTATAATTCACAACATCTTTTTGTCTAGGTCTACTTCCCTTGGTATCATACTCCATTGGATAGTATGATTTTTTAAAAATGACCTCAAGTCAGCATTCCTAATGGGGATTCCCATGAGTTCTCTGGAGGTTCATGTACTTTACCTGCTTTTTGAATGGGAATACGATTCCTTTATCGATTCCACTCCATTCCACAAGAGACTTTACTTTCTTAAGAATAAATCAGGAACTGATCTTCTGGGGGTCTCACAATAGGGTCATAGTCCTTACTCTTTTGGTGGTATTCCTGAAGCCCCTCTTACTGGGCACCCAGAGAGGCAGGAATTGCCCCCACCAACATACCCAGAGGGAAGATATGGAATAGAGCTCAAATCACACTTACTGTTCTCTAAAGACACGCTCTACACATTTTCCCTATCTCTTGACCCCCTTTCACCCCTCAGTAGATGTGACAGTTCCTGAGTCAGCTATAGGTTTTCTACCTTGAAATTCTGTTGGTGGTCTAAAATCTCGTTTGTGATATAGCATCTTATGGAGTCTTGGTTCCTTAGCAGAAACTCCAAATTTCACATCTTCTTACATGTACCACATAGGTGATGGTGTAAACTGGAGGATATTAAGATACTTTCCTCAGTGGAACTTTATTATTATTCATCTACGTGAGAGAGAGCCCTTAGGAATGTGAATCACAGTGCAATTAGTATTGGGTCTGTTATGGGTTAAATAGACTTCTGTGGAACACTGTGAAGGTTTCTCAAAATTTGTAGCAATACTTGTTTGGGAAAATGAGATCTAATTTCTAAACACAAAAATTGTCAACTACTATTCTGGAATAAACTTATTGTAAGTTAAGAGCTTGCTCAAATTGGTGATTGACTTGCTACACAAACCCTCAATGACCTTCAGGCAGAAGCACATACTTTGAAGATGTCTGGCTGGAGCCATGGTACAGGTTGTGATCTGAGTACAAATTGTTGACCTTGAGGAAACTGACAGTCCTACCCAAGTGCAACACACATTTAACAGTCTTGTCTATGTAGCCCTGCACTTCAAACAACTGAGAAAATGAATCTTATATGACCTAAACAAAATCTTTACAAATCAAAACAAACTCTTTAGGTTTTTGAAGATATTTACTTAAAAATTTCAATTGAATTTATTCCAGCCATTCAATGTGGCTTAGATAAATTTAGTAAGTGAATTTGAACCCTTGTAATCTGTGATTTGAATATGGGTAGTTTTTATATTTCTTGGAATCTGCTGATAAATGCTTTTTGAATTTATTCATCTTGCCTATCATTATTATTAACAAAAGATAATATAAATTGTCCTGCAAAGGAAGACAGGTGCAATAATATTTTATGAACGGAATGCTTTCTTAAAGACTTCACATAATTTGAAACTCATATAATTCAAAATTATTTTTCTCATAGGAATAAACATAAAATAAAAATTGCATTGTTTCAAATTTGGCATCAAAATTGAGGATCCATGAATATTTTATACCACACTATTTCAAATTATCACAATCCAAATTTACATAAAATAATACCCCATTTTATTTATGTGAGCAATGACAAAGTTACAGGTAATTGTCTTAAATGTATGTTTGTTTTTTTATAGATATTAGTGATGGTAATCTCTGTATGGCTAATTCTAGATAAGAACAACAATGTTTCCTAGAGTCTAAGTATGCAAGGAATGATTATTAAATTAAGAATATACATCTTTCACCAAGTTAATCTGCTTTGTTTATAACCAGAGTGAATGGAAAACCTTTCTGATTTCCAAGTGTTGAGCTTAGACCTATGCCTCAGTGGTAAAGGGAACATCAAGTCTTGAGTTTCCTTCCGATGTTAATGATCACAAAATATCTCAGGGAGAACTGGGCATTGACTGGCAGCCAAGCACAGAAAGCTCAAAAAGAGTGCCTCAGTTCTATCGAAGTATGTGTTTTGTGGTCTGTTAATATTTTGCATTAAGCCAATTTTGAGCTATTAAAGTTTTTGTTTTCTTTTTTTCCTTTTATCTTTTTAAGTTTGCTAATCATCAGGAAGCACTCACTTTCATCTGGGATTTGTTTGCATTGATTGTGTTTCCTCAGGTCCTGGGCTCCATAACCAAGCTTTTAGAATTAGTGTGGGAGGTGGCTGTTATGCTAAGCTTCTAAAAAGTACTGACTCTACCCACCCTCAACATAGACCTGGGTCATAGAATTAAAAATAGGGCAAAATGTCAGACAGCCGGGAAAATATTCAGATTGAAGATATGTGCTTCAAATCTATAATATTCATTAAATTCAATTATGGTTATTTTTTGTTATGGGCCTTTTGAAGTGTTTTCTATGCATATTTGAGGTCCTTTTCTAAACATCTGTCACATAACCCTTCTCTTTTTCATCATGGTTTAGAATTCCCTATTCTATCAACCAAGATCTCACCAAGAAACATGGTACATTCAAAATAGTTCAACTGAAAACCATTTAATAGAAAGATTAGGATGAAGGGAACCAGCTAGAGATGTCTGAGGTGCTGGCCACGTTTGAACAAAAGGAAACTATTGCTAATCCTAGACCTGAAGGAAAGAAGGGAGGGGACATTATTATCTAAGTCCAGTGAGAGATGGAACCATGGACAACCACACATCCCAGACATCCAGTGGGGAAATAAATACCATGCCTCTTCCAATCCCTCATAGTTTGCCTGTACCTCTGCCATTCACCCTCAATTGAAAGCCCAGCAAGGCAATAATAAACAAGTAACAACAACAGCAACAACAAACAACAACAAAAACAACAACAACAATAAAGCTGACAATGCATTCTGTAGAAACTAGTTTCCCAGGTCACAGAGTGGGTCAGAGGGAGGAAGAGAAGGGATCTCTGGGGGGAAATGGGGAATCACCAGGTCATCTGCTCTCTCACTGATTCTAAATCAACTATTGCCTATGAACCTCCTCCATCTGGCCCTCTCATCCTTCCATTTGCTTTTCATTTCCAAGCAAGATGTTTTAGTCTGTTTGGGCTGCTGTAACAATATACCACCAACTGGGTAGCTTATAAGCAATAGAAATGTATTTCTCGCAGTCCCACAGGATGGGAAGTATAAAATCAAGGCACCAGCGTGGTTGTGTTTGGTGAGAGCCTCTTCCTGGTTCATAGTTGGCACTTTCCTTTGTGTCAGGGGGAAGGGGATCTCTGGGGCCTCTTTTTAAGAACAGTAATCCCACTGGCAAGGGCTCTATCCTCATGCCTCATGACGTAAGCAACTCACACAGGCACGACTCTTAATACCATCATCTTTTGAGGTTAGGATTTTAAATTATGAATTTTGAGATGCCACAAACATTCAGATCATAGTGCAAGGGAAGCCTATTCATTCATTTTTTTATTTATTGAGTGCAACTAAGCCATTAGCATATACTGGAACTGGGAATACAAAAACAAAACAGATCTAATCCTTCAACATTTGAAAAAAGTATCCTGACAAGGGTCTTGAAAAGGAAGTTTGAACGAGAGGCACATCAATACATCCACTGCTCCTTGCTGGTCTTGCTATTTCCACATCACCCGTCTCCAGCCAGTCATCTTTGCTAGCTCTCACCTTCTCTCAAGCCCCATGTCTCTTGGGGCCCTGCCCTGCTGTCCACCAGAAAATGAAAACTCCATTCTCCCCCATCCCCGCCCCCCCACATTAGTTTGCTTCTGAAATATAACACTGCAACGTAAAGAAAATCAATTATAAGTAAAAATAGAGAAAATAGAAAATGAAGAGAAAAAGAAACATGTGCTTTTAACTCACTGTCCATTCCCCAATTTTCCTAGAGAACCTACAGATATAAATATGCATGTAGACACAGGTAACTCATGGGAAAAAACCCAGTGAAGATGCCTCAGGGAACCCTGGTAGATATGAGAGAACACAGTTCACCTTTTGACTATCACACTGAACATTTTTTGGAAAGTGCGGGGGAGCCACTGGCAGAAAAGTCTGCTTCTCACAACTCACTTGCAAGACCCTTATTTGGAACTTCCCAAATTCATCAGCCCTTGACTGACTGTAACCATATCTTAAGCTCCTGGAACTGGTCCCATTTCCACCACCAAAAACATGTTGGAGGAAAGGACAACAGTGCATTTAAATACCCCATCCTACTGCAGAGTGGGAAAAATTGCTATCGAACTCCAAAACATTTTGCCATAGACACATTGTTTACACAACACAGCTGCTGGAATGGCTCTGATGACAGGAACTTATTAAGGCCTTTGGGGGATGATGAGATTTGTTGAAATCATGATGTCTGTTTGCTGCCCTTGATTGATGCACTGTCACCCATCCTGGGCTTCAGGCATACTATGGCTTATACAAGTTTTGTAGACTGAACTGCAAGCCCAGCCCCACTATAAAACACATCAATCCCTTGTTTAAAAGCTTTCAGTGTTTCCTACAGCCTGAGAGATAAAACTCAAGCTTCCTAACAATAGATACAAGGTCTCTTGTGATCTGGATCCTATCTCCACCAATGTCCCTACTGGGAACACATTGTACCTTCTATAATTACCATAAGCTGTTTCTTTGTGCCTTCCTACTTCTCTGCTTAGAATGCCTGATCTACCTTAAAAACTCCTGTTTCTCTTTCAGACCCCTCTCAGACATTTCCTCCTTCTTGAAGCCTTCTTTGATTTCTTTCCCCTTCTCACCTACCTTGTCTTTATTGAGCTCCGCTAACATTTCCTAGTTTCTCCTTTCAGTGCTGTGACCCCACTGCATGCCAGTTGAGTCCTGTTACCCTATAGGAGATCCTCCTCTGTTCTACAGGCCTCTATAGGCTGCATCATTCTGTCCTGTGTCATACCTTGGTTCCAACTTTAGCCCCACAAATCCATGACTTGCAGTAGAAATCCAAGTATATTTGGCTTTTCACAAGCTTAATAAGTTCTCTGAGAAATAAGGGGCTCCAGAGAGGAACAGATTGTGTGACTCTATTTTTGCCTTTTTCAACATCATATTGTAGTATTCTGCTTCACCTTCCTTCACAGCTGACCTTCTACATTCCCTGCCCAGTTGTGGATGGACAGATACCAGAGGAAAAGGGTAGTTTATTCCACTGCTCTAACCTCTTTGGTAGGAAGCATCCCTGCCAGGCTGGCCTGCCTTTCTCCTCACCACAAGGATTCTGGTAAATAAAATTTTCTCCATCTGTGGAAGTTTTTGACTCCCTGAAAAGACCATGAATTCCTTGAGAGTAAGAATTCTATCTAATGTATCTTTATATCTTCAATGTTGAGCATAATTCATAGAAGATAGTGGATCCCAATACTGAATAACAATTTTATTCAAGGAGAACATGATTTTTAAGTTCTAAATAACCACTTTAAAATGGAATTTTGGATTTTATCTCTTTGGCTGTTAGGGATTGCTGTTTTCTGGTAGGGCAGATAATTATTGACTTTAATGTGGGTCTTCAAGAATCTGCCAGTCACAACTATATTTTTCCCAGATATCCTCTAGTTCAGATCTCTTTAATAAGAATCTTGAAATTAGCTGTAGTTAATAGAACTTCTGATTAAGGGCATATGAAAGAGGTAAAGATTGTTTACTCTCAGTGGTTGAGAGTTTTTTTTTCTTTTTGTTTTTCTTCAGCTTTTTCGTTCCTGCCTTTCTCGTGGGTACCCTTGAGTTTTTTAAACTCCAATCTAAAGAATTTCAGCAAAAGAGTATATTGGAAATGAACTCCTTTACTTGCCTTAAATAATGTTAGCAAGTATTGCAAGTATGATACTCTGGTAAAATTTCCTCTGTGTTTGTGTGTGTGTGTGTGTGTGTGTGTGTGTGTGTGTGATATGTGGTATTCCTACACCACCAAGCAATTCTTTGACACCAACTTAGTGCCCTAAAATTCACCTGGATTCTGATACTATATACCCAAAGACAGCATCAGATTCCATAGGTTAAGTACTCAGCTCATAAGATCGCCCTGTACTTCAGATGCCAATTGCAAACCCAGGTTAATACCTGTGCCTCTGACCAACTGGCTATAGATCAGAGGTTCCCATGGTCTCCCACCTTGAATTTGATTAATTTGCTAGAATGGCTCATAGGACTCAGGAAACGACTCACTAGATTATTGGTGTATTACAAAGGATATTAAAAGATACAAATCAACAGCCGTATGAAGACATATAGAACAAGGCCCCAAACAAAGGAGCTTTTGTCCTTATGGAGTTCAGGGGTAGCACAGTGACACATGGAATTTCCATTTCCACCACCTGGAAGCTCTCATCCAGATCTCATCCTTTTTATGGAGGCCTCATTACAGAGATATGATTGATCAAATCATTGGCCATTGGCAGCTGATTCAACTTCCAGGGCCTGTCCTCTCCTTGGAGGTCAGTGGGATGGGAATGAAAGTTCAACATTCTAATCACATGATTGGTTATGCTGCAAACAAAGTCCATCCTTAGGTGCAAAAATCACCTCATTAACATAACAAAAGACACCTTTTGCTATTATCACTTAGGGAATTCCAAGGGCTTAAGGAGTTTTGTACCATCACGATACACAAATCCATATATACACATCTTATTATAAATCATGATATCACAATAAGTATCTATTAGCTTACAGGTGCCTTAAAGATGAGGAAAATAAGACTATGCCAAGGTATGTTGTCAGATGGATGTGATGGAATTTTGGAGTGGTGGGGGTCTGGAGTCGATGGCCAAGAAAGAATTCTTGAAATGTCTTTGGTGTTAAAAAAAGTAACTTTATTAAAGCACTGGGAAGAACTCATGGGCAGAGAGAGCTGCACTGGGGTTGTGAAGAGTGACTGGTTATATACTATGGAGCTGGGGGGAGATAAACTCAAGAGGAAGTTTCTAAAGGGATTTTCATATGCTAAAGAAGACTCATAAGCTACCAGACTTCTTGCTATTGTAAAGCTAAGGTTGTTTTCCCTCTGGTAAGGCATTAAGACTATAGGGGTTTATACTCTGTATTTGCCTCAGGTATCTGTCCATGGGCTGCAGGTTATAAGGACATTTAATTTTAACTGCCATTTCCTTCTTGCCTTTGTTCCCCCCATCACTATGGAGAGGAGGGTGATGGTGGGGCTCCAGGAACCTGAGTCTATAGGTTTCTGCAGAGTAGGTTATTGATTAGATTGCCTTTGTCTTGTAATTTACTAAGATATTTATAAACTGATGGAGACTCGTATCTAGCATGACTGTGATCTCTATCAGTTAACTGTTTTCTTTCTGCAGTTCTTAGGTAGCCTAGAAGTGCCTGAGGAATGTCACATATATCCCACCGAGGGTGGGGATGTGTTGTTAGCTTGTGCATTGCCCTCGACTTGCCTTGTGCTCCCTCATCAGATGTACAATTTGATGAAGTTTTGGGGTGTTGGTGGTGGGTTCAGAGCTGACAGCCAAGAAAAATTCTTGAAGATGTCTTTGGTGCAAAAAAGGTGATTTTATTAAAGCAAGGAGACAGGACCCATGGGCAGGAATAGCTGCACTAGGGTTGCGATGCATACTGATTGAATACCCTCCAGTCGGGAGGGGGTTAGGGATGGAGTGAGTCTCTAAGGTATTTTGGAAGCAAGGTTTCCACTTTTAGGGCCTAGGTATTTTAGGGAAAACAAGCCATTTACTACCATTTAGTAAAACCTCAGTCATGAGGTCCTTCAGATGTATATCAGGGGGCCATAAGTTTGGAGTATGATTGCCAGAATACATCTCGGGGGAGTTGAGATAAAGGAAGTTTCCAAAGGAATTTTTATATGAGAAAGTAGACACAGGATCCTGGAGGGTCAGGATGATGTTAAGCCAAGGTTCCTTTTTGCCTCTAGTAAAGTGTCGTCATTGAGGCAGCTGAGCTCCTAGAAGGAGGTCACTCTGCTGGTTTCAAAGACTTGTCAATGGGCTGTAGGCAGTAAGGGAATTTTAATTTTTCATTTGCCTTTGTTTCCCACATCACCATGGCAAGCACTTAAACCCCTTTCCTTTGTTCTTGGGTAGCCAGGAGTGTCTGATATATCACACATATATCACCTGGTGGAGGAGGGTGCTGTTAGCCTGTACTTTGGCCCCAGCTTGCCCCACGCTCCCTCATCACAATTTATGAGTGAATTTATGAGTAATCAATTTTATGCCCAAAAAGTAAATCAGTAAATCTATTCTTTTTTTTTTTTTTTTTTTTTTTTTTTTTGGACTTGGATGGTGGATGAAGGAGGAGTGTGCATTTGGGAATCATAATAGGATTTAATTTATTAATGAGTATGGATGGTAAAAGTTTTATTCAACATTAGCTTGTTCATGTTGTTATTCTCAGTGTTCCATAAAGAAAAAAAATATTGCTACCATGTAGTGAATTCATTTTATGTGCCAAATGCCTGCATAAACTTATGCCCTTATATGCTATGTCCATGAAATCTCAGTGAAAATGTGAAGATGTTTCAGATAGAGAAGCATATTTTTTCTCTAATGTCATAGCTTATAAAGGTCAAAAAGGGTGTTGAGTCCCAAGAAGTAAACCATATGCAAAAAATCCAGGAGAGATTTTGTTGGGGAAGAAGAATTCCCTCTGCCCTTCAAGGTCCTTCTAGCTGGACTTAGAATCAAATTGACATGAGACAGATTAACAGGAGAAAATCAAATTTAATAGTGTATGTATGAAGAATCCACACAGCCAAGGAAATTCCAAAGACAGCCAGGCCACATGATATTTCTCTGAGCTGAGAAGAAGGGTAGCATTGGTCTGCGGATACAATGGGAAGAAAGATCATTAGCAAGAAGATGAAAGGAGATGTTTGGAAAACAAAGGTTGCCATATTCTGCAGATTAGTTTCTTAGGTAAAGAGGAATCTCTGTGAATAGTTCTCTTCCCGATAAAAATTGGGGGTGGAGCTGAGGGAGAGGTAAAGAAATTGTTTTCTGAATCTGATGGGTTTAGATCACTTTTAACTGAAAATAATGTTCCAGCCAAAGTGGCCCATCTTAAGGGGGGTCTGCCCTTGGCCCCTATAATTTCTTCCAAATTGTTATGTCTTAAATCACAAAGCACTTCATTCTAAACTTCCTAGGGCTTGATACTCACTAGCAATCATAGCAGCTTCCTAGTACATTATTCTATTCTGAACTGAATATTTATACAACTAATTCTTGATAAATACCTCAAAAAAATCTCTCCTTATTTTTTGTTTGACTTTATATTAAATTATTTATTTTTCAGGTCCAAAATAAATGCTAGAATTTATCCTTCAGAAATGAATCTAGTATGGCTCACCCATAGTTGGTGGGTTTCATGGATTTACTCGGTAATCCAGTAATTGGATTTATTGCTCTTCATTTGATTTAAAATAGAGTGAAATTAACTGTTTATTCACTATTCCTGGTCAGATCATCTAAACTTGGGAGAAGCCTACATCTTAATAAAATGGCTCTGATGACCTTTCAAAGTATTGAGAGGTAGAAGGACTTGAGCCCCACATCAGCACGGCTTTCCGAGCACTTTATTGTCATGGAGGAGCTCTGCCAAGAAAATTAAAAACAAATACTTTCTTCTCAAAGTGCCAAATATT
This sequence comes from Panthera tigris, assembly GCF_018350195.1. Classification (NCBI taxonomy): domain Eukaryota; kingdom Metazoa; phylum Chordata; class Mammalia; order Carnivora; family Felidae; genus Panthera; species Panthera tigris. The sequence goes on along the minus strand of NC_056667.1, from coordinate 135,675,902 downwards.
TCTCCATTATGAAATTTCCATGAAATTCCATGGAAAGTCTCTCCTGTAAAATGAGACTCCATACTTGTGCACAGCTGCAAGGCCTGGCAACTTCCCTAGACCTGGGAAGCTAATAAAGCAAACAACAACTATCCTGGCTGTCGAAACCATGAACAAGTTCTGGAAATGCCAGCGTACTGCTGCTCTCACCACAGAACACGAAGAGCACACCGATTTTATTACCTGTGTAGTCTCAACGAGCAGGATGCTACCAAAAGGACAATTAGACAGTGGTTTATTACAAGTGTGTCACTTGCCCATGTAGAAGGAATCTGTTTTATTTTCCTTTGTGATAAGCCTTGAGTCTTTCAGCAAGGATGACTAAGTCATGAAGAAAATGAAGAAATCCGTATTGTGTGCTTAAACATGCTAGGATTCAGTCAGCCAAGATGGGCATAAGTGTTTTCCAAGTGTCTTCCTTCCTTTCCCTTCCTAGGAGAGCAATATGCCATCCTCTGAACTAAAAGTGCCCCTGACCTACACTGAAAATTAAAGATGAATGTTCTGCATATCAACTGCAATACAAATCATCTGTTATCCTCTTGAGTTTGCAGAGAAGATAACTCTTACTTCATTTGCGATAGGGCGGTGTATCTTTTTGGCATCTTTCACAGTACTGTGCTGTTCTGGACTCTGTCCAGAGTCAACAGCTGAGCAGCATGATGTAGCCTATGATTCAAAGGCCCAGGGCAGAAGGGAAATAATTCCCCAGTGCCACTTTGTATTATCTTGCTTTTTACATAAATAAATCAACATCCTCTGAAAGATATTTGACCGTGTAGGTAGTAAATTTAAGAAGTTTGCTTCATGTGAAGATGAAACAAGTGATATTACGCCCTTAAAAATTGGTCACTGTTGAGAGAAGAACCACATGTGTCAGAAATTATTTTTAAGATATGCATTTGGGGGAAAAAATCACTGTTATCAGAATGTCAGTTTCCCTGACAATGGATTTTTCCCACAAACATTTTTTTTGATTACCCTAAAAATATAACTGCCTTAGAGAAAAGATTTTTTTAAAAAATTACATTTTGCTAAGTTTTGTATATTTCATTCACAGACCTTAGCAAATAGGTTTTAAGATGTATTTAATTTAAGTAACTTTTTAATGCATTTAAAATGAACATTAACCTGTAACATACAAACCTACGGCAGACTGGTTTTCCAGCTGTGCGTTGAAAAATCCATATTGGATTAGACAAGGTAAATATAACCCAGTTCATGATTCTTAAATAGACCTGACATTTAATGTTGGAAACATATAGGATCTGTTGCTACTACTTAGTCTACAAAGAGAAAAAAATGAGTTGTTGGGCCCACTTTTTTTTAAATTAAGAGGTACCATAAAACTTTTGGCATTCTGAGGACTCTCCCTGATTTGGAAAGGGCTGCAGAATCTAAAAAGGGATAAAAATCTCACTTTTATGGTAAATTGCGCTCAACAGGTTTCAGAGCAGTGTTTCTCAACATTGACCCTATTGTAGTCTCTTCTTACTCATGGGGCATATATTCTATTACCCCTAGTGGATGCTTTAAACTATGGATAGCATTAAACCTTATTTATACATTCATACTTGTGATAAAGTTTCATTTTTAACTTAAAATTAGGCACGGTAAGGGGTTAATAACAATAACTAATAATAAAATAGAACAACTATCACAATACGCCGTAATAAAAGTTATGTGAATGTGGTTGCTCTCTCTCAAAATATCATATGGTACTGTACTCACTCTTCTTGTGATGATGTGTGATGATAAAATGCCTAGGTGATGAGGTGAAGTAAGGTGAATGATGTAGCCCTGTGACGTAGTGTTAGGATACTGTTGACATTCTAACAATATATCAGAAAAAGGATCCTTTGCTTCTGAGGTTTGGCCACGGGAAACTGAAGCCACGGAAAGCAAAACTGCGAAGAAGCAGGGGCTACTGTGTTAACATCTTGGGGCACATCATGTGTTATTGGGGGCTTATCCTGTATTTCGTGGATGCTTAGAAACTTCCCTTGACTCTACTCACTAGGTGCCAGTAGCACCCTCCCAGTTGTAATTACCGAATACATCTCCAGAGATTGCCATATGTCTTGGGAGGGAGAGGCAAATCATTCCTAGCACAGGGCCACTGCTCTAGGGTAAGAAAAATGGGGCATGTAACCCATTTGAGGAGAGCACATTTCCATCCTCGCATGGAAGGATCTTTGACAGGTTGACATTGCTGACTTCCTGTGACTCCTCTTCATCTCCCTTTATGTTGCAGAGTGAGTCCAGTAAGATTCAATACTTTTCTCTGATCCCCCTTTTTTCTACTAGCTACTTTTATTGATGACCATGGATGCTATTGACTAATACCGCTTTTCCTCTAGTTCAGACTTTTCTAAGTTCCAGATTTCCACTTATCTTCTGGAAACTATGCATTGATACTTGAAACTGATGGAATCCACCTACCTAAAAATGACCTTATTTCTCCAAACCTCCTCATACTTCCTATTCTGTTAACTATCCTTACCAGAATCCGGGTGTTGTGGGTTTTAAAATAGGGGGTTGTCTCTTCATTATAATCAACATATAGTCATTTGTCCATAAACTCACTTATGCATACTGCCCCATCATTTCTACCTTGAAAAAACTTATTCTTGTATCCTCTTTCAGTGACCTCTGGATCTATTCTACTCCAGACTTTCATCTCTGCTTGACTTATGTTTAACAATATTTACCATTGCCTGACAGTCATTTCCTGTCTCTCCCCTCTCTACATGCTTCTGTAAGAGGATGCTTCCTAAAGCATAATTTTGATTGTCATTTTCCTTCTCAAAACCAATTTTAATGATTTCTTTTTCTTTAGAAGGTTAAGACCTCCATGTTAAGACCTCCATAATCCAATTCAAACCTTCTAGTTATCTTTTTGGTATTTCCTCTCTACTTAGAATTTCAGACCACTGAGTCTGAAGATACGTTTGTTTCTCACTTTGCTACTTTTCTTTAAGCTCTTTTCTTTAGCACTAATATTCTTTTTTCTCTCTGCCAAAACAGTCCTACCTAAGCTTCAGGAGTTAAGTCAAGATAAAACTTCTTTCAGATTCCCAGATAGAGTTAATCTTCCTCTTACCCATTCTCACCTAAATTCAACACTTAGTATTACACCAGTTCGTGTACATGCTTTTCCCTTTATTAAGCAGTGAGTTCTTTGTATTTCCTAAATTATGCAGCACAATGTGTTCTTCTTGATAATTAGTTAATGTTTGTTGAAGAAGTATGTACCATATCGGGAAAGCTGGGCTTGCTTGGGACCTAGCTTCATGAACAGTGAGAATCTGATATTACATATGAAGAATTATTCATCGTCAAATCTCGCCTAAAAATCCTAAACTCTCAATGGCAGATTATATTTCTGAAAAATGGCCACAACACTATTTCCAACCCCACATGTTCTTTCTAAAACCTTGCCACTCTCTGTGAGAAAACAGTATCTCTTTCCCATCCTCTTGAAATTAAGCAGGACTTTGTGATTGTCCTAACAAATAGAATGCAGCTCAAAGATGCTGTGTGGCTTTCACACAGTAAAAGAGTACAGAGCTCAGCAATTACTGGAAATGATGAAAGGAAAGCTAACAAGACCACTACTCCAAAAGAAATCAGCCAGGAAAGGATTGTGATTTGGCCCCTAAGAGGTGCCTGCATGGAAGGGAAATGAGTCCCCCAACCACACCGGCCAGCATTGAACTCCAATCAGTTATGTGAATGAATGAGTAAACCTTCAGATGATTCTCCCAGCACCCGGTTTTCTAATTTTCCTGCTAAGGAACCAGATAACATGGAACAGAGAGGCAAGCCATCCTATTCTGCCTGTGCAAATTCTCAACCATGAGTATAAGTGATTGCCTTAGAATTTGGGGTAGTCTAAGTAAATATAGTAAGAAATAAAATCATATTCTTTTCCATCTTCTACTCATATGTAAGAGATGAGGCTGTTTCACGGAGAAACTTTCTTCCTTTGTATTTTGTATTATGTAAGTTTCTTACTATGTATTGAGGTGGGGAAGAGGAACAGAATGAGACAGACTGATGGGAGCAAGGACAAGAGGGAAGAATATATGTGAATTATGGCAGCAGTTTCAACAAAAATCTACTTAATAGTTTGAGTATGCTAATACCAGGCTTCTTTGTGCTATAAAAATTTAAGCTTCTGTCAACTTCTGGGAGAAAGACTAGGTAAAGTGAAGATATTTTGTAAATGTAGAACACCAAATGCAAGCCGTTAAGTACAGGCATAAATCCCAAAGGAAAGATTTTCAGGTAGGTAATACAGTGGTTCTTGTTACTGTACAATTTTAGAATTAGTGTTTTTGTGGCACTGCCTGTTGTACATATCACAAGAAGACGTTTCCTCTGAAGAAACGTTGGTGTTTTGCAGGTGTATCAAAGAATTCTTCTAGCCCAGTTTCTACCATCTGACTGTGTATTATGAGGCTACAGGGGGCCAGATCACAATCCTTTCCTGGCTGATTTCTTTTGGAGTAGTGGCCCTGTTAGCTTTCCTTTCATCATTTCCAGTAATTGCTGAGCTTCCTACTCTTTTACTGTTGATGTTGCTTTCAGTCAACAAACATCCGGTAGGACTTTTGGTATCCTTTACTGAATTACAATTGAAACACTACTTTTAAAATGGGGTAACTGCAACAATTGTGAAATAGCTAACTTTATAATTAATTTTTTAATGGACTTAAGAAAATGATGGTATCCACACAATTTCAGATATGAAAACATACTTGAAATGAGTCAAAAGATGCATTTTTTTGTATCTCTAAAATGCAATGATTGATCACAAAACAAAACAAATACTCATAGCCCAATGAATTAGGTATTAGTATGCATACATGGTGGTGGGGTTGGGGAGCGGAATCTTCTTTTATTTATATGTTTTTCTAGATGTGGAACTATTTTTTAGTATGTTTTGCTTTACCAAATTCTATTTAAAATTTTTAAGTTAAATTAATACTTAAGAGATGAAATGATTGAATTATTTACAAAATTATGAATCACACCTCAATTATATATATATATATATATATATATATAATTCTTGACATAAATTTGTGTGTACTCTTTGTGAGTATAAACACCACACACACACACACATACACACACACACAAACATTATAGTTGTGTCAAGTTTTCTAAAGGAAGGACATACCACCATTTAACTAGCATATTTTCTGCTTTGTTTTGCAATGAATATAATCCAGCTCCTATCTAATAATTATCTTCCATGAAATGACCATTTTTCTCCAGAAATGGTCTTTGAATCGAATGTTCTAGCTGAGGGGCTCACTGTTGTAACAGTTCCCGCAGCCATCAGTACATTAGCTCCAACTGCTGCTGTATCCATTGCCATTTACGGTTCTCCCAGGAGAATTTAGATGAAAAAAGGAAACTGTTAGTGCTAAGTGTGTGCCAGGTTTGAATATACTCTCTAAACACATTCTAGCTGAGCCTAGAATGAGAATATTTTCTCTTATTTTCAGTGGGAAAAATACTATGTTATAGAGTACAAAATTTTAACACATTACAATAAAAACAGCAGTTTGGTAAAAATGCACACTCTTATGAGGACAGAAAAGATTTCATTTGGAACACTAGTTTTGAAACTAAACTCTTGCTTCCCTAACTTTAAATATTGGGAACACAAGGAGGCAGAAATCAAATTTAGTTGCTGAGTTTTTTTCAGATTGGTTTTCCATGACACCAGGTAACAAACATACATGTAATTTCAAACAAGGAGTTTTGGGTCAATCAAAAATGAAGATTTTTATAAAATTCAATTTTACCTTAACATTGCCTTTCTTATGGTGAAGCTATAGATATGAATTCATTTGTACACACACACACACAACACACACACACACACACACACACACACACACATACACGTCTTTGTCTATTGTGACCTTTAAATGTTTTATTGGAGCACACTTCAGTTTTGCTTAAATTTATATTCAAAGTCACAAGGAGGGTTTCATGCAAATCCTAAACCAAGAAGACTGGGAGTCATGCAAGTCTTTGGAAATTAAACCCTTTATCTTCCAAATGTGGTGTTATTGCTTTAGAATGAGAGAGTTAAAGGCTGAAACCTGCTGCTAAATGATCCTGCTCAATATGTTTGTAGGTGCAGCTCAAAGAGAATCCAAGGGATTCCTCCTTGTTTTCGTGTGAGTAGGTGATGCTTCACAGTCTCTATGGGGACATCTGACACATTTCACAGAGAGAGGACGGTGCACTGTTAGCTTGAGTACAACTGGGAAAGGTATGATTTGAGAGTGGAATCAGAATAGCTAAAGAAATATAAAACTTAAAAAAATAAAAGTAGAATAAAGCAAGAAACTGAGTAAAGATTCTGGGGAAAGATTGAAACTAAATGTAAGCCATCCTAATAATACCCAGCAAAACCGCAGCCTCCTGGAATTTTAAATCAGAAATATTATACCAGAATAAACCCAAATATAAATGACTTAAATAACAATTCCAGAATCCCACAAAACCATCCATCCACGCTTCCATTTATCCACTTGTTAGTGTAATTGGTAAACCAAATACAATATTGTGGCCCTCTGACCATCTGAGACACCAGAAGTCAGACTCTTTTCTAAATCACAAAGGTACTATTAAAAGCGATATTGAAAAATTTAATGAGATGGGATAATGCAAAGAGCCAGTCTTGGTAAATGATTAAGTGACTGCTATGTTTTTATTGGGTTTAGTGCTTCTGGTATATATATTATTATGGTGGTGTGTAAAAGTGATATGAGAGGAATTGTTTTCTCTGAGGCAATTTTACCCTTTTACTTCTGAACAAAAAGAAAAATGCTACCTTGTCTTACAACTCTTACCAATCCCTCATACATTTTTCCTTTGTTTTTTACTTTTCTTTCTTGCTTCTCAGAGTTCCAAACTTAAGAGATTTAATGAGTGAATGTTCATAGCTAGGAAGTACAATTACATTTGAGGGTTTACTGAAGGGTGGTATTGAATCATTGCAATGAATTTCACTTCTTAACATCACCCAAGGATTGGGTACAGAACTGTGGTAGACTGACAGTCCTGATGATCTGAATACTTTACCCATCCCTATAGCCACACCCTTTGCATTTCCTCTGAAAGGAATTAGGGTCTATTTGCCTACTCCTTGAATCTGGGCATAGACATGTGACCTGCTTTTGTTGGGTAGGAAGAATTTATTCTACCCTTCAAGTTCCTTCTAGCTAGACTAAGAATCAAATTGGCATGAGACAGATTAACAGGAGAAAATCAAATGTGATAGTGTAAGTACAAGGAATCCACACAGATAGGGAAATTCTAAAGACAGGCAACATGAAGCTTTTATGAGCTGAGGAGAGGAGTAGGGGCCTGCAGATACAAAGGGAAGGAAGACCACTAGCAAGAAGGTGAAAGGAGATGCTAGGAAAACAAAGGTTGCCCTGTTGTGTAGATAAATTTCTCAGTAAGGAGGAAAATCTATTAATAGCTCTCTTCTTAATAACAGAAGGCAGTTGAAGGAGAAGTAAAGAGTTTTTCCAGAATGTGCTAGGTTTTGATTGCTTTTGACTCAAAATAATGTTCATGCCAAAGTGACCCATCTTGGGGTGGCCTGTCCTTTGCCCCTATACTTTGGTCAAAAGGATGTTAGCAGGCTTTATATAAGCAAAGTCCTAAAAAACTTCTTGTAAATTTCTACTTACTCCCCTGAAAGTCTACTACAGGAGATGTGGAGGATGAGAGACCAGGCAGAGTTTAATTATCTATTCCAACATCCTTCTAGATCTATCAGCCCCTAGACTACTAAACAGCTGACCACAGACACCATGAGGAACTCAGCAGAGCCCAGCAGATCCCTGCCTAGATGAACAAATCCCCAGCCTACCTAGAGACATGTAAGAAACAACAAATGGTTGTTGTATTAAGCCACTAAAGTTTTGAGATGTTTGTTAGGCAGCAATAGCTAACTTTTACAATATTTCAGAGATTTACACCTGCATCTTTGAGAGTAGTATCTTATGGTACTTGAATGAGGAATTGGTTTGACTTATAGAACTTTAAGAACATTAACATATTTTTCATTCCAACATCTTATAATGTAATATTAAAATCAACATTTTTTAAAGTTAGAAAACTGTGAAACAGAAAGGTTAAGAACTTTGCCTATCACATATTAGGTAGGTCTGGCTTTTAACCCAGGTAGTTTGACCCCAGTGCATGGGAATTTAGCTACTAAGCCATATTAAATAAGACTACCTCCATTTTGGTAGAGTATTAGGTTTTTTCAGGCATGAGCTAAGACAACTGCTTTTTTTATTTGTCAGAATTTTCTTCAATATGATGATTTTTCTATTCATTTTAATATTTTTATATAAGCCATTGAGATAATCCATGCATTGTTAGAATTGATATGATCTATAAATTGGCCAACAAATGGATAATATCATGTGGAAAAATTCGCCAGAGTTTCAAATGAATATAGTCTATCTTCCTTCTCTGGAATCCTGTAAGTATGAATGTTTACTAATATATCAAAAATATAAAGGTTCAATGATTTTTAAGAATAATTACCTAATCTAATCAGTATTGTTTCCCTCTGCTATTGACTTCTGTTTAATAGCTTTTGAGAACAAAGTTTAAGAAAGTGTCCTATCATCCACTAGGAAAGAATTCTTCTGTTGACAGAACCCATTGCCCATACAACAGTGAGTCTAGAGAAACACCCATTTGGGAATCAAACAGGAAATTCTAACACCTGACTGATTCCACCTGTTCACCCTGACTCATTCCAGGCACAGCTGAGGTGATTAACAGGGTATCATGTCCACTTCCTGTGTGGGGTCTATTTCATAGCCCCAGGGATTTCTCCCTTCCTAGATGATTATTTCCCAATGTTTTAGGGAATATATTTATTTAAACCTGTGTCATCACCAGGAAAGAGTAAGAAATTATCAAAAATAAAATGGAAAGTAAAGAAAATACTAAAAATAATTGGAGGTGGAGAGAAGACACAATCTGTATTTTAAAATACAAAATGAATGAGTCTATACTTTGAGAAGTGACCAGTAACATATGTGGAGCTGAGTCAGACTTTCAGAGTCAAATGACAGTTGATCATTCTCTCCTCCTCACCGCAGTGTGGAATATGAGAGCAAAGGGACCTTCATTGTATTTAAAGAGCAATAAATATAGACCAAATAAAAAGAAATATTTTCTCACACAGCATATAGTTAACCTGCAGAATTTCTGGCTCAGGGGGTGATTTAATTAAATAATCTACACAGATAGAATTAGATCATTTTATGGCCACTAATAACATTTTCGTGCTACAAAGTGAATATGATAAAGGTAAATCAACTCCCATCTTTCAGAAATAAATTCATAGCCCATAGAAGATAGGAGGAATTTCATTTCCAATTGCAAATAACATTGGACCACCCAGTAAACCCCAGTGACTTCCTTATGAGTAGCAAGAGAGAAATTTGGAATAACCTTTCCTTCAATTATGAAAAACTGACCCCAACTCAAACACCAATGCCAAAAAACATTAATGGTTGAGTCCATATTGGCAAAATTTTGGGATAACTATTTTCTGTATTCTTTTTTCTACCTAAGTAATGGTTTATAGCAACAAAATCTATGAAAGTGGGGAAAAGTAAGTAGAGAAGTTAAAGGTAGATGCAAATGATTTTAATAACACAATCAAAACAAACAAACACACCCAAAACAATAGTAACACTAGAGTTTCAAAATTTACTGCCACTAAAGATTTGGTATATTTCCTGACAGGCAACTTTGGTAACTAAACTATAAGGAGACTGTTTTCTAAGAGAAAAATTTGAGGATACTAAATGTATTAGTATGAACATGCTGCCATGACAAAATATCATAGACTGGGTGGTTTAAACAACAGAAGTTTATTTTCTCACACATCTGGAGCCTCGGAATTTGAGATCAGGGTGCTAGAACATTCAGGCTCTGGTGAGAGCTCTTTACCTGGTTTGCAGACTGCCATTGTGTCCTCATAGAATGTGTCCTCATGTAATTGTGTCGTCATATACAGAAGAGAAAGGAGAACAAACTGTCTGATATCTTTTCCTAGGAGGATACTAATCCTACCCCATAATGAGGGCCCCTCCCTCATGACCTCATCTCAACCTAATTGCCTCCTAAAGACCCCATCTCCAAATACCATCACACTGAGGGTTAGGGCTTCAACATATGAAATTTGGTGGACACAGTTCAGTTCATAGCACAAAATATTTCCTAAATGCCCAATTTAGTCAATAATTTTACAAACGTTCATAACAACTTGCATATATCAAACTCCTACTACTTATCGAGCAATATTCCAAGCATTGGAGGCACAAAAGTGAAGAAGAAGATCCTTCATCTTAAACTGTGATCTCAGTTCAGTCCGGGTAGCCCCTATACAAATAAATGATCCTAATGCAACATTTTAAATAACATAAAGAGAGGGGTGCCTGGGTGGCTCTGTCAGTTAAATGACCGACTTCACTCAGGTCATTATCTCTCCATTCATGAGTTCAAGCCCCACATTGGGTTCTGTGCTGATAGCTTGGAGCCTGGTGCCTGCTTCAGATTCTGTGTCTCCCTCTCTCCTTGCCTCTCCCCTGCACGCACTCCATCTCTCTCTCTCTCTCTCTCTCTCTCTCTCTCTCTCTCTCTCTCTCAAAAATAAATACACATTAAAAATTCTAAAAAAATAATAAAATAAATAAATAACACAGAGAGTATACCCAATGCTTCAGGATCACAGAAGAGAAAGAACATAGTTGGGAACCTAACATTTGGGCTTAAAGTTCAAGTAAAGGCTTGTCAAGCAGACATGGGTATTCCAAACAGAGATGCAGTTAAGTGAAATTCCATACCCTGGCAAGGGGAGAGTATATGCCACCTTCTAGAAATGACCAGTAAGAAAATGCAGCTGAATCACATAATGAGTGAGAGGGATCTGATAATATTTATCTGAAAAAGTAGTCTGAGGTAAAATGTGAGACCAATTGCTTTCCACAGAACATTATAAAGTCACATTTCTAAACTGGAGGATCTGTAATAGAAAAGTACTGTGTTAGTAAAAGAAAATCTACCCAACAACAGGTCTCACATTTTCTACAAGTACTAAGAAGTGGCTTGCAAAGTGACAGGTCGGTAATGTTCCCTTCTCCTGAATTTTGGAACAGCATTGATAATGGGAAAATCTGGAGCAACTCTACAATTTCAGGGCAACTGTACAGGAAAGCTAGATATGTGATGGAGACATGGCTACCAGCTCCTGGGCAGATGGATTACAGTTCTTCGCACTATTGTTGCAAATAAAGAAAGTTGGAAATACATCATACTAGGAGGGGAGTTGACCATATTGAATCAAAGTGAACTGACGTGGACGATGGCAAGTTCTTTGTGATTCATTTTTATACCCTATTCACACTGCCAATACATAAGCCTTTTTTGCCAGATCTTAGATGTAGACACTTGCCAAAACACGTTCATGGCAGAACATTTGTGGTTGTTTAGAGGCTCGTTACAAGGTACCAACAGAATAAAGAAAAATATGTGAAGGCATTAAATAGTTCAAGTGACTAGATCAACATTAATTAAAATTATAAGTCTCCAAAAATATCAAGTATTGGGGTTTGTATTATAGATGTGGTTTGAGTCATGAAAATATTTATTATCATTTTTATTGATTATACAGGCAGCAGTTTTTCTCTTTCCTGCAGTAACCTTGACTTTAGTTGTTATAAACACTTAACATAATTTCAAAATAAATTATCTTTTACATGTTTTTCTCCATATAGGGCATAAAACTAAAATTAGGTGAAACTGAGGTATTCCCATTCTTTTTTTTTTTTTATTATTTTAAGGTTTATTTTTGAGAGAGAGAGAAAGAGACCGAGCATGAGTGGGGAGGGGCAGAGAGAGAGGGAGACACAGAATCTGAAGCAGGCTCCAGGCTCTGAGCTGTCAGCACAGAGCCCGATGCAGGGCTCAAACCCATGTACCAAAAGATCATGACCTGAGCTGAAGTTAGCTCCTCAACCAACTGAGCCACCGGAGTCCCTACTCCCATTTTTTAATTGTGTCACATTTGTATCAGTGATGACTATGGGCTTTTGCTGTTTTAAAGAAATAACAATTTTTAAATGATGAGAAAATCATAATGAGGTCACATGGTCATCTCTGAAGAAGAAAATTATGATATTTCAGCAGAGTCATGTGTTTTTTATTTTTAAATTCAGTCCATCTTTATAAGCTGTGGTTTATTTCTTTCTTTAAAGATATGGTTTGTTACACTCAAATGAACAAAGCCCCCTAGATCTATGTGTTTAAATAAAGCTTTAGTCAATTGGTCTATAATTTCTACATATTTTCTCCTATATTAAATCAGCACCATCTACATACATCCTTAACTCACCTTCTGTTACAGTTTTCTGTAGGAAACACATACACCCATTTATTCTGGATTACCTATTTATGTCATTGTTAAAGGTCTTTTCCTTCCTCATATTTAGCTTCATTCCATAAATATAAGTACACATTCTATTTGTTTCTAAAACCAAAGAGCATATTTCTAGAAAACTATACTAAACAGAAATATGAAAGTCCCACTTATGAAGCAGAAATCATACCTCAGAGAATATGTTTCTGTGGTTATCTTATTCAATGTGTTTTGAAGTGACTCAACCTTAATCCTGCTTCTGCTGGTTACCATGCTTACCATAAACACAGTTCTGTAATGTCGACCATAAAGAAAATTTAAAGTTGCTTGTAGAAAACTCACTTGTTATCCTTTTAAGGCATCACAATAGAATTTACAGAACCCATAATCATTCTCTTTTGACTGCTTGCCTCTTTTTTCTCCTATCTAAATTGTGAATGCTATTAAAGAATACAATAAGGTTATGTAATGGAATTTAAACACACTTTATTGCAACAATATAAGTTCCATGTACAGTTATAAGCAATATGGCTGTACTTAATAATTTTACATTACATGCATAATTGTGGTATCAAATTAGTAATTTTCACAAAGTACTTGCATTAGAAATGTGTATGATACAATATATTTCAATTCTCAGTTGCACAGGAAGATAACAATTTGTTTAATAGGAGGACTGGGGATACAGTTCATACTCTTAGATCTGATTGTCCTGCTTTATACAAAGCTTGGACTCCCAGTCATGGAATTTTAGAGCATGAAGAGCCCTTAGAGATCAAATAGTTCAGCAATCTCATTTTAGAGAAAAGAAAGTAGAAGTTAGGGGACGTGATCTGACTTAAATCACGTACCATAGAACACTAGTGACAGAGCTAGAACAACAGCCTCTTCTTAACTCTCTCAAGATCACGACAGGAGGTTGGAGCCAAAAATTTAGATTTGGAAATCTTCTACACAGAAAAAGGATACTCAATGCTTTTGGGTTGGGTTCAGTCCTCCAAGGATGGAAGGTGGGGAGCATTCCAACCTGTAGCTGTTAAGCAGTAGACGAGGAACTTAGTCAAGAAGGCTGCAGGGGAATAGCTGGTACAATGATGAGAAACTCAAGAGAATATGGGATCATTACACAGAAGAAGATAAATAAGGGCTGGGTCTGTATTCAATGCTGCTGAAAGATTGCAAATTTGGGAGACCATTGAGTTTAGCAACATGGAAATCGCTGGTTTCCTGACAGTTGAGACTTGATGGAGTGGTTAGGACCAAAGCCTGATTGGAGCGAATAGAGGGGAGAAAGTGGACAAAGTGACCAGAGGCATTAAGCTGAGGAGGTTTTTCTATGGTGACAGAAGCTTTTGGAAAGGAGAGGTTTTAAACGATGTCTTCATGAAGTACTTCTTCAAGTTCGTACTCCCAGTAACAAAGCAACGAAGATTAAATTGCCATGGGAAACGGGTTTGAGATTTGTTACAAGGGGCATATGTACACCACTTTGTTTTATTCGGGGGATTGGGGGATTATTAGTTAACCATCCATCCTAGAATGAAATGTGTGCTCAATTTATAGAATGCTGTTGGAATCCCTGAGGGTGAGAGACAGAACTTTTTCATTCTCCATTCTGTCTAAACCTAAAGCCTCAGCCAAACCCTCAGAAAACAATCCCTGCTTTTCTCTGCACCACCCTCACTAAGACACTTTATTTCTAAAGCAGTCCACCTTAAAGACTTGTTTCTTCTAGCAGGGAGCTCATCAATATCTGCACAGCCTCGCAGGCAGCTAGGAGGCCCGTCCATTAATGAAATGTTAATGACTGAATTAGACCTGTAATAACTGAAGTAGGAGGCACTGCTGTGAGTCCATTAGCATCAGCAGACCCCGCTGAGGAACAAGTAAACACAGCACACAATGAGAAAACTTTCCGCAGAAGACTTGGAAGTGTTACACAGGTGTTTTCACATGGAAAATGACATTTCCCCGCAATAGGATTAGTTTATTTAGGAAAGCTAATTCCAGTCACTATATTTCTTCAGACAAAAATAAAGAAGACAAGATGGATGATGTACTTATTCAAGAGTGTTTTGATTTTTTTTAATTCCGATATTGCACAATTGTTCTTGCAAAACTTTTTAGGATAACTTGCATTTGTCAGGTGCCAATTATTCCCAACAACAACTGGTCTTCTTTTCCTCTTGCCTTGTGCTTTTAATGGTTTGTTTTCATTTTTCAGCTACTCTCTTTTTTTAAAAAAATTGTCTTGCTTTTATGCTTCAAGGAAGCCCTACACTCTTTTCAATATCGCCTATCCGTTTTCAGAAAGGGGAACAACATAGGGGGGATTTAAGACACTTTTTAAGGCTTGATTAATATAAAATGATTGTGGGATTCACCCCTGAGATGTAAATATAAGTAGTATGGCAAATAAAGTGAAAGCTGTTATGTATTAGCATGTAGCTCCATTCAGTAATATATCATTCTTGTAATAAGCTTGAAAATTTACCATTTTTATTTAAACATATATTGTAATTCAATAATATTTGAGTTGTAGCGACTTGATGTGAGGCAAAAATAATTGCTATCTCAAGTTATTACATAAGACAGAATAGCGAAGGCTAGTTCTATTGGAATTCTTTATTATGTCTACTGTTGGTCTCATTATTGTCACATAGTAACACTTGGATTGCTAACTGCAGTTAAAAATAATGTATAGGTGGTCTGAGGGTTGCACCTTAGTGTTTGCTAGGCATATATTGTAGGAATACATATAAAAATGCTACAAAAATCAGTATCATATTATTGTTTTGGTTAAATCAAATATTACATATCAAATGAAGTATTCAATAATGTATGTTATAGCTTATGTTTAACCTCAGGCCCTTAGTTCTATATTTACCAACAACTTTGTGTGACACTAGACAAGTCCTTTAACCCTTCAGGAATTGATCTCAGGAATTAAAAATAACATTTTATAAAGAATAATATCTATACATATCTAAACTTTATATTTATGTGACCTGAGAATTTACATAATTATAGTTTCTGATAATATTAAAAATTAAGAGGTGGGAATAGAAGATGAGAGAAAGTGATTTTAAAAGGTGAATTACAAATCTATCAGCCAATTCTGCCCCATGAAAAAGGAAAAGTCTTATCAGGGAACCCGAATTCACAGGAAAAAGTACAGTCTACATGAACACAAAATAAATATTTTAACAGAAATCGCAAACACAACAAATCATAAAACATACTTGTTTGAGCAAACTGTGCTCTAGTATAGCCCTGAAGAGGTCAGATTTGAAAGGGACAAATGAAAATACTAGCATGTTTCTTCTCTAAAACCTAAGTGTTAGTTTATTATGCAAATAATTTGCTCCTTGATTTACAAGTCTGGAGTGTTGTGGTTACCTTTAGACCTTAAAACACACACACACACACACACACACACACACACACACTATGCTGGTTCCTTGAAATCTTTTGTCAGTTTTCTTATTTCATTCTAGCTGATGTTCTGAATTCAAAGGGGGAAAAGTTCGGCACAGTATTTGCAAATAGCAAGCATGACACTTGAGTTGAAATTCAGATCATGCAATGAACTGGCCTATAAAGATGAGGTCAGTGACAAATAGTAACACCTGACAAAAAGTATCATTTTGATTACAGCTAATGGAATGCTTTTCTTCGTTCAGAACTTCCAGGTCTGTAAACACTGCCTTACAATTGTAAATGGATAGAAAGAGAAATCCATCAAGCCCAAATGGTACAGTGATAACTATGAATATGTAATTTATGGATAATCTATTGGAGGTATTTTCCAGAAGAGCCAAAGATCAAGTATGGTACATACTGGTAGTATAAACACCATATGAGTTACTACAAAATAATGGGCTCATAAAATCACTCACAATAATAATAGTGAGTTTAAAGCCAATTTGAAGCAGTCAGCTATGAGCTTAGAACTGAATCTCAGCATTTAAGACTGGATTTCTGTTTTCTTATTTTTTTCCTGGACAACTACTGATTTCAGAATCAAACATCAGAAGGCTTTTGTTATGTGAAATGTGCCCCTCATTTGTTTTTTGTTTTTTGTATTTTTTTGTCTTTAAGTATTAATTATTTTGTAGAATAATGAGCTAACTATCCTTAAAGATTGCTTCAGTACAAATTTCAAAGGAAAAGTCTAAACATATCTATTATTTTTCAGCAAGGATAAATTCCTATTAGTAATATATATGTAATCATTCCCTAGGTTAAAGAATGGGATTGAGGCTATGAAGAAGCATAGTGAATGCCCCATGCTTAAGGGCTCCATAATTCTAAAATATTCGCAACATAATAGAATATACAAATATCCTATTATTATGGAATAATAATGTATGGCTTATCCTACTGTGAAAAATAGCATGAAATTTTCCAAAGTAAGATTAAATCAGGATTCAATTAACTTTACTCCCAAAGGATTGGTGAAACCCAATCATACCAGATGACTTAGTAGAGATTCTAGGGTCCACAAAGCACAGATGCCATTCTCCTTTACTTGGAACAGTATTAGTCCTTTTTCAGGCTATGTGAATATCCATTGACCCTTGCTCTAAAGAAACTGTAGTGTAGAAATCTTAATTAATTGTAATCTAGAAACCCCAGCAATGATACTCTCTCGTTTTCCCCCTGTGTTATTAACACTTAGAAAATCTCTCTAATACACTAAATTGTGGATAGAGAATAATGCTTTCTAGCTAATCAAATAGCTGTTTTATTGATTCACACATTCTTTCTTTTATAAATTATATTAAGCACCTGCTATGTACCAGAGAGTTTATTTTTATATCCTGTTAGTTTGTTGCTCTTGAAACTTTTAGAGTTCAATAGGAGATATCTATTCATTCATTCAATCATACATGTATTCATTCAGTCAGCATATTTCCTGAACTCCCATATTCCAATCCCTGTTGTAGATACTAGAGACACAGGCATGAAGAAAACTTAATATCTCTACTTTTGTGGGGCTCACATGCTCCCCATGGAGAGACTGATAGGAATCAAAAAGAAAACCAGAGCAGACTGAGTCAATAGTCACTGGCTGAGGTGCTATTTTAGATAAGGTGATCTCAGAAGGCCATTTAGAGATGTTTAAAGAGACACCTGAACAATATATTGGAACAGAGCTTTGAGGCATAGGGCAAACCAAGCACCCTAGGCCTGAGCTGGGGAGAGACAGCATATTTCTAGAAGTAGGCTAGTGTGGCTGAGTAGAATGAAGGTAAGTGGGAAGTTTTTGAAAAAGCTACCTGTCAATCAGAGGTAGGAAAGACATACTAAGGGTTTAGCGATTCTATTCAAAGTGAGATTGAATGGAGATAAAAGCCAGGTACTTACTGTATCTTCACTGAACAGTTGCTTAAGTGCCTTAAGAGGTAAAAATCATACGAAAAATAAAAATAAGAATGACAGGATGTCTGACTTCATCAAGAGTGTGGGTGTGTTGGAGGAGTCTGGGGAGGGTCAAGAACCTGTAACCCAGAGGAACTGTGATGGCACTGGGTTGGTGGTAAACACAAACCTTTGTATTCCAGGGGTCAATACACATGTTTTCTCAGCTCTTTAACAATATAATGCATCCTAAGCATGTATTCTAACTGTGAATTATTACTAGGTGCACCACGACTTGAGAGAGATGAAGTTCAAAATGCCTTCAGATCCAGGCACCTGGGTGGCTCAGTCGGTTGAGCGTCCGACTTCGGCTTCCACATGGTCACTGGCTTCTGAAGTTCCTGTCCTCTGTCCAGCATTATTGATGTCTTTTTCTATCAAATCTGCAGTGGGCTGGGTTCTATGCTCTGCTTTCTAGTCAAGTGTTCTGAAGGCATTTTTCTTTTAAATTTTTTAATGTTTATTTATTTCTGAGGCAGAGAGAGACAGAGCGTGAGCAGGGGAGGGGCAGAGAGAGAGGGAGACACAGAATCCAAAGCAGGCTCTAGGCTCTGAGCTGTCAGCATGGAGCCTGACGCGGGGATCAAACTCACGGACTGAGAGATCATGACCTGAGCTGAAGTCGGCCACTTAACCAGGTGAGCCACCCAGGCACCCCTTCATTCTCTGATATTTTTAACCCGGAAGGACTCCTGTGAACAGAAGGGAAGAAATGATTCTGTCTTTGGTTAAGATTTATATGGCAGAAGTTCATATGTACTGGTCTGTCCTGAAGTAGTCTGCCTACTTTGACAAGTACTTTCCAATTGCTCTATTGTTTCTCAGAATCACATTTAGTTTCTAAATTAGATTTAATTTTGTAAATGCCTTCCATTTCCCATTGATTTCTTGAGCTTTCTGGTCTATCCTTTGTGAAGGAAAAAGAAAAGATTATAGATTTTTTTTTTCCTTCTGGTTAGTTCCACTTGGCTGAACCAGTCAGTGATGACTATTGCTGTGTTTTAGTTTTTTATTTTTTAAATCTTTATTTATTTATTGTGAGAGCGAGAGACAGCAGAGAAGGGGCAGAGAAAGAGGGAGAAAGAGAATCTCAAGTAGGCTTCATGCTGTCAGCACCGAGCCCATCGCTGGGCTCAACCCCATGAATTGTGAGATCAAACAGCTGAAAGCAAGAGTCAGACGCTTAAGGAGTGAGCCACCCAGGCACCCTTTGGTGACTATTCTGTATTTTAAAGCAGAACTCTAAATGTTCAGGTATAGAAATTAATCTGTTGCTTACTGAAAATATAACTACTGAATTGTCAGACGTGTTTTATATTCTAGCAAATCTGAAGGAGAGTACTCGGGTGAAATAGACACAGATGGTTTCTACACCTCATTTGGAGTTACCTTCCACCCAGAAGTATTTTTCCTTATTTTCCCTCTTGCAAATTTGCATTCAAAAGGGCCTAATAATTGTTTCTTTCTCCCTTATCCGCATTGATATTTACACCTTTGAAATGCAATCTGAATGTAAACCCAACTGACCTTAGTAAAAGCAAAGTCAAGAAGTTAGCACCTCTGCTGAACAAAGAAGCAATAGAGAGAGGCTTTAATGACAAAAGCAAAGGCAAAGTTCTCCCCCTCAGGTCTATTTCAACAAAATGGGCGGACCAGAACAGCTCTCTCCAGGCTGGGAAAGGAAAGGGCAAAGCAGAGAAGGACCAAAAGAGGTTTTTGCACTATGCTGAATAGCTTCAGATTGGATGTGAACAGCAATCTTACTATCAGTTCAACAATGCGTTTCTTCGTCACGCAGCTTTGGGCCAAGGGAACTCCTTCTGGAAGAGAAAGAATGAAAAGGTAATGGGAAAAATTATGTACTTGTAAATAGGACGGTCTTCCCTTGTAAATCTCTGTAAATACACTGATTCATCACAGCTCTGAGGAAAGGCAAAAGCAAATATTTGCTGAGTTCTTTGTACTGTGTTCTTTATACGTATACTTTCATTTACCTTCACAAATCACTGTGAATTCATCTCAATTTTGAGATGAAGAAACTGAGGCTCAGGAAATTAGTCAGCTGAGATTTGAACTACATGGCTCTAAAGGCCAAGTCCTGCTTCCTGGGCCACCATCCACGGGACTGTGTACAATCTGGGTTCCAAGTATTCTGATGTAATGGGTCCAAGATGGGACCTAGGATTCTGTATTTTTATTTTATTTTAATGTTTTTCAATGTTTATTTACTTTTGAGAGAGAGAGAGGGAGAGAGAGAGTGAGCGCGCCCGTGCGCGTGCGCTAGTGGGAGAGGGGCAGAGAGAGAAGGAGACACAGAATCTGAAGCAAGCTCCAGGCTCTGAGCTGTCAGCACAGAGCCCAAAGCAGGGCTCAAACTCACAGACGGAGTACTCATGACCTGAGCCAAAGTTGGATGCTTAACCGACTGAGCCACTCAGGTGTCCTGAGGATTCTGTATTTTTAATAAGCTTTCCGTGTGATTCTTCTAACCAATGAATTTTGCCAATCTCAGCAACAGGCTGTGCTGCCTCTTAGAGAGTAAAGTCTCATTCTAGTGTGCTGAAAGCAAGCAAGCAAACAAACAAAACCCTAGTTGTAAAGACAATGCATCAAGCATACCATTCACTGAGTAAAAGAAGTTATTTTTCTGAATTGTCGGAAATATGTCTTCAACTCTGCAGGGCAAAACAATGCATGAATATGCAATTGCAAAGAGAATAAATAAGAGTATCCTGTGATGGTGACACAGAGCTATACAGGGATGTACCTTCGAGGGTCAGAGGAAACAGAATAGACTTTTAAGATTTCACATGGAAAAACACTCCTTGGTTAAGAGAGGAAAGAGAGAAAGAAATAAAGTGAGGTGCTGATTAGTAGTGAAAGATATTAATCCCCTTCCCTCCATACCAGTGTCAGTGACTTCTTAAAGGTGGAAGTAAGAGGATCACTATGATACCAAACCAGAGAAATAGAGCTGATGTCTCTGTGGAAGTGAGATATCAATTAGCCTGGGGTGAAGTTGACTTTTATCATATGCAGTGGAGTCCCTAAGAGTGCCAGGAGGCTGAACATAGAAGCAAATAGAACTCCAAGGCCTTGCATGCCCATTCAAGAAAATAAATAAAGCTTAAGGGGTTGTGAAGGATGTCAATGGATTATGCATTTTAACCTAGGAAGCTGTAGTGTTTGTATGCGATCGTCATACTTCAAGGACAGTTATGTGATATTTTCTTTCATTTTAATTTTGTTAGACATCTGTGGAGAGGGTGTTTTTGCTGTTTTCCAGCGATTTCAGGGAGTATGCAGAAAGGGGAAGTGTCCCAGCTGTCTCTTTACAGACCCCACTCATCTTTTTGATAAACTGTCCATCAAATCCTTTCCAGGCCAAGACTTTAGCCAGCAGTACCTGATCATAGAGGCTTTTGTAGTTCCAGGTCAATTGGACAGGAGCAGACAAGGACTAACGATACCGAAGTCATGGCCCTGAAAATGTCTACGAAGTAGTTCCCAACTTTGCCTGCAATTACAATCACCTCGGATTTTTTTTTAACTTGATACCCAAGCCACACCCCCAGACTAATTAATAAATTCGTAATCTGAAAGTGAGAACCAAGCATCAGTATTTTTTAAACCACCCAAGGTAATCCCAATAAGCAGCCAGTGTTGAAAGCCACTAATCTAAGATTTTGCCTGTTCTCACAGAGTTTAAAGGTTTTATCGACATCCTATAATGTAGAAAATGGAAGTTTAAAAAAAAAACTGTAAATATATAGTGAGTTGTTATGTATTTGCTTTGAAAAACAGAATGTATTCATGCATATCATTCTTTTACTTCTAAATCAATCTTTATTTCATGTACCAATTTATATATGTTAAAAGAGGGGCACCTGAGTGGCTCATTCGGTTGAGCCTCGGACTTCGGCTCAGGTCATGATCTCGCGGTCCGTGAGTTCGAACCCCAGGTCGGGCTCTGTGCTGACAGCTCAGAGCCTGGAGTCTGCTTCGGATTCTGTGTCTCCCTCTCTCTCTGCCCCTCCCCTGCTCACATCCTGTCTGTCTCAAAAATAAATAAACATTAAAAAAAAACTTAGATATGTGAAAAGATCTCCCATATTCTCCAAGAAAAAATGCATTAATACTCAAAAGCTTAGGCTTTTAACTATACACTTGTGAGCAGCTAGTGATTTTCAGAGCTACCAGCTATGGAACTAGTAGTGCCTTAACAGAATACCTCTCCTATTTAGTTGATTCAGTATTATAAAATCTGAAAGAAAATAAAACTAAAGTTTTTAATAGTAATAATCATTAAATTCTCCCAAATCCTAGATCAACCATCACCCCTTTCCATAATGTCACAGGGAGAGGGAATCTTTTCAACATTATCTTTTAAAGCACCTGGTTTATTGGAAAACCAAAATTTTCTCTCTCCTTTTCCCTCAACTGCTGTTTTTGTTTGGTTTGGTGTTTAGATGGATGACTCTTGTAAGGAGGCCTGGTGATAGGGACATGGGATCAATAGAAGCCATTCTGTCCTACAGAAATTCAGTTTATTTGTTATTGTGGGCACCTTGATATTCAAATTTCTCATTCCCAAGGTGAGGAAATGTTAGATTTAAGATTTAAGGCCCCTCTGCCTCACATATGTTGTAGAGAAGAGAAATCTGCAGTAGAAGCCCAAGGGCTAGGGGCATACACACAACTCTTGAGTTAACAAGTTGTACAATCTTGAACACGTCAGTTAACCAGCTTTTCTGACAGTGCCTGCATCTGTCCACTAAAGGGCTTGGACAACACTGAAGGGCTTAGTCCCTTCTAACTTGAACTTCTTATGGCATAATTTTCAATTTGTGACCTATAGAAATAATTTCATTTTGAGGAGTTTGATGGCAATTCATTTCATTTGTTATAAATCAAATGTAGGGTGAATAAACAAGCTATGTAGGGTTCCCAGAAGAGACAGGAAAACATTTCTTTCCTGTAACTGTGCTGTTTATAATTGTAGGTTACACAAATTTCCATATTATTTCAGTTGCAGAAGGTCTGCTCAACATTGATTTAGAGCATTCAGATTATATTAAATATGCATGTTGTATGAAATGACATTATATGTACATATAATTAAACATTCTGGTGTGTGGTTTTGGACAAATGGTGTTGCTGCAATTAAAAAAAAGAAAAAAGAAAAAAAAAGACCAGTGGCCATGGGGAGTGGGGGGTGCTGGTTCCCAAACCAAACAAAACCTCAAACGCCAAAAGCTGCATAAATCAAAGCTTAAAATCTGACTGGTAACAGCAGGACCAGATCCATGAGTATAAACTGACGGAGGTGTGCTTTCCAAAGCTACTCAATCCACTTGTATACACAAAGCTGGAATTTATTGGGCTTTGCGGCAATGACCATTTGCTTCTATGGCTCAAGCTTTGTTTCCTTGAGGGTTTCCCAATCTGTCTCCCTCTTGAGCAAACTGCATGAGATGCGTTCTTTGTATCTAAGCCACTTGCATTCCTCTTAGTCTTTCTCCTTTTAAGGTAAAATGGATTTTAATTCATGTTAACGCCAATGATATTTGGCATATTCTGATTCTAGGGCGTGCTATTTCTTTCCATACAGCTCTTGTAGGATAATGATCTCCATATATTTGAAAAAATATTCAGGCTTAAAGATTCTTTGGAAGGTCATCCAAGCCATATTCCTGCCTTCACACCCACATACTCTTGAACAGAGGAGTGACTTTCTCAAAGCTGTCCTATCTTTATTTCAGTGAAACAATCCAGTTTCCTTGGAACTGATCGTTTTAACAGGATGCCCCTATTTACTTATTCACAGCACCCAAATTATGGTCAGAGATGTTGGACCTCACAGAATGACAGGCCTGGGTTGGAGGCAAAGAGGAAGCAAGCTTCCTCACTGCTGTCACTTTGTCCCATATTACACATGGGGGACTTAGGCCGACAAGTGTTCACATTTTCTGATAATGAACATTTTCTTGGAGACAATCTGTACACTCTGTGAATGTTACACTGTTGTTGCACATAACTGGGGAGCTCAAAGCATCAGCTTCGTCTGTTGTTTTTATGCGGTAGGTCACAGTCCTCGCAAGAACCTCTACTTAGGGCAGCTACCAGATGAAATGACAGTCCTTCCCACACACTCCTTTTTGGTATATGCTGAAGTGTTTGATTGATTCCCCCCCACCCATGTTTTAGGCTATATCAGTGAGGATTCTAGTATCTCTGACCTATTAAGACACAGAAGCAAAAGAATGCTGATTTTCAGACATGCTTTCATCTAGGTCTACAAGCAGAAAATCAAAGGCCTTTGAGTCGTTTCCTCATCTGCAAATCCAACCCTTCTTCAAACATTTGAATTAGGAAAAAAATGGAATGCCTCTAACATAAAATACATATATGAAAAAGGTATATATGAAAAATATCAAGTCTTTTAGCCTGCCTTTTATCAGACCTCTTATTTGCATAAGAAGAATATCTATTAACACGGGAAAAATGTCAAACTATTTACCAATACCAATATTTACCAATATACCAAATTGATTGATTTTATTTACCAGATAAAAGTCAACCAGTTTATCTTTAGTTCTTATTTAAGAAATTTACTAAAAGAGTTTGAGCTTGTGGTGGTATCCAAGAGTTGAAAGAATATATGTATATGTATGTGTATATGTAAATATATATGTGTATATATACATATAGACAGAGTCTCCATAGTGTAGGCAATCACGTGATATTAGGATATTGGGCCTACTGTTGGTGAAGGACTTTAACTATTGATACAGCTTTGTCTGAAGTCAAAAAGTTTCTTGACATCATCATAATCTGTATTCATCTTTATTTTTATTTTACACATGCTTAGCACAATACTTTGAATAGTGTAGATACTTAATGTGTATTTTTTTAGTACATGAAGGGAAGAGATATAACACTTGTTATAGTGAAACAACATTTCTATTGCACTTCTTAGCATTGTGTTTCCAATCTAAATAAGGGAAACAATTTGCTCTTTTTAAAAATTTTTTAATGTTTGTTTTTGAGGGGGAGAGAGAGGGAGAGAGAGAGTAACAAGCTGGGGGGGGGGCAGAGAAAGAGGGAGACAGAGGATTCAATGCAGGGTCTGTCAGCAGAGGGCCTCATATGGGACTTGAACTCACTAACCGTGAGATCATGACCTGAGCCTAAGTCAGAGGCTTAATCGACCGGGCCACCCAGGTGCCCCAACAATTTGTTCTTTAAGGTGTTATATCCTGCTCCAACCTCAGATTCTGACCTGAAATTAAAAGCTGGCTCCTTTTGAATTGAGAATCACTTAGTTTTATTTTCTATTTTCCTCAGACTCCAGAGCTACTTTGAAAGTTCCCTGGGATTCCATCAACGTGCAATGACAGCAGAATCTAACCCCAGCCATTCAGGTATTTCTACAAAGTAAGTCTACAGTCTCCTGAGCTATCTCAGGTAACAGAGAATCAGCCACAGGCTAAATGGTGAAATTATAACCAGGATTTCCATTTATATAAAAATGGATCCCCTAAAACCAGTAATGCCCAGAATACTCATATGGTTAAGAATACAAGTGGTGACCTTTGCTCCTCAGAGAAATCTTCCCTGTGATCACTAATTTTGGCAGGACTTACCTAGTGAGTCACCACCAGGGCTCTCAGAAACAAAGGTTTATTTTATTTTTACAATATCTTAGGTTAGAGAAGGACAGCATTAACAGAGGTCCACCCTATTAAAGTATAAAGAAAATTAGTTATACTACATAGTCATCTTGGCCACTTGAATTTGGGACCTATCACAGTCTTAATTTGAAATTTTGCTGAAGTCTCTATTCCTTGGAAATTGTTCAGATGGTTCTAAGAAAATAAAGTCTAAAATATGATAAGGGAAAAGATTGAAACTATATTGACTAAATATTGAAAGTCTTTTTAACTCATACAAAAAATGACAAGACAACTTAATGGGTTAAAATATTTTCTATATGGATAACTGAGAGTCATATAATTTTTCATATAAAGAGTTTCTACAGACAGGGCTCTTGGGTGATTGAGTTGGTTAAGTATCTGACTTCCATTCAGGTCACGATCTTGTGGTTCGTGAGTTTGAGCCCCATGTTGGGCTTTGTGCTGACAGCTTGGAGCTTCAGATTCTGTCTCTCTCTCTCTCTCTCTCTCTCTCTCTCTCTGTCCCTCCCCTGCTCACACTCTGTCTCTGTCTCTGTCTCTCTCAAAAATAAAAAAGTAAAAAAATAAAAAATATAAAAATAAAAAAAGTTTCTATAGATCAACAAGAAAAAATATTTTGAAATTAACCAAATATCAATAGGAAATTAACTGAAAAATGTTACAAATTGTCAATATATATATGAAAAGGCAACCTATTTCTGTAATAAAATAAATTGACTGCTATAAATGCTGCTATTTAACTATCAAATTAAATACTGTTAAATATCTAGAGTTGATGTAGTTTTGGTCACCTTTATATTGACAATAAATCTTGCAGTTGAATCTCTGTATGAACTTCGACTCAGGATTTCTACTTCTGAGAATTTATTCTAAAAATGCCCCCACAATACAAATACATTTATAAAAATTTACCATAGTATTATGTGTAATAATATAAATTTTTGAAAAACTCAAGTGTCTATCAAAGAGAGGATTAAAATACTTCATCACATATGCATGCTGATACTTGGATATAATATGAGAATATGTGGATACCTTAATTTTATCTTAAGGAATAAGCTAAATAAATTCAATATATTGATATATGAAGACAGTATGTTGAAGAATAATATGAATTGCACGATCTTTTATATAAAAATCTGGAAGTTATTAATGTATGTAGACAAAAAATTAAAGGAATATGCATAAAGCTTTTGAAGAAAGATCTCATGAAGTAGAATTATTGAAGACATTCAACTTTAATTTTTTTCAATGTTTATTTATTTTTGAGAGAGAGAGAGTAGTGAGTAGGGGACTGTCAGAGAGAGGGAGACACAGAACTGTAAGTGAGCTCCAGGCTCCACGCTGTCAGCACAGAATTCATCATGGGGCTCGAATTTACAAACCAGTAGATCATGACCTGACCCCAAGTTGGAAGCTTAGCCAACTGAGCCACCCAGGCACCCTGAAGGCATTCAACTTTAGACTATATTCCTCTGTTGCTTGAGTTTTGCACACATTTATATTATTTGTTTTAGTCTGAAAACAAAATATGCATTTGCTCAAAGAATTTAAATAATATTTGTCTAACAAAGTACTGGTAATATTCAAATTGGTACTAATTACAAGAGAAATTTACTTGAAAACTAACTTTATGTGTATTTGACGAATATTAGTAATTTAATCCATACTTTTCAGGGCATTAATCCTTGCAGGATTATTAAAAATTCAACAGAATAATTACTGTTTATAATTTTAACATTTAGTACCTTCCTTTAAAAATCAATAAGGTATAACTAAACTCTCTTCTTATAAAATTATTAAAGATCTCTTCTGATAAAATTTTTAAAGATTATTTCTCCCACTGAGTGTGAAGTGAAGCTAGAAATGTACTCTATCCTATGATAAAACCTTATGCCCCCAGAAAAATGATTAAAATAACTATTAAAAAAGGATCCAAGAAAAGGCCAATGTTACTGTTTTTCAAATCTTTTATAATAGTTACTCTCTTTTGAGACTCACTGTATTTTAATCACATTTTACTCTAAATAGTAAAAAAAAAATTGAATTTAAAACATATCTGTGTTTTTGAAAAATCAAAGATTATTTTTATTTCACTCTCCTTAAAATTGCATTGACACCTGATAAATCAGTTGTTGACTTTTAAGTGGGCGGAGGTCATTATTCAGTAGTTGTTCAGTAGGTATAGATTCAATGTACAATTAATATTTTCCCTGGAATTTCTGAGTAACACATCATTCTACCTTTTTTTTCAGCCAGACATTAAATATAGTAAAAAATGTTTTGACTGGTCTTTTGCCTCAAAGGGATTTTATAAGCCTCAAAAATATATTTAAATACATGTAAAATGCAATACAGTATTCTGACATCCATGTAATTCCATAACTTACCAAAATAATTTGATATTTTAATGAAAATAGATATGCCAAATATTATAATGCTTTTAACTCCATAGGAAAAAAATACCCTTTATTTATTGAATGCTTTTTAATTACAACATAACTAGTGATTTTCACTTAACAAATACTGTCTCTGAGACAATATAAATATAAAGAGGAATATAATCTCTTCTGGGTAGCATTAACCTTTACTCAATCATTAAACAATGAGAAATATTGGACTGTTTTTGTTATGGATTAAGAAAACGCTTTTGGATACAGATAAACATTTGTTCCTGCTGGAATCTCCTTCAGCAGTAATGCATCATTATGCCTGACCAGCCCTAGAAACCTTGGAAAGACAAAATATGTACATGTTGGTTGTTAAGCATATGTGATGTGTTTTGCTTTGTCACCTGGCAACCAGAAGATTTTTGAACTTTGCCAAAATCCAAACTTTTGAGACTCTTAAGCTGCTTAATTTTTATGTTCATAGAATGTAACCCAAGGTATATTTTCATTTGGAAGGCTACTTGACTTCTTGAATTTTGATAGATTTTGTTTAACCTAGTTTGTTGAACTTTATTGTTAGGCATGACAACTTCAAGTCAGATCAGAGTCCCTGTTAGTTATTTAGCCCTACATGGATGGTTGATGACCCTTAAAAATCTCACAGATTTCAGGTCTTTATTGTGTCTTGTTGTAGCTAGCAGAGAAGGGGATCAGAAGATGAGTATCCAAATCCTGCTCAGCTCTGTTATTTATTTATTTATTTATTTAAAAAAAATTAAGTTTATTTATTTAATTTTGAGAGAGAGAGACAGAGAGAGTGAGCAGGGGAGGGGCAATGAGAGATGGAGAGAGAATCCCAAGCAAGCTCTGCACTGTCAGTGTGGATCTCAATGTGCGGTTTGAACTCATGAACTGGGAGATCATGACCTGAGCCAAAACCAAGAGTTGGAAGCTTAACTGACTTAGCCACCCAGGCAGCCCTCAGCTCTAGTATTTAAATCAGCCTTGAAGCTTCAGAAAATCATGGAATCCTTCTGGTCCCAGTTTCTTCATTTGTTAATTAAGGTTCATTGAAAAAGCTTAAAGAGACCTAAAAAGGATTTCAGGTTTTTATAAATGGGAGGAACATAGAAGATTTTCAGTCTAGTGACACATGAGTACATAGGCCTTTTGGTCTTACCCAGTCAATTCTTGACCCCCACATTCCCATCCTCAAACCCTCCATCATGCTCCTGTAGTATACTGACTACTTCTAGGCTCTAAGTCTGGTTTAAAAATGCATTAGAAGTGTCATAAGTTTTTCAAAAGTGATTCTATATTCATTATTACTGCTTACCATCAAAGATAATCAACTTAGTTTTCTTTTCTTGTTTTTAAAATCCCCCTCCCCTATTCCATTTCCAATATGAGCTAGGGATAAACCAGACTATCCAATTTAATGGGGTTACCTGGATTTTTACAAACAGTGGATTATCCTGAAAGACTGAACTAAGCTGAGGAATCAACTGATTGCGATTGGCAAATCTATAAATACCATCTTTATAAAGCATCAAAATTGCATTCTCAAACAATACGTCAAAGAAGGATAAATAGTTTCACTATCTTCAACGTTTCTTTTAGTGATGTTGTATCACTGACTGTGACATTCAAAGGGCCTATAAGTAAATATTTGTCACTGGAGACCATCAGCCTATGGCAAAATAGACACCAGAGGGCTTCATAATTTGTGTTCGTTCAGAGAAAGACTATTCAGATTTTTATTGTCCTAATGATAAAAGAAAAAAAAATTGCTCTTGCTACTTGTTCCAGTAAAAGAGAGGAATTCTCAAACACTAAAACAATAGTAGCTCCTCTGGTGAGTGATGCGCCACTTAGTAATAATGCAGTACATTTTGAACAGATCTGTAGTTTTTCAAAGACAAACATCAAATAGAAAGAAAAAGGTTATGTCACCTTCACCCTCACAGTACTGTCATTTATATGCTATCAGCTCATTAAATTCACATTAGGATACTCCATGGGACTTGAGTTGCTATTAGTGCACCTAAAATGGCATAACAAAATCTCAGTTCACTTTAAGAGAGATGGCTTTGCGACATTTTGTATTTCATCACTGAATTATTACAGTCTCAGATGCATTCTGCTGTGATGGTAATGGAAGGAGGAGTACAAGAGAGGAAAGCTGTCCATTTGTTGTTCCCCAGGGAGAGAAAAAGCAAAGTTTGATTAAAAAAAATTTAAGGAACTGAAAGTAAAGCATTAACAATTTAACCTCTGAAAATACACGAATGACGGCAAATACTACATTTTGAGCTAGCCTGCAAGGAACGAAGGGTAAAGTGAGTATATTGAATGCCTCAGGAGTTCGGTTGGTTGGTTGGTTTATGTTGACAGGTAGATGGCCTCTGGACTCCATAATACCTTTAAAAAATCCTCACTGGTAACATGGCACTGTCCTTTTCTATTATAGTCTCACTAGTTACATCCTTGTGCAAAAATGCGGGTAACCTCTCAAAAGTAAATGATCCTGTGACAAATATTGTGAATATTGATAGTTCTGTCATGATACCAAAAGCTTTTCCTGATGACAGACAAAAGCTTATTGTCTCCTATTCTGACTTACATGTTTCAATCCAAGATTTCATGAAACATTTTTATCACCTTTTACAATGACCAAATTGTGCATTTGTCAAGAGTATAGTTAGTCACCAGAGACAGAAGCCAGGCATATGTGATAGCAGCATCAATGTTGCCTTTGAAAACCAGTACCCTTAGGAGAATTTTCTTTTATATTCAACCAACAGAAAAAAGCAAAGTATATGCCTAATGTAATATGCTCATATATAGAAATAGAGGAATAAACACGTTCATTATGAGATGAAATCATGTAATAGCACAAACATACTCTTTTCTCAAGATCATTTCTTAGTGATAAAAACAGAATTTGAATAGGAGAAAAAAGGAATAGAAATAAATTTTATTTATCTATTTATTTATTTATTTTGAAGTTTATTTATTTTGAGAGAGATAGAGTAAGAGCAAGCATGAGCAGGGCAGAGAGAGAGAGAGGGTGGGGCAGAGAATCCGAAGCAGGCTCCACATTGTCAGTGCAGAGCCACGACGTGGGGTTCAGACTCACGAACTGTGAGATCATGACCTGAGCTGAATTAAGAGTCGGAGGCTTAACTGACTGATCCACCCAGATGCTCCCCCCCAAAAAGAGATTAGTTTTAGATCTTTATGTTATCTTAGATGTTTAGAAGTTACCAGAATATTTCATGACTGATGGTTTATGTTATATCACTATTTGCACAATTTTTAAAAATGTAATTGTGCAGGCATTTTAGACTTCATGACTATTGCTTTCTTTTGCATACTTATCATCATAAATTAAAAACAATATATCAACGATGTGGAAATATGAATACCTGTTGCTTGTTAGGAGATTTGTGTTGTAGCTGAAGCTTTGCTGTGTTTGGCAACTCCAGCCCTTGAAGTGTAGGTTTTCTTATCTAAAAAAATGAAGGGCTGAAATAAGACAATCATTAAGATTCTCTACCATTCTCAACATCTGTGTGTTATATATATAAAAAAAAATAGCAGTGTTGGAAAAAGAAATCCAACAAGAGTCTGGGGTATTGGTCTTTGCTTG
Source organism: Panthera tigris (assembly GCF_018350195.1). Taxonomy (NCBI): domain Eukaryota; kingdom Metazoa; phylum Chordata; class Mammalia; order Carnivora; family Felidae; genus Panthera; species Panthera tigris. The sequence goes on along the minus strand of NC_056667.1, from coordinate 135,644,210 downwards.
GCTATTAACAATCTGAGGGACCTAAATTAGCCATTTTTTTTTTGCTTTAGGAGTTAGTTTGCCTTCCTATAAAATAAGGCAAAATAATTTCTGATCTCTAAAACATCCTGAGATCTAAATTTTATGGCTTTCGGGTGCCTGGGTGGCTCAGCTGGTTGAGTGTCGAACTCTTGCTTTCAGCTCAGGTCATGATCTCACTGCTCGTGAGTTTGATACCTGTGTTGGGCTCTCTGCTGTTAGCAGGGAGCCTGCTTCAGATCCTCTGTCCCCCTCTCTCTCTCTGCCCCTCCCCTGTTCGTGCTCTCTCTCTCTCTTTCAAAAAAATAAGTTAATTAAAAACATAAAGTTTTAGGGATTTTTATTCTCTAATCCTTTCTTTGTGTTATCAAATTTTACTTGGTGATATTGGACAGGGCACTGAATCACATAGAGTACTCATCGTTCTTTGTGGAAATTATATTTAGTATACCAATCTATTCCTGAAAGTTTAGAATATGTTGCTTAAAATATGACCCCAAATTAACAGCTGCAACACAAACACAAACTTGTGAGGCATCAAGATTTATTTTTGCCTTTTTAATGTCACAATCTCCCACAACTTTTTAGCCTCTTAACCCCAGCCCTGTTCAATCATTTGGTTATATGTCTAGTACCCACAGCCATCTGACTTCATACCCATCGTAATTAGATAAGGATAATGAGATCTACATAGGATAAATGACTTGTCCAAGGTAACATGGTAGAGAGCTAGGATCAGGAGACTCCTGTGCAGCCCTTGTCCAGACACTGTCCCGTTGCATTAGGGTTCTCCCCTATTTTTCTTTCAGCTTTCACATGGCTGACAGCACAGTGAATTCTTTGAGGGAGATTTGCATTCAATAAAATGAAATTGTTATTATAAAATGATAAGACTTTAGTGGAATATGAAGAATCACCCATCCCTAAGGGAGAATTTTTCAAGGAAAATCAATTCATTTCTGGTACTCTCTAAAATGGATGAGTAAATACATAGATTTTTTTTGCTCAATCTGAGAAGTTCTGATCTATATTTAATCCTTTCAATGTACCCTTGGAATAGCATTCTGAATCTTGTTTGCCTTTATGTTCCTGAGCCAACTACAAAGCCTCGGCATAGGGTACAGACCTTATCAACATGTCCTGTACTGAATCATTGAATCTGAACATTTTTGAAATAGGCCAGTGTTTGTAGTTGTTTACACCCCAGGTGTGTCTTTTTAAATTTTTAAACCGCGCACGCGTGTGTGTGTGTGTGTGTGTGTGTGTAATATCTCTACACCAGGCAGCAACAGAAAGTGTATTTTAGTTACATAGTCTGTACTTTTATATTATGCTTCATAAATACAAAGTACCCCAAAATGTATGAATATGGTCATAAATGTCACCTCATGAAGCTGACATCATTCAACATAAAACAAATGAGATTAGCCATTTGTAGTAGTAACCCTCCCTAAGAGGCTATTTTACATGTCTTGATGGTGAGATAAATGGGTTTCCGAAAATTCAGCAAAGAGCCTATGGAACTTTCCCCACACCCAACAGGGGACACAGCAATCAGGAATATAAGTAACAAAAGACAAACTAGAAAGGAATTAATTGTGTGAAGTACTTATCATAAAGAAAGGTTATCACAGAATCTTTTATTAAATGGTAAGGAATATTTTGTTTGGTTTTGTTTTTTAAAAAAGTAAATACTGAAATTTTTCAGTGTTTACTAAACAATGACTCCGAAAGAGGGTGGTTGGCTTGGTTATGTCCTTAGCTTCTCGGTAGGTATAAATGTGAAATGCAGAAGGATGCATCAGTCTACCACTAATTGAACACAGTATTCCCCAGTATCATCGAGTTCCCTTCGTTTCCCATCTTGAGTCACCACAAAAACTATCTGATCTTATGGTGATTTCCCAAGAAGACTTTTTTACTGGGAAGGAGCATGTACTTTTCAGCTGATGTGAGTACTCTGTTACATAATGCAGTGTGCTATTCCGTGTAAGTGAATAAATTGGCATTCTGGTTTATAAATCTGTTTCTTGTAAGCTTATTTAGCATTAATGAGTCCTCTAGAGTCCGACCATCCCTGGGAAAACTGATAAAATAGCGTTCCTGGCTAGGCATAGCCAAGGCCCACACCCTGAGTCTGAAGTAACTCCAGCAAATAGTATTTATATGCCATGTGTTTCTACCGGAAACAGAAATTCAGCCAGCTTCTCTCTTTACTCCTGGTAATTACAAGTGAGACAAACTCTTAGGATGAAGTCTCCAAAAGTGAACAGGCCTAGTACTTCCCATACCTATCTCTCAGAGACTCACGATGTGTTTTATATAATGATTATACAAGGTAAGTCTGATGAGCGTTACAAATACAGCTATTTCTTGATACCTCAATTTTTTGCATGTGGCCCATATTAAACTTTCTGGGAATATACTATGGAAAACTCTCTTTGGGTGATAATATAGTTCTAGTCATCCTGAGAATACTTGGCACTATAGCTTCTCATCATGAATTTCTAACTCGTTTGCATCAAGATAGAAAGGAAAATGTTTCAGCATACAAACCTCAAAGATAATAACGTCTGACACTGTAATAATCAAGCTAGTTTCAGGTGGAAGCTGGATAGATCTGCTTTATACTAGTACTTGGCAGTGTCTTCACCTGACATTTCTGTCAGCTTTTTTTTTTGTAAGAGGGTTTGTTCTCAACAAAGAATCCGGAATACAGTATTTAGGGTAGCTATAGAACATCAGTCAGGATGGTTCTGTCACAAAACTTTGTTAGAGTTAAAATATACAGAATCAGTCACATCCTACTGTGCTGGGATCAAAGGGAGTAACCAAGAAATATCACCTGTCTTCCTCATCAGCATTCTGAGAAACAATTGCTAAATAAAATAAAGGAGTAATGGAAGAAACCCAATGATCACCTTATTTACTGACCAACTGGGAGCCCCTTGATTAGAGGGACAGCCACTTGAACCTGCCAAATGAACCTTTGAATTTAGGTTGAATTCCCCAGCTGGGCCCGGCAGATTGGACTGGGTAGGTGGGGGAAAAGGCAGCCACCGGAACATGAAGGAACTGTGTTCTCCTTGTGGGAAGAAAGTGATGGAGCCGTCCTAGGAATGCCTGCTCTATTCCTCAAGTGAAGGACCTCTATCTGAGACAAAATGAGTGAAGAGGTGAGAGAAAGTCTTCTTCCACTATGTAGAAGGAATAGTCAGGAACAGGGAAAAATAATTTCCTTCCGACACACTATTATGCTATTTCTAGAAGTAAGACAGCTGAAATATAAGACCTAAAGTGAACGTTAAAAAGAAAAAAAAGACCAGTAAAATTTAAGCACAGTATACTCTTCCAACAAGACAGAGCTGACAGTTAAGTGGACAAGTACATTATGTAAACTTGCCCCTAGCTGGACGAGAGAAGAAAAGACAAAGAACTTCCGTGCAGACAGATATGTAATGGGTTTATCCTCCTTTCCTACCAGAAATGCACTGATATTGCAACAATGGCATCAAGTGGTATGTGTTTTGCTAGGATTGATGCACCATGCTTTTTGTTTTGTTGTGTTTGTTTTCACCACATTTATTCTTTCCTCAAATATTTCAGAGGGGTCACTCATATGCAAATTAGTGGTTGTAAAAGTCTGAATATTAAATGTGTTTCAGCTTAGACTATTGGGTTGTCTAAAATTAATCAAAGTGTCATCTTAAATTGAAGTCAGATGGATGATTTTAAAAAATGCATAAGACAACAGATTTAAAAATCATGGCATTGATAGTGACTAATTTTCATTTTCACGTGCAGTGTATATTTCTTCAAACTTACACATCTCGATATCCTTACTCAGTAACTGTTTATTAGGCCCATAGTTATAACTGCTCTGTCTGTGCTATAATCTAAGATTCAAGGGGAACCTGACCGGCTCAGTCGGTTAAATGTCCAATTTCTGCTCAGGTCATGATCTCACGGTCGTGGGTTCGGGCCCTGCGTTGGGCTCTGTGCCGACAGCTCAGAGCCTGGAGCCTGCTGCTGATTCTGTGTCTCTATCTCTCCCTGTTCTGCCCCACTCATGCTCTCTCTCTCTCTCTCAAAAGTAAATAAACATTAAAAAATTTAAGATTCAAAATCAATATGATGCTGTTTTTCCCATTGAATAGTCTTGATTTCCCTGGAAAAGTAAAACAAATCAGTGATTACTGTAAAGTGTGAAAGATGCTAGGGCAGTGGTAGAAAGATGTAGAGTTGTGTGTCCTGCGGGAGACGCATTGTCTACATCACACTGGGCCATCAGGAAAGCTGGGCAAGTTGTGCTCGAGACAAGGCTTTCATTTGTGCGTGTTTTTTTTTTAACTTCCATTTTTATGTAATTTCAAGAAGAGTTACTCTGAATCATCTGGCAGTAAATTGAAGATGTCATGCGTCTCTACATCATTATCTGTTTGTGTATTTCCTGAAAACAGGGACATCTCTTACATAACAGCACTGCAATGATCAAAGTCAGGAAATTTAACACTGAAACAGTGATACAGTACTATTATCTAATCCATGATCCATATTCAGAATTTTTCAATTGTCCTAATAATTTGCTGTACTTGTTCTTTTCCCCCAGTCCAAGGTCTATTCTGGAATCACTTGCTGCAATTAGTTGCCAAATCTCTTTAGCTTCTTTTACTCAGTCTCTATCTTGACCATGATATTTTTGAGAAGTATAGGACAGTTATTTTGTAATTCAGTTTTCATTCATTTGCTATTTTACATGATTAAATTCAGATCATGATTTTTTGTAGGATCACCAGAGGAGTGATAATATGCCCTTCCCAGAAAGCCTGTGATGTCCACTTGTTCTAACATTTGACCACTTGGTTAAGAAGCTGATTTCTAGGTCTCTTTTCTGTGAAGCTGTTTTTTCCCCTTGTAATTAAAAGTGTTCATGCTTTTGTCAGGGAGAACCTGGGCAGTTAAAAACATCTGTTTTAATTATATATATATATATATATATATATATATATATACACGATATATATATATACACTCATATCGTGTATATATATACGTATATATATAGATTTGATTTAATTTAATTTAATTTAATTATATATATATATATATATATATATATATACACGTATATATATGTATTTTGGGTGTTTTAAATAAAATTGCTAAGGAAAGAGCCAGGAAAGGTTCCTAGTTATATTGAGTCATCTGGGAAAGCCTCACTGATAATATGATAATAAATTAGAAAAGAATAAATGTTCCTAGTGTGGAGACCAATTTGGGGTAGGAAATTTTACTTAGTTAAGGTGGAATATGTTTGGCTACAAGAACCTGAATACTCAACCCCAAGTGGCCTAAAAATAATGGGGTTTTATTATCTCCTATAAGAGGTCTGGAAGTAAGTTATCCCAGGGGTTGATCGAACGGCTCAAGTTTTTCATCCAAGAACATTAATCTCCATTCTTTGGAACTTTCATTTCAATATATTCATTTTGCCTCAGGTTTGTTTTATTGTGGTCATGAGATGCCCCCCTTGACTCTTGAAACCATTGTTTTGTGAATAAAGAAGGCTAGTGACTACTAAGAAGTCAAAACGTAGTGTTTGCCCCACTAAATGAGAGCAAAAATATGGGAAAAGATCATGCTTCCACATTCTTCAAGCAACACATTCATTACAAGAAAAGTATTTGCTTTGAAGCGTCCACTTCACATTCTTTTTGTAATTGACCATTATACTACAAAATAGTGATGGTGGTTTGATTCTGCTCAATATACTACACCTTTCATCTGAATGAAAATGTTCTCATCTTCCAAAAAGGGAAGATAAAAAGTTCTCTTATTTATCATAGTCTTCACAGGTTGAAACTAATTTTGCTTTTTGTTCTATCACAGCCCTATCTGGTTGTATGTTCTAAAGTCTAAATTTCAGTTTTAACTTTCACTAACATTTCTGATAAAAAAATAATAGGGAAAATTTAATAGAGGGATAGAGGAAGAGAACACGCACGATTATTTCTGTCATTATGCTAGAGTTAATATTTACAACTTCCTTCCTCTGTTTACCAATTTTATGTTTTCTTTATTCTCAGCCTGAATTTGGGATGGTAGAGGTTTTTTTGCTTGATAGGATGAATCGAACCTTTCTTCTCAATGTCCTGTGTTGTAATGGTTCTTCTGTTATGAATTTATTACTGGTTTCTCAAATATTGTAAATGATCCATGGTACATGACACTCTTTATTATCTTGCAAATGACACAAAGTAATACAATGAATGACAGTTCACTGAGATGAACACTTGAGAAGGTAGTGTAATGTACTTTAACAACACTGAAAAGCAAGGAAAACCAACTTGCAGGGTCGGAAAAGCAGAGAGACAGAGACAGAAACAGAGGGAGAGAAAGAAAGAGAAGACAGAAGAATAGACCAGGAGATTTGCCCTAGGTCTGACGGTGTTATAGAGAAAACTACATATATACAGGTATATAATATTTTGCACCTAACTTCTAGTCACTCTAGAGAAGCTTGGAATATAAAATCCTTGGATTTAAAATTATTACTCTTGGAATACAAAATTTACATTATTCTTATAAATAATCCTTAACCTACATCTTCTTTAAAATCTTCACTTAACTGGACTGCCTGGGTGGCTCACTCTGTTAAGTATCTGACTCATCATTTTGGCTCAGGTCATGATCTCATGGTTCCTGGGATTGAGCCCCACATCATGCTCTGCACTGACAGTGCAGAGGCTGCTTGGGATTCTCTCTCTCCCTCTCTCTCCACCCTCTCTGGCACGCACACTTGCTCTCTCTCTCTCAAAATAAAAAAAGAAAATAATAAATTTAAAAAATACAATAAAATCTTTGTTTAATTTAGCTTAGGTTATTATTATATTTTACCTGCATTCAATAGGTTATGACTCTAGCATGTCCTAAATTACTTTAGCCTGGACATCTACCTTCTGCCTCTGCACGGTGTGAAAACATTCCTTCAGGAGTCAGGAAAGAATCTCATTTATTTACTTTATTGTATAAAATTATTTGCCCATATGGTTTTGACAAATTCACCTCAAATCTGCAGGATAAAACTTTAGCAAAGTTTTCTCATGCTGAAATAAAAAGGGATCTTTGTTCTAACAAAATAGATGGGAGAAATATTTACTCAGTAGTCTATATACCAAGTGCCTGCAATCTATAAGACATGTCATAAACATGTGTGGAAGATAAAATTTTGTGAAATTTAAAATGAACTCTATCTAGCCCACAATGGGATTATTCCACATGCAGCTGATTGAGGGGTGACCGAAGTTTGATATGTCAAATACTGTTACTTCAAAAATAAAACATGGAGCCTAGAAGCAACACTTTGGGGAAACTAGGTAGAATTTAACTATGTGTGCGACACATTCAAATTCAAGTCAGATGAGATAGCTCAGAAGTTTGGTTATTTATTTTTGTGCTTAAAGGCTCTAGGAAATATGTCTAAATGAAAACTTGAGGAGAATTAAAATATTTATTATTTTTTTCCATTGAAGTTTTGGGTTTCCAAATTGGTCATTTACTATGCTGTATTCTAGGTGGCTTTTTTGAAACATCTCTCACACATTCATACTGCATTGGAAAACACATGGCAGAAACGACTCTTGACTAGGGATCTAACAATAATTTTTCAATGGCAGACAAAATTAACAAAAGTACTTCTCAAAGGAAGCCTCTCACATAACACCATAACCACTTGTGGTCACAAAATGGACATTCTTCCTCTAAATTATTTTTCACACTCTCCAGGCTGTTGACCTACCAAGAGAGTGTAGTAGCTATTTTTTTAAATGGGTATTTCATTGATTTAACATATGTTGGACATTTATGCCTGTATTTATTTTGCTTAATTATAATTCCTTTGAACTTTTGCCCTGAGGTAGTTTTAATGTGAAGGCCCAAATCTGAAACTTTTAATGAAATAAATAAATTTTCTTAGAAACATAGTACTTTCCTGGAAGAATAAATCTGTTTCCCAAAATAACTCACTTAATTATAGGTAATAATTTTTGCTTTGAGATAATCAGCAAAAATTTTAAATAATTTAATGCATAAAGCAAGCCCATGTATACATATGAACACATTTGGCATATACACAGACACATACATACATAAATTCAACAAATATTTTTGAGTGTCTACTATGAAATAGGAATTGGAAATGTAACAGTGAACAAGCCAGTTGGGGCTTTGTTCTCATCAACCTTATATTATAGTGGGAATATACAAGAACAAAGTTTTAGTAAGCAATATACAGTGCCAAAATAATAGGGAAAAATTAATTGGGAAGGGAAATATATCCCAATATATGTTGATTTAGCTACAAGTCCCTTCTTGATGTGGCTTTTGCTTTCCCCTCTAGTCACATCTATGCTTGCTCATGATTCTTAGAAATAAACTGTCGTCCTTTTGTAACCATACTCAAATATTGCATCAAAAATAGATTTCATTCTTCCATATCTACATTCACTCTATTTTTTTTATACTTAGAAGGTCCATCTTTCCAAAGCCTGTTCCCCAATGTAAATCTCATGTTTTTCCCCCCACTTCTGATGGAGATTGGTACAAGACTTTCCCTCCAAACAAAAATATACAAGGCAGCTGTTTTTAAACATGGGCGGATAGAATGTGATCCCAAAGAGAGGACAAATCTACAGTGAGCCCCAAGATCACTCCAGTTTTCTGCTCAGGGGCATTTTACTACCTTAGCAGAAAGAAGAGGAGCTGAGAGATGAGGGGGAGACAGCAGAGTTCAAGGCCACTGAGTAGAGTGGCTGGCAATTTGTGGTCTGGGTTTCTGAAGAAAAGAAGCTAAAGAAACATGGCTTCAGATGGAAAGTTAGAGGCACAGGAAGTAATAAGGAGCATCAATCAAAGTAAAACTGTAGCATTGATCACCATCTGACCTATTGTAGTTTTCCTTCCTATTGTAGATTTCCTTCTTTTCTTATTTACTTTCTGCTTTTGAGATACACATAAGCTCTGCAAAGGCAGAAACCTTTTCCTCTTTTGTTCATACTACATTCTTAGTGTAAGAATGACTCACACACAGTACATGCTCAATAAATATTTATTGAATGACTATGTGAATCTCACATAACTGGATGTCTCAGGGGAGGGCAAGATCACAGAAAATGAAAACTGTGACTTCAACTTGGTCCTTTATGATTCTTTCAGACGAATTCTTATACATGTATCACTCAGTTCTCAAACTGGCCTTTCCTCTGTCCAAAGCATGATTATCAATAGCCTCTAGGGTCGCATGTCTCCTTCTCTTTGCAGTGGAAGAGGGAGAAAACCACCCTTTCATTTGTGGAATAACACTCCTCTCTGCCAGTGTCTTTGGGCTGCATTAGGTCATGGGTGGGCACATGCAATAAAAATAACCGCTGTTGGAACTCCACACATTGATTAGATTAATTCTCAGTTCCTGAACCAGTGACTGGTTTGGATGAGGAAATGGGATTCGATGATTAGTTTAGATTCATCAGGATTAACATCTAGGGCTGGAAACGGATGAAGGAAGACTGGAAACCTGAAGATGTAAGGAGATAATGAACACTGTGTGGTAGCTGACATTGTCCATTATATCTATATTTTTTATTTCACCCCATGTTCAAATATTTTATTCTCAGCAGTATAACAAACATCAAAATAAAATCTTTTTAAAAGACCAATTTCTTATTGTATCGGAAAGTAGCTGTTTGAAATGAGAAATGAGTGAAGACAGTTTAGGGAACTTGCAGTTGACCTTTACAACTTTTAAGCTAGTATGTATTGGGAAGAGAGAACTGAATCTATGCCTGTTTTGTTTGACATTGTGTCCATAGTCCTAAAGACAGTCCTTGACACAAAGAATGCCTTTACTCAGTGAATACTTGATGAATGGGTGGATAAATTCAGGTGTTTGTTTTGTATAAAGAAAACCATACATAAGCTATAGAAATGCACTTTGCTTCCAGATAAGATTGCCTCTAAGTTATTCTAGTTATGCATATGCATTAAGGTTTATCAGAATAATTCTAGAAGAAACAAAAAGACAAAAGATCAGGGGATTGAAATATACCATCTTATATGGTGTTTTATTCACTGGGTATGTTATTTGTTCATTTTCCCTGTTTTTCTGCTTTGTCTTGGGTTATTAAATATTTTGTATTAATCCATTTTATCTCCATTGTTACAATACTATTTATACTCTTTCATATTTTGGTAGTTGATCTATATTAGTATATCTTTAGTTAACCAGTATCTTACTTTGAACAGTATTATACACTATTTCGTAAGTCGTGTAAGGACCTTATGAGTGTGTATTTCAATTCTTCTCCCCAGCCCTCTGTTCTACTGCTGTCATATATTTTATTTTATACCTGCTATAAACACACAATACATTGCTGCTATTTTTTTCTTTTGACATTCAGTTATCTCTAAGAGCAATTTAAAAAATGATTTTACTTTCATTTATTCCATTCCCTGTTTGTTTCTTGGTAAAGATTCAAATTTCAGTTTGATATCCTATTCCTTCTGCCTGCTAAACTTCCCTTAATATTTCTTGCAGTCAAGGTCTGCTTGCAATGGATTCTCTCTTTTTGTTCTTCTTAGAAAGCTCTTATTTGTACTTCTTATTTGAAAATGATTTTTTGCTGGGTAGAGAATGATGGAAGGCCAGTATTTACACTTTTTTCTTTGTAGATTCTCATGAGAAATCAGCTATAGCTGATTTGTTTCTCTGATTGTCATGTGGCTGCTTTAGACATTTTCTCTGTCTTCTGTTTTCAGCAATTTTTAATGTGATATGCCTAGGTGTGTTCATTCATATACACCCACCCCAGTCCTGAGGGGGGATTGATTTTTCATCCTGTTTGGTGTTTTTGAGCTTTGTGGATCTGTGCTTTGGAGTCTATGATTAATTGCAGAAAATTCTTGGCCATTATTGTTTTTAAACATTTCTCCTGTTTCGTTCTGCCCTGATTCTCCTTCTAAGATTCCAGTTAGACAATTGTTAGATTTGTTGATATTGTCTCACAGAGCTATCGGATGCTTTGCTTTGTGTTTTTATTTGTTTCTTTCTTTTTCTCATTTTTCTTCTCTTTTCCGGCTCAATCTGGATAATTTCTGTTGACCGATTCTCAAGTTTCCTGATTTCTCCACTGTGTTGAGTTTACTACTTGGCCAGTCAAAGGCGACCTGTGTCTGTATTACTATGCTATTTATTTCTCACATTTCCATTTGATTCTTCTTTATGGTTTCCTTCCCTCTGATGAATCTAGCCATCTAATCTTGCATGGTGTCTACTTTTTTTCCGTTTCAGAGCATGTAATACATTAATCATAGTTATTTTAAACTCTCTGTCAGATAGTTTCAACATCTGTGCCATATCTAGTCTGAAGGTTCTGTTGGTTGTGTTGTCTCTTCAAGTGTGTGTGTGTGTGTGTGTGTGTGTGTGTGTGTGTGTTTTGCCTTTTCATAGCCTTTGTAATTTTTCATAGAAAGCCAAACAACTTGTGTAGGAAAGTAGAGACTGAACTAAAAGTTTTTGTGCTTGTAAATAGGCATATCTCTCCTTCAGCTAGGTTTCTAGTATGGAGGTTTGTGGTACTCTAGCCAAGAGTTGGGCACTTTTGAAATTGTGTCGCTGTGTTTGCCTTTGGTGGACTACAGTTTTCATATTTCTGTAGCAATAACTTGGGTTTGAAAGGGAGGCTGACTTCCCAAAGTTTTTCCCCGATTTCTTCTCTACTTTCACACTCAAGCTTCCCTTTTGTGCTGTACACAGACAGGACCTGTCTCTCACAGCTTATCCAGCAATACTTCATCATCACTTTTACTTGCTTTTTAGCCTGGAAGCAGGAAGTGAAGGAAAGCATCCTCGGGTCTCCCAGATGTGGCTTTCAAGGTGTTCCTGCTCTTCCTCCAGCTATAGTTCTTGTTAAGACTATATCCCTGTCCCCTCTATAGGGCTAGAGGATTTTTGTCATTGTGCCCTTTGCCAGGTGCAATAGATTTTCATCGGTGCCCTAAAACATAACAACATTAGAACAGGTTTTATTGTTCTTCACTCTGTAGATTAAGGCCTTTGTTCCAGGAGATGGAGGGGGAGGATAGGGGGAAGATGTGAGGAATTGTTTCATGTCCCGTTTTCAGTGTCTGCTTTGCTTCCCGGTCCTATGTGAGGGAAGCTGTCTCCAGACCCCTCTTCATTTTTCCCTGTTAGCACTTAGTGGGTTTCAAGGAGAAAAAGGTGCTAGCGTGTGAATGCCCCTCCCTGCATCTGTGGCCCTCCAAAATGCCACCTTCTCCAGTCATTCTGCATTCTGCTTCCAATTTAACAGTTATTCTAGCTAAGTCCCACTGGTGTCCAGCGATGTCTACCGTAGGTAAGCAAATGTATCTTGTCTCCAGCTGTAGTTACCTGTCGCTCTCCAGTTTTCTGGTTGATTGTTTGTTTTGCGATCTTAGCTTTCTACTGGGTTCAAAAAACCGTGCCAATTGGTAATTTGTCTGGATTTTTTATTTCTGTAGGTGTAGAAGCACTTCTAAGCTTTCCACATCCTGAAGCAGAAACAAGATCTCTATAAGGCTATAGAGACTTATAAGTCTGTAAGACTAGAGAGAAAAATATTTTTCCAAGTTTATTTATTTTGAGAGAGAGAGAGGAGAGAAAGAGAGAAGTAGAGCATGAGCAGGGGAAGGGGAGAGAGAGAGGGAGAGAAAATACCAAGCAGTCTCTGTGCTGTCAACAAGGAGGTGATGCAGAGCTTGAACTCATGAACCATGAGATCATGACCTGAGCCAAAAGCAAGAGCTGCATGCTTTATGGACTGAGCCATTCATGTGTCCCAGAGACAAAAATAGTTTTAAAAGAATCCCAGCATCTACTAAGTCCCATTAAGGTGACCCTCAAAATTTCAAATTTTCTCCTTATGAGGCTATCTATTTATATCACCTAGACTATAATTTTTGAGAGAGCATTTTAGTTTAAATAAAAAATGCTTCTTATGATTTATGTTATTGACTGTTGGGTAGGATCTCTTTTGAAAAATTTGACATCTGTAGAAATTGTTTCAGAAGTTGTAATTGAAAGCAAGAGAATGAGGGTGGCTTTCTTGATTTCAGCTCAGATCATGACCTGAGGATCATGGGATCGAGCCCTGTGTCAGGCCCCGTGATGAGTGTGGAGCATATTATGCTTCTGTCGCTCTCTCCTTCTGCCCCTCTTCCCTGCTTTCTCTCTCTCTCTCTCTCTCTCTCTCTCTCATTAAAAAGAAAAAGAAAAAGAAAGCAAGAGGGGCACCTGGGTGGCTCAGTCGGTTAAGCATCTGACTTCGGCTCAGGTGATGATCTCACAGTTCCTGAGTTCAAGCCCCTTCTTGGGGTCTGTGCTGACAGCTCAGAACCTGGAACTTGCTGCAGATTTTGTGTCTCCCTCTCTCTCTCCCCCTCCCCCCACTCACTCTCTGTCCCCGTCACTCTCTGGAAGATAAATAAACATTAAAACAAATGTGTACAAAAAAAAAAAAGAAAGAAAGAGAAAGCAAGAGAAAATGACATGAGTTTCAAGTTATTAAATACAATGACTGGTTAAGGTCTACCTGTATCTTCTGGCTTACATGACTAAAGGTGGTTTTCTGAGTGACAAAATCAAATGGAATCAAAAGAAGGATAGACTATGAGTGTGAAGGCCATGGTAGACTGATAGGACAAGAGATTAAAGTAACCAAATGGTTGGGTAGAAGCTGTAATACACAGAGAAGGCAGAAATAAGTAAGACATGGCATAAGTAATGGTTATAATGACTTTTAAAGACTACTTTTTCTGTTTATTTGTAATTCAATTTCTCCTGTTGGCCCTAGACACTGTTTGGTATTAGCCAACATTGGACACTTATGTATCTGAGGAGAAAATCTAATCTTTGAGTACCTAGAAAAATATTTGATAATATTAAGGCAAAATTGAAAGAAAAATGGGTACAACTTTTCTTAGGCTCAATTCTCTGGAAACAATTATGGATTAGATAAGCATTCTTTAACTGTGTTGCCCAATCAACCCAATGTTCAGGCTTCATGCGTAAAATATGCTATGTTATTTACATAAAAAAGTTACTGCTAAGTGTCATATTTTTTTTAAAAGAGAAGATTTAAACAGAAGTTGGGGTTTTTCTTCTTGAAACTAGTTTAAGAGCGAAACACATAAGGAGAATAATACATCAAATGGAGGTTTTAAAATATTATTGTGACACCCCTCTCTCCTTTGGCATGAAGAGCGATAACTGTTTGCAGAGCTAAAAGTTCCTGGTTTGTTAATGGAGGGACCCGCTGTCACTCAAACTTGCCTAAAAGTTCAAACTTGATTTTCAAAGCTTAGTGAAATGTAACGAGATGTAGTGGAAAGTTTCTAATCTGGCCAAGAGGTTTTTAGTACATTATATAAAAACTTAGAGATAATATAAAAGGATATATTTACAAACAGTATTTAAATTCAGGTGAGTAAAAAAATATTTACCCTTAAAATTCAGAAGAACCATAAAGATCAAGTTTAATCATACCTAAATGTGGTACGTGGATCAGCCTCACCAGAGAGATATGAAAACCATGAAATTCAGAAAATTTTGGCCTTATAGCTGATAGAGGATTCAGTACATATTTTGTGATTGCCTAGAAAGTAACCCTCAGTTGGATGTCTTAACCAGAATTTAGGATAACTACCTACAGTTCAACCTATATTCTAATTCTCTAATTTCGATAACGATCTTAAATTACTAAGCTTTAATGATGTAAGATAGTTACACTTTGGCACAAACAGTATTCAAAATGTTGGGCAAAAGTAGCAAACGTTTCTGGTTTCTCACTATACAGTTAAACTGAAGAGAAGTGAGCTTCTGCGCTGTCACTAATTTGCAAGATCACCATCTAGTGGCAGATTCTTCCCATTGCAAGCACGCGGTCCCTACAGACCAAGAAGGGTGTCTATAAAGATTTCATGGCCAGGCCAATCCATCTTAGACACAAGATGCGACAAGGTGATTTTGACCACACCGGGTAGCATTGTGCAAGTGGTAATATCCCTCCCAGATTTATGAATCATGAAGTAGTAGCCGGGAAAAGAGCAGAGGACACACGCCACACAATTAAATCAAATCATTAAAGGACAGGTTTCACTTTCTCTTCATTCTATCTCCTTCACATTGACAAAGTGTCACAATACTACTGTTAGAGAAATTACACGAAGCGGCCATAAGGAAAAAGGAACGAATGCTAGGACAACGGCTACGTCACTGCAGAGCCTTTCATTGACACGTTGTGCGAGTTCTGCTTACCTCCTGCAGAACTGGGTAGAGAGAATCCCCCTGGAGCACACTCTATATCCACTTCTTCTCTTTACATAGGTTCCTTTAAACTACCTTAGAATCTTCCTGAATGACAGAAACTTGTCCTATGGAAATAATGTCAGCCTTTCCAATCATGGCAATACAAGCTGCAAGCATCAGCTAAAGTTTGAGATGCTTCTTGTGGACTGTGGGGAAGGAGGTTTTTAGCAGGAGTCGGCAGTAATCTATATGACAAGGAGAGCTTAGAGAGAGTAAAAATATTACTTCCTGGCCAAAATTAACACTGGCATTAAGATTCTATTGTGGGGGCACCTGGGTGGCTCAGTTGGTTAAGCCTCCGACTTCAGCCTAGGTCATGATCTTGTCATTCCCGAGTTCGAGCCCCGTGTCAGGCTCTCTGCTGACAGTTCAGAGCCTGGAGCCTGTTTCAGATTCTGTGTCTCCCTCTCTCTCTGCCCCTCCGCCACTCACACTCTGTCTCTCTCAAAAATAAACATTAAAAAAAAAATTAAAAAAAAAAGATTCTATTGTGCCTAGGGCGCCTGGTGGCTGAGTCAGTTAAACTTTGGCTCAGATCATGATCTCATAGTTCTTGGGTTCGAGCCCCACATCGGGCTCTGTGCTGACAGTTCAGAGCCTGGAGCCTGCTTTGGATTCTGTGCCCCCTCCCCACCCCTCTCTATTTCTCCTCCACTTGCTCTCTGTCTCTCTCTCCCAAAAATAACCATTAAAAAAAAAGATTCTATTTTGGCTAAAATTCCACTAGTAGGGATTAACTCCCACAAATAAATGACTTGTACTTCCTAAGAATCCTTAATTTTGTCTATATTTAAGACGTCATCAATTATAAGATGCAGCATTATTTTGCATACAACTATAAAAGAAAAAAAACCTGTCAACATAACCAGAATAGTCTTTAATTGTAAGATTTATCCCAAAAATGTTAAATTACATTGAAAATATATTTGTATCCTTGAAATATGGTAAATGAGCATTCTGGTAATGAGAGAGCATTTGGAGTGAAAACCATAAGATTAACAGACATTTAAGCATTGGTGTCAACCATTCAAAGAGCCCTAAGGAAATGGATCATAGGATAGTCATGTTTTGATAGAAGAGGAGGAAGAGAAAGATAAACTCCAACTGCTTCACAGGGTTGACTAAGCCCAGCTTTATTTAGACCATACAATGGCCTTTGAACAAGTCCTTTTAGCAATGTTTATTTAAAGAGGTCACCATCTGAAGTTAGCATACTGAATTCCATCGCTGTTGACCCTTTGGAAAAATAACGGACTCTGAGAAAGGTTAGGAAAGGTGGGAAAAGTCTATGAATAAAACCTTTTCAAACTAGAAAGAGGTCAAAGTACAGCCTGATCAAAGACACAGATGAAATGCAGAAGAATGTAGATAAAGGTAAAATAATGAGTACCGGAGACACCAATAAAAAGAGAAATGCTTTTGTAAGTGGCTAGGTGCGGCTGCACCACTAGGAAAGAGTTCTCAGACGTCCTGTGCCAAGGCCTTTACTCATGCCTGTCCATACACAGCAGCAGCAAAGAAAACAAATAAAAAAAATGCAGATACTGAGATTCAATTTTAAAAGAGGCCAACTTACACTGAACGTCAGAGCTCAGAGTTGAGTTATGGGGATGGTTTCATTTTTCTCTTTGAGCTGCATATTAGATTTTACAGTAACACAACTTCCTTTTTAACTCAGGACATAAAACAAAAGTAACCTAGAAAGTCGCCCTTCTCTCTCAAGGAAAAAAAAAAAAAAAACAACTCTGTAAAATGAAGTAATGCTGGGCAAAACAGGATGCTACAGAAGATGTGTTTCAAGGGAATAACTGCCTGATACTAACATGATGTGAAAAAGTATCATTTGAAAGATAAGGAAACTATTGTTTTTCCTGGATTATTTTTTCCCAGGGGTCTAAAATTTATCATCAAAGAATAATTTATTTGTGTCCTCTTATGTATGTGTATATATGAAATTTCAAATTTCCAACAAAATAAAAATACCCAGGACACAGCGTATTAATGTATTATGTCAGATTCCTTAGTAGATTTGTTTTGCTTGATAAAGTTGCTAAGAAGATTTATTTATTCATTTATTTATTTATGTAATTTATTTATTTACTATTGACATTTTCTTTTCTTCACCTAGCATGACCACCCCCTATATGATTGACCCTAGGAAGTAAGAGTCACGGGGAGAAGGAGGAGAACCTTGGTGAACTAAAATTTTAGAATTTACAATATGCTAGATGCTCTACTAAGTATTTTACATATAATCCTTTAATCCTCCTAAGAACCCTGTTAAGCAGATATTGTCATCTTCATTTTACATAAGAAGAAATGAAGTCTCAAAGATGTCAAATAACTTTTTTAAGACAACACAGCTAGTCACTTGGTAAACTAAGTTAATCCAGTTAGGTTTACCTCAAATTTTTAGGAAACCACATTAAGATATGTGGGAAGAAAGACTCTACCTGTGGTTGCAAAGACACCAATTCAACTTTATGTCCACCAGAATATTTCCCAGATTTGCCCATTAAGTTATAACATTTGTTGGATTTTAGTAAAATTAGCTCAGATTTTTCAGACTCAGCTTATGTCTTGAATACTTATGGTAAGATAGATTATATATGTATCACATTCCTTTCATCTAATGCTCAAAATAACCCTTTAATATGGATATTTTAGTAATCTCTATCTCAGGTTCATACACTGGTACATAATAGAGCCAGGACTGCCACTGACTTCTGATTTCATGGTCAGGACTTCTTTCAATAAACTAGAACACCTTGAGTCTATATTTTACCTAGGAATTTTGAAAAACATTATGAGCTCTTTCAAAATATTTGCTTTGAGTAATGAATAGAGCAAGAACGTCTCCTATCTTTTCTCTCCCAACTTTGCTTTTGAGTATTGCACACAGTACATTTCCTTACCAAATTCTTCATGACTCTAATTTTAAACATTCAAATTCCTGTAGAGAAAAACTATTTTCATTTAGACTTAATCCAAAGTTGATGACCACCAGTGAATATTACTGTTATTAATGAGATAAAGTTTTATTTGGGGCAATAAAGTAAGTCACAGAGTTAGTTATAGAGAACATTAGCATCTCCAAGAAACATGAGTTGAGAATTTAGGGTCAGAATATGCCATCCAGCAATTTTCTTCACATATTCACAAATAGTTATTGGACACACTATGTGCCAGTACTATTCTAGGTACTAGGAAGACAGCAATATTTTGTTTATTGTCCCAAATAAAACTTTATCTGCCCTCAGAGAGCTTACATCAAGTTAAAAGAGACAGACAAAAATGAGATAAATATAAGATGTATTGCAGGCTACATAATGATAAATATGGAGAAAAGAAACAGAGGTAGTCCAAATTTTTCTATAAAGGGACAGATAATAAATATTTCAGGCTTTATGGGTCAGATGGTCCCTGTCATAGCTACTCAGCTATGCCCTAGAGACAATATGTAACAGCTAGAGACAATATGTAAACAGCTAGAGACAATATGTAAACAAATGGGAGTGGCCATGTTCTGACATAATCTTAAAAGCTAACAGAGCTTAGTCATGTGGGTAAAGAGGAAAAAGCCTCCAGGGAGAGGAAACAGGAAGTGCAAAGGTATTGAGACAGAAGTTTGCCTTGTGTGTGCCAAGGTCAACAAATAGACCAGTGTTGTTTGTAGAGTGGGCTGGAGTGAGTAGGTATGGAACAGGAGATGTGGTCAGATATGCAAGACCTTATAGAACAGAGTAAGAATGATAGGTTTTATTATGTGTGAATAAGAGAAGACATATGTATGTCTTCTGTTTTAAAATCATTTATCTGGCACCTGTATGCATAGACTCATGGGAGACAAGAGGCAACAGGAATGATGAGGCAGTGATCACAGTACTTGGGATGGGACAAGATGGGGTCTTAACCCAGAGAGGGTGCAGTTTCATTGATGAGAAGCAGTTGAGTTCTGGATGGATTTGCAAAGTATTGATAACAGGATCTACTCATGGTTTGGACGTGTAGTGTGAGAGAAAAGTGAAGTGATGGATGAGAGTTTTGTTGTCGGCAGCTGGGATGGATGGAAAAGACTAATAGAGGGATAGGATTTTTTTTTGAGGAGGCAAATACATATCAGTTGCTAAGTTTTATACACATAAAATGATGGATACGTAAAGTTTGAGACATCTACTAATATATAAGAAATGCACTGATTCCCTCTCAATATACAGCAACTATCAATAGGTAGATGTGGCAATGGGGAGAGCAGAATCCAGAATTTCCTTTTACTTATTGAAATTTGTATAGTCATGATTAAGCACCACTTTGGGATTTTTGAAGTAAGACACACATACATGAGATATAATGTTGGCTCTGAAATTTAGTAAGTGAGTGGGCATAGATCATCATTTAATTTCTGTATACCTTATTGTTCTCAATTTTAAAATAGATATAATAGCACCAATCATGAGAGTGTACAGAATAAAAGATATAATGAACAAAAAGCAGTGAACAAAATGCCTCACAAATTGTAAATGTGAAATAAATATTTGATGTGGCTATTATTATCAATTATCAAGAAAAGTAAGTGCACTGCAAACGTATTGCCTTTAATTTATGAAAAATAATGCTCATTTCAAAAGACTTCCAGGAATACGTAGTCTGCGATGTATTAGCCTTGGCTCTACAAAGATTATGATCTAAGAGTTTATTCAACCTCCAAAAGACAAGGAGTCCTGGATTATTCAAAAACATTTTCTTGCTGTATTTTCACTCATTGAAAATGCAGTCTTTTGCAATAGGTTAAGCATTACTTATGTTTGTTGTTTTGCATTTTTTGTTTTAAGCATTAGAGGTGGGTATATGACTGCTGACTTCTAGGACAAGGAATTTTGAAAAGAAAAAGAAGAAAGGAGGAGAGAGAAGGATAAAGGCAAGATGGTTGCAGTAAATAGGAAACAGGTTTCTGATTTTCTAAAGAATAGCTTGTATATACATTTATTTTTACAGAACTTCCTTCTCTCTCTCCTTTCTCACAAACTTGTCATGTATCAATTTGCAATTGGTATGCTGGGTCATAAATAGCGATAAATAGACTGACTTATTTCTCAATGCAAACAGTCTCTTTGGTGGTTTAATTACTTGATAAAATAGAAAAAAAAATTGAAATTTCTCATAGAATATCTAAATATTTGTGTCATCACACATTATAAGATATAGTGGTGTTATTTTCACTTATAAACTTTCTGTTTTGGAACAAAATATTATTTAGGGTCATAATGTGCATTATTTGTATTGAGATTCACTTATTCAAAGGAATTTTAAGGACAAAAACATGCAAGTATGAAAATAAATTACACAGGCATTTGCTGAAATGTGTGGTCATTTCCCAACTTCATATGGTCCAGGGTATTCCCTGAAAAATAGAGGGCCTTTGATACAAAGATTACTAAAGATCAGTCAGAATATCAACCTCAACACTTGATCTTGGCCTAGTCATATTAGGATACTAGCTTATCTTTAATATATTAAACAAACAAACAAACAAAAATTGTACTTAGCAAACTGTGGAGAGGCCATGTAGAGGGTTGAATTAAAACAATGCTAGGATTCTGAATGATGTGGGTTTGGATTCCAACTTCATGACTTATTATGTGACATTTGAAAGTTATTTAGTCTTTCTGAGATTTGTTTTTCATATTTGTTAAATAATTATATTAAAATCAGATGAAAGGACTAAATGGAAAAAAAAGAAATTGAAATATCTGTAGGAAGTTTTAGTCTGTTGTACTGAATGTTGAACCATCATTCAACCTTATTTACAGAAATGACTACCATGATTCTTATTTAAGGAATATTGCAAACCAAAGGTGGAAAACTAGACCTAACAATTAAATGAATATTCATGTTAACTAATGTGTTTGCTATAGTATTTTAAATAGTCTCAGAGGGCCTGGGTGACTCAGTCAGTTAAGCTTCCAGCTCTTGATTTTGACTCAGGTCATGATCTCACGGTTTGTGAGATGGAGCCCGATGTCTGGCTCTGTGCTGACAGCACGGAGCCTGCTTGGGATTCTCTCTCCCTTTCTCTCTGCCCCTCCCCCCCTTTCTCTCTCTCTCTCCTTCTGTCTCAAAATAAATAAATACATTTAAAAAAATAGACAAGGTCTCATTTCTCATGAAGAAAATATTCCAATATTGTTGATTCTCAAATTAGACTCTGTTTCTCCTCCCCTCAAATAAAACTGTATAAAATCACCATTGACTTGTACAGAGAAAAAATGTAGTTGAATATTTCTCATCTCCTATGCATAGAAATTAGGTTCTAAGAATGCGGAGGGCTTCTGGAAGAGTGTTCAGGAAAGTGTGTGGACTCTAGTGGAGAATTAGGCCTCAGGCTCACAGAACTGTGCATATAGTTCTTAGGGATATATTTTTAATAAATTCATTTCATAGTAAACTTTAAATTAAAAAGTCAATGGCAATTTACCTACTTCCAAATACTAGGGTGGTGGGGGAGGCTAGAAAATTGTGTGAATTGCCAAAAAAGATTAACGTTGGAATAAAAATGGGAGACCATGACTGCAAAATTGACAATTAGCCCCTCTTTGCACATATTCTTCCACATTCACTTCTATGTGTTATTATGCCAGTCCGTTATTTGAGTACGGTAACTGGAGTCTTTTTTTCCCCTTTCAAATAGAAAAAAAAAATGCTAGTGGAAATTTCATTTGTAACATAACTTAATTCTGGATTTTACTTTTGATTACAGCCAGGGTTTACTTTGATGTTTTCAAAATGAATTGCAAAGACCATTTATTCAGTAAATTTTGAAAGTAGAAACATACTGAAACTTTTATCCCACTTGGTAAGCGGCCATCCTTTAGTTGTATCCAAGTTTTCCCATGAAAATGCCAATCGGGAATAAAACTGACAAATATATTCAATCAAAGACGGAATTTTTTTGCTCTTAAGTTGCAAATGGCCTCATTAAAATAAAAGCACCACCTTAGGGACTGCATAAAGCAGAGTATTGGTACCTAAATGGTATTTATGACCAGGCTAAATGTAAAGTGAATTAAAATTTAAAGGATTATAGTCAGGTAGGCCACAGACATCTGTAGAGAAATGTCCATTAAGAAGATGAAAGAACCAGCAGTCCCTGGTGACAGGCACATGTCAGGTTAGCGGTCAGCCATACCTATACACTTAGTGCCATAGCAAATGAGAAACACATTGCCCAAGGAGGAGAGTACTTAAAAAATATTTATTTTAAACCGAGAAAAAAAATAACAAAGCTAACATTTTGGAATTCATATCCATCATTGTCATCAAACTAAAGTCAAATGAGGAAAATAAGACGTGGCTGATACTAAATTATTGTCACATATGTGTTTGTAGGTACCGTATACATTCCAACCCATGGCTGTATTTATAGAATCAATTGAAAGCATAATCTTTTGAATGTGTCATTATGTCTATGATGCTGTAACCACAAAGAAGTGCTACTTCACCCTGGAAATAAAGGCCTTGTTTAATAAAACTCAAAAAGTGAAATAGCCTCTAGGGTGTTAATACACCAAGGGATTCATTCTTTCACAATGTGACTGAGTCACAAAACCAGTCACTATTTTTGTCATTTTTATGGCACAATGCTGTCCTGTGCATGCAGCATACATAGCTTTGTTGCATCTGCCTCGTTAAAATCAAGAATTCTTTTGAAATGGTCATCAAATGCTCTTAAGTGATGACTCATGGACACAGGAAATCTGGTCTCTTAATTGAAAGAGACTGACTACGTCTTCCTTTCCTTCCCTTCCTTCCTCACTCCTCCCCTCCTCTCTTTCCTCCCCTGCCCCATCCTTCTCTCCTCTTTTCTCTTTCCTAGGCTTCCCTTCCTTCTTGCCTTCCTTTCCCCTCTAATCCCCTCCCTTCTTCTCTCTCTCTGTCCCTCTCCTATTGGGTGGGAAACACCCATCATTGGTGTCCAATAAAATACACTCAGCAAATATCCTAGGAAATCAACTTTGGTATTTGATGTGGCAAAAGATGGTTGAAGTTACTTATTGCAGAGAAGGCTTCTACTCTGACTTACATTCATAATACAAATATAGCCCCTTCCCACTCTATGTTTTTTTAAATGTTTATTTATTTTTAGAGAGAGAGAGAAATAGAGAATGAGGCAGGGAGGGGCAGAGAGAGAGGGAGACAGAGAATCCCAAGCAGGCTCCATGCAGTCAGTGCAGAGCCTGATGAGGGGCTTGAACCCATGAACGATGAGATCATGACCTGAGTTGAAATCAAGAATTGGACACTTAACCAACTGAGCCAACCAGGTACCCCTCTCACTCTGTGCTTTTAAAGACAGTTCAGAGAGAAAACTTTCCCTACTAAGTGTGCAACTCCTATTCCCTGGGAATCATGGCTTCCCAATCCAGTTTTAAACTAACAAGCCCTTGATAACTGATGATACTCAAGTGTACCCATTGCTAAGAAGAAGTCACTCTCAAATTTGGGCTTGTGTTCCCAAAAATACAGAAAAAAATGGTGTTTTGCAATCTTATTTTGCCTTAGAACAGAAAGAATCTTTCACCACGAAGGCTCTTTTGCCTTCAATGTTGTTTGGATGCTCTTCTCTGTCTTTATGATGAAACTGGTTCAAAGTCCCATTCTCATAGTTGTTTGGTTTTTTTTCTTTAACATTTATTTGTTTTTGAAAGAGAGAGAGTGAGACAGAGCACAAGTCGGGGAGGGGGAGAAAGAGGGGGTACACAGAATTCAAAGCAGGCTCCAGGCTCTGAGCTGTCAGCACAGAGCCCAACATGGGGCTCAAACTCATGGACCTCAAGATCATGACCTGAGCCAAAGTCGGCTGCTTAACCGACTGAGCCACCCAAGCGCCCCCACCCATTCTCCTAGTTGTATCTCTGTTCTCAGTCTACAGTCCTTTATTTAAATATACTTGCTTGATGGATTGAAATCTTTGACACTGGAAATAAGAGATGGAGGAGGATGGCTGCTAAAACACCATTTCCCAACCCTAGGATCTTCTAGTTGGCACCACCCTTCCACAACCTCCCTATCTTTATCTCTAGTCTTGACATGTGATCTAGTCTAGAATGTGATCACTAACCACATTCCAGATGGTGTATTGGACAGACAGCACAGCCATAGTGGAAGATGTGGCTAAAAGATGTGTGCTAAACATCATCTTTAGGACAGGAATTGAGGCAAAACCATGGTAGACTTAGTGAGGTGAGATGTGGCAAGTAAAGAGCTTTGACATGCATCAGCAATCTCAGATGTGCAATTAGGGGTCTAATGAGAAACAAAATGGGGATAATTGGAGAAACAGAATGTATTCCAAGATAATCCGAGGAGAAAAACGGGGATAGTAGTATCACAGCCCAAAGAAAAAGACTTGGGCCAATTTTTATATTTGGTGTGTGAATGTTTTAAATCTAGTATTTTCTTGATTATAGAAAATGTCTTCTGCTGCTTACTTTCATTTCATATTTTAGTAGCCATCTTCTGGGGCAGAAGCTCTCCTAAGATGACCTACTACCTGTACTCTCTGTTAGAAGCAATGATATGGAACTCTTTATCCTCCCTAAGATCAACATGAACATGGCGTCCATATCTTTATTGCAGTATCTTGCCCTCAGCTCTGTTGGCTAGTTAGTGTTAATTAAAATTGTTGAGATAATGGATAGATAAAATGTGTGAGTTGTCTTCATTCAGAGCTCTAAATTATAAATTATTTAAAGAAACTTTAAGTTGAACAAATAGCAAGAAGTTTAGGTGGGAAAGGTAGGCAGTGGTGGTTCTCATAGAACCTCCAGTCATGCCCCTGTGCAGCCGGCTACTCCATCTGGATGTGGGGCTTTTTTTTCGCCTTCCACCTGATCTGGACCTACAGACGACCACCTCATTTCCTCTTAAACAAGTTACCTGTCTCATCAACATACACTAGTAGTTTTATTACAAAAATCATTTTTATTAAATACAATGTTCAGTGAAATATCAAAAAGAATGCTGAATATATTTAGAAGTAAAGGAGACTTTGTAAGGTGTTTCGTCTATGTCAAAGCATGTGTGTTTGATAGGGAAAACTTTTCACACCAGCTCCATCCCAGACTTGACTCTTCAGGGAGCAGTCTCAGATGGCCTCATTAGAGAGAAGTTAAATTTGGGCTGGTCTGAAATGGTCTGGAGTTTGATTTCAGCTTGCCATCTCTAGAGATTGTAATCTGAATTAGATAAACTGCTTGGAATCTTTTTCTTTATCACTTCTCTGTTTAAGGTGTGTACTCGAATGGATGTGATGATATAGCTAAATAGAATAAAAAAGAAGAGACCTGCACAGCTAATAAAAATAGTACAACCCACAAGCAATGAAAAAGCTGCTCTAAAACATTTCCTGATAATTTACTCAGAGGTTTAAAACTTAGATTCTGTCAGATTTGAAGAAAGGAATTTCAACAATGAGGGGGCTCTCCACTGAAAATAAATGTCCTTACTAGGTCTTGCAAGGGTTCAGACTGAAGCTCAAGCTGGTCAGTAAACCTCGAGGGTCAGAGGTTTGAAGGGAGAGGAGTGATTGTCACATCCAAGCCATATATAGCTCGTCATCATTGGTCTGTTTAAGAAATGTCAGGCATTTCCTCTTCCCAACCAAGAAAGAGTCCTAGGAACAAAACTCATGTTCACACAATTTAGACTTTCAGCGAAATATCAATTTGCCTTTGGGTTTAAAATAACAGAGAAAGGTGTGGAATAATTTACGAGAGGAAAAGAAGTCTCTTGGGGTGGCTGTTATCTTATGCCATGTTAATATTCTTGAGCACTGGACACTCCCCTGTAGTTGAATGTGTATTTATTGAGAAATATTGTTCTCTATGTCATAGCTCTGTGCATGAAACTATTGTCTAAAAATAGCTATTTAAAAGAGTATAATTATTAAGATTGGGATTGGAGAAGTAAGTGTGTTCTTAAGGAAAATATTAATGGCAGCTACTCCTATAATATCAAGAAAACGCCATGTTATTTTTATCATGTTTTTCAGAAAGAAAATCTGAAAATGTTAACACAAAACAAGCAATGTGTGCTCAGTGTCCAGATACTTCCTCCTGAAGCTATGGATTTGGATTGACTAGGGCACACCTGGACTTAGCCCCAAGGTTTGGGGTCCATTTCCAGGCCAAAACCCCAGTTTCCAGTTCAGGGCTCCTGGATTCCATTAAGATTGCCCGTGAATCAGGCAGGGCTAATTCAGCCCTGAACAATCAATCACTCTCACTCCGTTTTGTGAGTGGGAGTGATTGATGGTTCTCCTCTGGTCATGGCTGACCTAGACGTAGGACGCGGACCTGAGCACAATGCCTCATGTGTGAGTGGCTTATTTGGAATTAGTCAACTGCAAGTAACTCTCTTGTGTCTTCCTTGTTCCTTCTCTAGATAGACACATATCCTCAAGTCCTTTTTCTATGCAGCCTTCTGTTTGTTTCCAACTACTGTTTCTCTCTCCTTCCCCTCATGGAAAATAGCTGCATGTCTATGCCCCCTACTCATTTTCATAGCCCTCGATTAGCTAGCCCCCAACTTTTTTCCCCACACATTCAATTATGCTTCTATTTGATCTTCGATTGTTAGAATCCGATCGGCTAACCCATCTACTCCTCCCCTTCTCTCTTCCCAACCCTGGGGTTTGCAGGAGCTGTCCTTTCTCTTGTTTTCTCATAGAATTGTCAGTAAAGAAAAAGAAATGTAATTTGAACTGCTTTTCTCCTCTTTCTGACATTGTTCTTTTAAGCAATGGGTGGCAGGGATGGTAGGGAAGGGAGGTGAAAACCAGCTTCTCCATGGTTTTGTGAATTAGTATATTTTGTTTGCAGCTAGTTATCTTCCATTCGTGGGAATACTCATGGTGCATTTCAGAGAACAGCGCACCGTTTTGTAGATGTTATCATTATGGCCTTTTTGCCCAGAATTACCACTGCTGTTACAGTCACTACAAGGAAATGCTCTCCCACTCATTTCTCTGATAAGAAGCTGCCTCCCATCCTCATACTTCCCATGGTCCACTAGCTGGACTGAGACATTTGCAGCAAGGGTTTCAAAGGGAGGCTAATAATTGTGCACCGTTTTCAGGATTGTTATTTTCTCCCAAAACTCACTGAAGTCATGAAAACCCTTATGAAAAATGATTAGAGAAGTTGCAAAAATTCACAGACAAACACAGGGCAAAACTCAAAGCAGTGCTTTTCATCATTTTGGCAAAGTGAAAACGGGAGGGCCTGCTCTTTTTTTCTGTCTCATGGCAAATCACGATTCTGAACACATCTACTACATAGAGTTATGGAATTTTTGACCATTTTCTCTAACGGGGAAAGTACAGTTTCGATAACTCAGAGAAAAATAGCTAGTGATTATCTCAGGTTACACACAAAAGGGCGATCATTATTTAGTACGTAGTGAATATTCATTTGTTTATTCAAAATTCAGGATGTAAATGAATATATTGACTTATAAGATAGGATAATTTGAGAAAGAATATTATAAATGCATAAATGTATATACATAGTATATATTATATATTAAATAATATATATACATATAAAGAGTGTAAACATATAAAGGATATATATATGTGTGTGTGTGTATATATATATATGTATATATATACACTTTGATGGATATAGATATATAAATTGATAGGATTCAAAGGAGAAAACTATTTTGTCCATAAAATAATGTAAGAAAAGATTCCTTTTTCAAAAAGTTTATCTATTTATTTTGAGAGAAAGAGAGAGAGAGCACAAGTGGGGGAGGAACAAAGAGAGAGGGAGAGAAAGAATCCCAAGCAGGCTCACACTGTCAGCACAGAGCCCCATGTAGCGCTCCAAGTCACAAACTGTGAGCTCATGACCTGAGCCGAAATCAAGAGTTGGACGCTTAACCTACTGAGCCACCCAGGTGCCCCTTTGACACATAGCTGAATCTCTTAGATGAGAGAAATGTTTTTCTTGAGGCACTTACAGATTTTTATAATTTTGTTTAAATAACAAATGCAATAAAAACATTCTATGTTCTTTTGTAACATCTTTTTTCTCTTTTGGTCTCTGTGAGGAAGTGCAAAAGACAGTAAACAAGATAATAATGGGTTAAACAAACAAACAAGCAAACACATGAGTAAAGGGGTCAATCTCCATTTGGCTCTGCCAATGTTTTCAGTAAGAGTTGGGCAGTTAGCCTGGTGGACCCCCGTACTGGGGGGGGGGGCAAGAAAAGCAGAAGTATGACCTAAGGGACAGCAGGTTTTATGGTGTAGCAACATCGTATATTTGGCCTCCCTGTTGGCTCAGCGTGGCAGCGACAGACTCTCCCCTGCTTTGTCCACATGCAGCACATCTGAAGCTCACCCAAGAAGAGACTTTCCCTGAAGGGAGGGGCAGCTAAGGGGTCCCAGGACAGAGCTGGCCCACTCTGAGCGGTCATTCTAGTCTATTCCCTTAAGGGCTTCAGTGCTGCCACAGAAGCAGCATTGTTTAAGCCATTGCTGAATCACAAAAATATTCCTTTCCTGTCAGCCATGTCACCACCCTTAGACTGAGAGCCAAGCTCATTCTCTGGCCATGAGAACAAGTGGAAGTGGGTGGGAAAGCAGCAGGATTTCTTCCATCATATCCGGAAGACTATGCTTCTAGCTCCCTCTCAGATAGGAAAGGGCATTGCTACTAGTTTTTTGTTTTGTTTTGTTTTGTTTTGTTTTGTTTTGTTTTGTTTTGTTTTGTTTTAGTGAGGAATAAAACCACCTTTTGAAATTAGTCATTAAACATAAATGTGGTTTACAGCGCAGGAAATGTCATGGTTCCTAACCAAATAAGAACTAAGGAACTATCCAGTTATTTTTTTATTAGTAGTATCTGCACATCAGAATGTGTGTATTAATGTTATTTGATGAGATTATTGTCAAGCAAAGGATATGCAGGAGAGATATGATTGCTTTAAAGCTAGGGAGAGGCAGATGCGTATCAAATGTACATAAACATCTGAAAGCAGATAAGAAAATATTGGCCTTGCTTCAAATGAGATGGAAGCAAAGATAGGCAAGAAGCATTTATCAGAAATGGAGTGGAAAAAGATCAGGGCCAGGTATGTAGAACCTCCAGGGTCTGTAGTTGCAAGCAAATAAACAATAAAATTTTAGATGCAAGTTATTGAAATGCTGCTGTACTTTGTTAAATAAACAACTAATGAAAATATATGAGAGTTGAAAAGGTAAAGATGTTGTCCATCATCACCTACAAGTAAAGAGTAATTGAGCATATTTTGAGGTTTATTTCCTTTATGACTGTGAAGCAAGATCAATTTTAAAACAAACTCTCATTTCTGCACTAGTGGCCTTAAATCCATACAGTGGTGTTCTTTTTCAGTCCAGAGCATGAGAATAATTTTTCTGCATAGAATTCAGAATATCTAAGGAGCAAGAGGTCCTGAAAGTTATGCATAATACTTCTGTATGAGGTAAAAGATATCATGTTTATAAACCATATAATCACAATGTCTCTCTCTTTTTTTATTTGTATTTTTGAGAGAGATAGAAAATGTGAGTGGGGGAGGGGCGGAGGGAGAGTGGAGAGAGAATCTTAAGCAGGCTTCACACCCAGTGGGGAGCCTGATGCTGGGCTCCATCTCACAACCCCTTATGACACACAAGATCATGACCTGAACTGAAATGAAGGGTCGAAAGCTTGGGGCACCTGGGTTGGCTCAGTTGGTTAAGCATCTGACTTTGACTCAGGTCGTGATCTCACAGTCCGTTCTGTGCAGACAGCTCAAAGCATGGAGCCTGCTTCCGATTCTGTGTCTCCCTGTCTCTCTTCCCTTCCCCTGCTCATGCTCATGCTCTGTCTCTCTCTCTCTCTCTCTTTCAAAAATAAAGATACATTAAAATAAATTTTTTTAGAGTTGGATGCTTAACCAACTGAGCCACCCAGGTTCCCTGATCACATTGTCTTCTAATAATATATTTAATAATTTGGTCCATGACACTTATATTTCTTAAACCACAGTGTATTAAATAAAATACATGTATGTGTATATATATATTTATGTCTTACATATATATATATATATACCTAGTGTTTGTGTATGTGTATATATAAAAATAAATAGATAAATAAATATATACTTATAAAATATAAACAAAAAATCATTTAAAAATACTGAAAGCATAGGAACACCTGGGTGTCTCAGTAGGTTGGGCGTCCAACTTCAGCTCAGGTCATGACCTCACTGTGGGTTTGAGCCCCTCATCGTGCTCTGTGCTGACAGCTCAGAGCCTGGAGCCTGCTTCAGATTCTGTCTCCCTCTCTCTCTGCCACTCCCCCATTCACGCTTTCTCTCTCTTTCAAAAATAAATAAAACATTAAGAACAATTAAAAAAAAATACCGAACACAGTTTCAACTTCCTAAAAGGTGAGGATTTCAGATTTTAGTTTGGTTAAGGGGCAGAATTATTTTGTTCTGAGAAAAGCATTCGAGTGTATTCTTTAGTTACAGAATTATAAAGAAGGCATGGACACATAC
The DNA here is from genome assembly GCF_018350195.1 of Panthera tigris. NCBI lineage: Eukaryota > Metazoa > Chordata > Mammalia > Carnivora > Felidae > Panthera > Panthera tigris. Next base: position 135,613,216 of record NC_056667.1, on the reverse strand, counting down.
ATTGTTCTTGCAAAAAACTTTGAAGTGATGACTGAACTGAATGTACGTGTTCAACTGGATAATGATAATGAAAACTGGATATAGGTTTAACAGACTCCTTTAGTCTTTGTAACTTTTAGGAAAATGTGTCTGTACTCCGTGTGGATTTAGATTTTCCTGAGCCTATGTGGTATTGCTTATTTTGTTGTATTCTTGTTCAAAACCTGAGGGATTGAACTTTGCCACAAACTGAAAGAAGGATTTGGGAGAGAAAGATCTGGGATAAGATTGGTCCAGGCTGGCACTGGCTGAGCTACAGATGCCCTGCAGGTGGAGCTCAAGATTGATGAATTTAGATATATATTCTAATTTTTAAAATATTTCTGGGGCCACGTAACCTTACCACTGCACCAAATGAGTGAATGGTCACACTTCTAATCATTTTTGCAAAATTTCTACCTGAGGATAGGAAATAAGGACTTGAGAGGCAGACCTCACACTGAAGTTAGGAATCACTTTTCCTCTTATTGGAACCTCATAAGGTTAGGGCTCAATTAATGGAAAGAGCAAGCCTTGTTTGAAGGCATTTCCATTGGCCTTGCAATTAGGTGATGGTTTAGAAAATAGGACTATCCCAAGGCTCCCCACGTTGCACTTCCTTCCATTGGTTTTATGTATTTAGAGAAGTCCACCTTGGTAAAGAGAATGCCTTTCAGTCTTGAACGGAGTAGCAAAGAGGAGAACAGAAGATCATCCCTTAAACCCAGACAGTAGCATAACTCAGCATCTCCCAGAGAATTATCTCTAGAGGATTTAGCAGAAATATCAGAGAGAGGCTAAAGAAGTACAGGAGATGCATTACATCATTAATTTATTCCTGTGTGCAACTGGCAGCCCCAGTGGTACATATTCTGTTTTAACCCCTTTTGCAGTTTACTGTGATTCAATCCTGGTACTAACCATCTAAAGTTAGCATCAACCCCACCAGTTAAGGGCTCAATCCCCCACAATACTTTCCCTGCTGCAAATGTCAGTGCAAGTTCAGGATGTCCTCATGCTACTCATACACAGCACCCTTAAATTGGATAATTCACTGGAATGACTCATTGAACTCAGTAAAGTGCTATGCTTATGATAACAGTTTTATTGTAAAGGATGCAATTCAGGAATAGACAAGTGAAGAGACACCTAGGGTAACGTCTGGGAAGGTCCAAGATTCCATGGTTTCTCCTTGATAATCTGGGCATACCATCTTCCCAGAACATCATTGCATTCACCAGTCAGGAAACTCCACTAAATGTCAATGTCCTAAGTTTTTATGTGGGTTTGATTACATAGGTAAGATCGATCAAATCAACTGCCACATGATTGAATTCAATCTCCAGCGCCTCTCTTCTCTCCAAAGTTTGGGCTGGTTCAAAATCTGAACTCTGTTATTAGTGGCTGGTCTTTCTAGTGAACAGACCCAATCTGAAGCTACCTAAGAGTCCCCTATGACTCATCTTATTAGCATAAAGTCCGATGTGAACCTCAATAACAGAACTCATGTGTAACAGACATTTCTATCACCCAGGAAGTTTCAAGAGTTGTAGATGTTCCATAGCAGGAACCCAGAACAAGAACCAAACCCTTTGTTACATAACACACCTCTCTTAGATGTTGGCAGAGATGACTGGTGGGGTCTGTCTCCTAGTATTCAAAGAGAGTGGAAGCCAGAGCCATCAAATTTAGACAGACATCTGATCATGTTTTTCATCACTTTGTGGAGGAGACTTAGGCAAACTGGATAATACTTCGGAAATGGAAGTTGTTTGCTTTTAAAGATACTTCCTTCTTGGTTTGAACGCTGGTATTGTAAGAGGAGGCTTCTTAAGTCAAATATAGTCTCTGAATATGGGTATGAAGCCAAGTGTGTTAGTCATGCAAATCTGGTAAGCAATTTGACAACTTCACTATTATTTATAATTCTAGTAATCTTCCTGAGCCAGCGAGAGATCACGTAAAGTCCTAGAGTTTGTATTTGCTCATGCACCGCAAGCTAGTACAGTTCTGGGCTATGAGAAGATCGGTACTTGTGTGGAAAAGTAACAAACTAGGAAGGCCGCAGATAATATCTTTATAAAGAGAAAGTAAAGTTCAAAGAATTTCAGGAGCTCTGCTATTAAATTTATTTGAAAAGCTGCGATTTGAAAAAGTCTCTAGTAAGACGTCCATTTTGTACTTATACTTACCTCCAAAACGTGGTTCATAAAAATCAACACATTTCTTGTACTACAAAACCTGCCTGGCATTGCCCAGATAAGCATCACTTGCATCAGAGAGTCATTCTGACTACAACAGAAAATGACTGTGCTCATTAGAACTACAGAGAATGCAGACTGGTGTTCAGGAAAAACCACATGCAGTATCACATGTTAGGCAACCACTGGATGTACTGTTTGCTTCGTGTTTCTCTGGCTGATGAATGATGTTCCCCTTTGAAGAACCAAGACGCAAATGCTATCCCTGTGCACAGGAAACTGGCAAAAAGTAAAGTGATTTTCTAAGTTTACTCAGAAAGCCGGTAGCAGAACTGGGTCAAAAGTCCCATGTTTTATCATTATTACTGACCCAAGAGCACCTAGAAGAAAAGGTTTGAAGGGTTAAGGACAAGGTCTTAAATTGATCATGTAAATCATTTTCTTTACTTTGATGTCTCCAGCATCTTTGTAGGTCACAGATAGTTTGATTAATGCCTAGGTGTTTTTATGCTTTTTAGAACTGATTCATAGTCTCTAGGATTGAGAGAGGAGGAGATTTTTTGAGTCCCTGCCTCATGCCCATTGATTTTTGTGGTGGAAGTGATTAGATAATGTCACTGTGGTTGTACTTTCTGATTCCTGCATGTACTTTATAAGGATTTAAAAAATTTTTTTCTTAACTTTCCTGAATACTTACAAATAATTATTTCTTTCTAAGAGAAATTCCAAAGAATTTTGGGAAACAGAGGAAAATTTTCTGTGTCTGGTACCTTTGCTTATGTTTCTCATTTCCTTATAACAAATAGAATTAAATTTCGTCTTATAAAGTGTTTTGTTAGGTTTGAATATTTTTTCATCTAAAACACATTAAGTTCTTTAGATACTTAAGAGTACATAATTACAAATGTATATCATTAAAGCAAAGCTATATTAATTAATACAAAGCTGCCCCAGGGTCTAGTAGCTTGTGGAGGCCCCAGCAAAACTACTTAGAGACTCCTTCTCTCCTTTGTCTTAACATGTTGATTTCTTTCTTCAATTTTAATTTTGTAACTCAACACAAAGTACATTTTGGAAATGTGCACAATTAGTTTAGACAATGTAAGTCAGGTTACTAAATAATAAATAATAATAGTCAAAAACAATCACAATAGGTGTGGTTCTATCATTAAGGCATATTTTTTCTACTAGTATATATTATACAATATAAAGTTAGTTTAAACCCAACTACTAGAATGGTCAATTTCATCAAGTGTTGTTTTCTTAAATAAATCTACTCCTGCAAATTCAAGACTAAATATTTGTATAAAGAGAAAAAAAATGAATTGAGTTTTCTCCTGGATTCTATGTAGTACAAGGAAGGAAAGACATGTCTACGTTTGTGAGTTGTGTCACAATACAGATTTTTATTTTTTTATTTTTATTTTATTTTTTTTTTAATTTATTTTTATTTTTATTTTTTTTTCAATACATGAAGTCTATTGTCAAATTGGTTTCCATACAACACCCAGTGCTCATCCCAAAAGGTGCCCTCCTCAATACCCACCCCCCACCCTCCCCTCCCTCCCACCCCCCACAATACAGATTTTTAAAAAGAGGTTCAGTTTGACTGTTTTCAAATATCTTTGGTTGTCATATTAGAGTTGATGTTGTGACAGCTGCTATACACTACCATAAACTAACACCAGCGTCTCCCACTAGAGTCCTAATATACGAAAAGGGTAACAGACACATCAAGTGATTTTTATGCCATTAACTAACCTGGACTAACCAAAGACTTCCCAGTGGAAGTTTTAGGGGACCTATTTTAATGATTGGGTAAACATAGTTTGCAGTGAGCATACTGACATAAGATAAACGGACGCTTTTAGAGGTTTCTGAACCTCACCACTATTGACATTTGGGGCTGGATAATTCTTTGTTGTGGTAGACAGTTCTGTGCATTGTAAACACCATAGGATGTTTAGCAGCCTTCTTAGCCCCTACTCACTGGATACCAGTAGCATCCCCAGGACTCATTGTAAAAACCAAAAATGCCTCCAGCATTGCCAAATGTTTGCCGGGGTACAAAATCGTTCCTGATTGAGATCCACCGGTGTAAAAAGTGCTTGCAAATAGCTTTCATTCCACATTAACTATTTTAATGCTCCTCGATATAGGGTTTACTTTATTAATTGACTCAGCAAACATACTTCTTCCTAATACATGGAAACCCAGTTAGCCCAGACTCAGAGTGATTTATCTCAAATTCCAAATTGATATAGTCTAAATTAATTAATTTTATTGTATAAACCTAATAAACATTGCATTAACCAGAGTTTCAGATAAGTTTATAATGTTTTTATGCCGCTATCACCCAGCTCTTATTAGTATCTCTTAGTCTAAACAAAGCCTTGCAAACTATGCTATAATTTGTACAACAAAGAAATATGAGGCAAAATGTTAATTCTGTTGTGGTTCAGCATGTTACCCACTGGTCAGTCATGTCTGCTATCAGATATAGTAATTGGCTCGCTTGTGTAGCTGTTATTTTTCCAACAAAAACTAAAACAGTTATTGTTGAGGGAATATCTTTAATAAGAGCGTTTTGGGAGTTCAGTGAAATATGTGTCATTTCTTCTGAAATCAGCCAAGTGGTTGGAAGAAATCGTGAGAATGTGAATGAAACTGGGAAAGGCTTGGGAAGAGCGTTGGGACTGGTCATGTGAGCCATAGAAATTGTTGCTTTTCTCAGCTCCCTTCTTTTCTGATGTCCAAAACAAGAGCCTGAGCTCATCTCTCTATTTCCCAGCTGTAATGATTTCATCCTGTTCTCTATCTTCACTGGCCCTGTGTCTTCCAAGTAACCCTATACTTTTGTCTTTGCTCTAAATGCCAGTACCAGCTATTTGTCAAAAGATCCTTACACGCCTGTAATATTCTCTGTAACCTCCTTATTGAGCCCCTTTTCGAACTTCCCTGCTTATTAGCCTTAGCATTTTCAACATTCAAATTTCAGAAGCAAAGAACTACTTGCTTATTTACCAGATGGTCTTTTTTACTTTATAATAATATCTAAAAAGACTGGAAACCACTCATTTCTCAGCTCGTCTTTCAGAAGTCATGGTGCAATAGGACTGGAATAGACCCTAGGGATCATCTGCTACAACTTTCCACCAGATGGGAGCTTTAAGCAGGAGGCTCAGAGTCAAACAGACCTGAAATCAATTTCTACCTCCATTTTATATTATCGGAGTGACATTGAACAGGTTCTTAAGTTTGTGGGTCTCAACATAACCATTTTATTTTATTTTTTATTATTTAAAAAATTTTTTTAATGTTTATTTATTTTGAGAGACAGAGACAGAAAGAGACAAAGTGCAAGCAGGGGAGGGGCAGAGAGAGAGGAGACACAGAATCCAAAGCAGGCTCCAGGCTCTGAGCTGTCAGCACAGAGCCTGACATGGGGCTCGAACCCATGAACCATGAGATCATGACCTGAGCTGAAGTCAGAAACTTAACTGACTGAGCCACCTGGGCACCCCACAACATAACTATTTTAAATGAGACTAAGAGATCCTACCTTAACATGAGATAATGTATTAAACTTTCTGACACATAGAACATAATTAATAAATATTTATTTCCCTCTCATTATTCTCGTTGTAGGAGTAAATCCTACAACAAATTTCTGGAATTGGTATTTCTTATCCACATTATAGAAATTTTATTTTAATTAACATTTTTAATTAAGTAATCTATGCACTGGTTAAAAATTCAAACACTACAAAACATATTCAGTGAGAAGTAAACTTTTCTGTGAACGACCGCTATCATCATGCTTTTGTGTGTGTGACCAATAGAGATCGTCCATGTACATACAAATGTACTCACATGCACATATTCCTGTTTGATGCAAGTTGTAACATACTATGCATACTCTCCTACAACTGGAATTTAACATGAAACTTATTTAAATATTTCAGGGTTCGGATTACTGCCATAGCAACAAATATGCTCAGTTTCTCTACTATATATCTACATATGTATGTATGTCTATCTATACTTCTCTATCCTTTCTCTAGCCATCTATTCATCTTTCCCGCTGCCTTGACCACTGACTTCTATTTCTTTGTCCGTGACTTTCTTAAGCTCAATACCCTAAACTGTGTACTGTATTCAAAAATACAGACCACTGTGGATCTCTCATTTAAATTCCCTGTGTTTCTTAGATAATACCATGGCTATTCGGTACAGTGTCTTATTCAGATGGCACCTAAACAGATATGACTTTCATAAGCACTATTTTATTCATAAAAATCTTATACTGAATGGAACTAAAATTATTAAAACAGTATTTGTCATAAAATCACTCTTGAATTCAGGTGGAAGATTCTCTAATATTAAAGATTACATATTTAGTTCATTATAAACAGAGTGTGATATGCTATCATACAAAGACATACATTGTCTTCACAGTAATAACAACATTAATGCAAACAATTAACAATGATCCCGCTGACAGCAGTGTATCTACACTCTTAAGCTAGGACATGGCAGTCAATTGAAATACCTAGTGATTTCAGGGATAGATGAGATTTCAGATTTAAAAAGAGGCCCTTTTAAAAATTACGTGTTCCCTATGATACATTAAATAAGATTCTCCTTTATGCATGTGACAGTGATAGTAAAACATTTCTTATGGGCCTCAGGAGGCAAACACAACTTTTTGAGAATGTGTTTCCTTTTAAATTAATTGACTTCCCATCTTAAATTATCTACAGTGATACAGACTAAGCCTTGCTTGTTGCTTCAACCAACGTTGTCTATTTTAAAATTAATTCGTGGGGCGCCTGGGTGGCTCAGTTGGTTAAGCGTCTGACTTTGGCCAAGGTCGTGATCTCCCAGTTCGGGAGTTCGAGCCCCGTGTCAGGCTCTGTGCAGACAGCATGGAGCCTGGAGCCTGCTTCGGATTCTGTGTCTCCCTCTCTCTATGCCCCTCCCCAGCTCATGCTTGCACTTTGTCTCTGTCAAAAATAAATAAACTTAAAAAAAAAAACATAAAATTAATTCACATTTAGCTCACATGGTGAAAGAACACTTTCCCAAATAAAGTGGAGAATGTCCCATTTCTTATCTTTAATCTAGAGCAAAGTGTTAGAAACTGCAAAATAAGGTCCATTAAAGGAAACATCTGAGGGTTTTGCAAAATATTATAACTGTATGTGTGGACTTTTTTTCTGAAGGGGGGAGGTGCCCAAAGCTTTCAACAATTCTCAAAGGAGGATCCATAAAAAAATGAAAAGTCACTGCTCTCAATCAAGAATCTTCTCTAGAGAAGAGAGCTAAACAGAGAAATTGGTTCAGAGTTCTTTCTGTTATTTCTGGAATAGACAGTAAAGTAGATTTAAAGTAGATTTCTTAAGAATGCAACAGATTTCTTCAAAATGCTGTGGAGGATATGTGTTTTCTCTTTAGATAGGGACTGTGATGGTTAGGTTTATGTGTCCATTTGACTTGGCTATAGAAAACACACACACACACACTCACAGTGTGTGTGTGTGTGTGTGTGTGTGTGTGTGTATTCTTGTTTCTTTGGAAAATCCTGACCGATATTGATTGATACTGATATTAATATAGGGGCTAACATTAGAAATGGAAATAGAGAAAGGATCAGCACATTTGGTGAAAAATTTCTCTCTGAATTCTAGCAGTGCTAGGGTCTTCAAAAAACAAAAATAAAATGGAGGGAATTGCTTAATGCAGAACTGAGAAGTATCTCCTGAACAGGTATTCAGAAATAGTTTGGAATGCCTTGCTTGGCTAAAAGCAAACCAAAAACTGCACTAGCTATTGAGAAGACATCCGAAGATCCCAGCTGAGGAAATGATGGAAACTGGAGAGCAGCATGCAGTAGGGATAACAATGAAAGATATCCTCAGGCTTCCAGGGTCTGGAGGAATCCTATGTCAGCTCTCGTGGCTGTGCAGGATTCAGGGCTTTGCTCACCGTTGTTCTTTGAGCATCATGTGGCAATGCTTCTGGTAATGCAATGAACACTGTACATCTAATAGAATTTAATATATGAATATATCATTTTTTTCATAATTCTGAAATATTGTATCAGAGAGTTTGACAAGTCTGGAAGGGCATTTCTCTTTTTATCTGTGCAACAGAAAGTTGCTAATCAAGTTAAGCTTGTACAAGATAAGAAGTACAAACGTGTGTTCCCAACTATAAAACGAAGGAACTCACCATATCATCTATCCAGTTACTACATGTTTTTGGTACCTGGCTCATAAGAGATGTTCCAGACAAGTGATACAGTTGAGAGTGGACACAAAGCACATCTTAGAAAATTTCAATATATTTGCACTGCAATTGTACTTCCTTTTCTCCAAATCCCCTTTATTTTGTAACTCTTTTCCTAATCAACAGTATCCTGGCAGTCCTATAAGGAAGTCCAGTTGGGAAGATGCCAAAAAAACAGCCATGACCATTTCTTAATATCAAGCATAAGCCAAGAGTGAAACGCAATGTGTTATGTGAATTAGTTTTGCTATTATTTGTAAAATGGTTTGGTTTTATCCTTTAACTTTTATAAACTTTAAGTTTGTTTCTTAAGTCAAAAAGAGGAAGGGGTACAAAGAGGTCACTACAGGGGAAAGTTTTTTTTTAAGCTGTCATTGGTGAGGTTTTATTTATTCACCATGGGAGGGCTTTAATAACTGCACTGCTTTGTTGATGGCATGACCATGTTTGCATTGGTCTTTCTTCCGAATACCTAGGCAAGGCTCTTTCATCTTACTCACACATCGCTTAACTTTGGGTCAATGCCAAATTCCCCACCTTCATGAATGATTAACTCATGTAGCCTGTTGCTAATAATGTGTGCACTTGATGGCAGATGATATTTATTTTGGACAGGGTGAATGCAGACCTTGGATGTTTGATCAAGGCATAGTGGGACAGAGCATGTGTGGGCACACTTTCTAGGGAGGACATTGCGGTCCATGTCCTCAGGTTACTCCTCATATCCCCCCTGCATTGTCATAGGAAAACAGTCTTCAGTTTATCATGCACAAGTTACCTCCAACTCAGCCTTGTCATTGCAATTCGTCACACTTATATTCTGTCTTTTATGTGCTCTATCTCACTGAAGTCTCCACACACCAGGCTGCTGCCCCAGGGTATATGCCTACAACAAAGATCTCAAACATAGTTTAAAAGGAAACACCGTAAAAGAGAAAAATAACAGTCACAGTTGCTACTAGAGGTCAGTACCTACAAACCTGGCAGATTTTCCAACTTCAACCATAGCTGAGTTACAAGGGCAGCTCTCAACTCAGCAGCTCTAAGTATGATTATGTGTAGTCACACTCTGACATTCTTTTTTCTTCTTCTTTTATATCAGTGCCCTCCTACCTAGCCTTCTTCAACAAAGAGGTAGGAAGAACATAGCTTCTTTGTCCTCCCTTAGCTTGCTGGTGAAATCTGTGAGGAGCAGATGGAGCCGACCGCCCCGCTGCCAGAGGAAGCAATGACGCTGCCGTAGACAATGTCGTGGGGCCACATTACCCATCTGGCAGATTCCCATAGCTCAGCTGTTGACAACTCCATTCTAATCAAGTCTGACCATCCCCAAGCTGCAGGATTCTTGAGTTTAGGCCCTGCGACTGCCCAAGACTCACCTCACTCTGGGAACATGTGAGAAATTCACATCCCCAATAGCCCAACTCAGGAGACTCTCAGTCAGTAAGTGTAGTGTGGGTTGTGGGAGTCCGCAGTTAACAAGCCCTGCAGAGGATACTGATGCACTGCCAGCCTTGGCGGTGCCCGGTTTACATTATGGCATTTTCAAGGTGTGAAACACTGGTTACAGGCACTGAGAATCTCAGGCATAGGGTACTTTGTGCTAGGTGCTTTATTTTTGTACTCACATTTAATTCTCACAAAGTGCTTAAAAGTAGATCTATCACTTCATTTTAATGATGGGAAATTTTTTGCTGCCATTATTTTCTCTACTTAAATTCGAAGTGAGATGAATTTGTAAGGGCTTTCCCATAATCTATCTTGTGCTTACTTTGCTATAAAATCTAAACACAGATTGACAGGACGTCTACAGTCATCATTATGTATGTGTATGTGTATGTGTATGTGTATGTGTATGTGTGTTAGTTTCTGGAGAAGATGGTTCATTCCATGTATATTACTAACTTTCCATCAATGATGCAACAGATTCAACAAATTTAGGAGGTAAAACAACCCAGATTTGTTTTCTCACAGTTCTGTAGGTCAGAAGTCTGGGTAGGCTTGACTGATTCCTCTGCTTTGAGTCTGACAAGGATGAAATGGGGTATCAGCTGGCCCAGGCTTTTGTCTGGAGGCCCTCGAGATAGGGCAGGATGTGCTTATTAGCAGAACTCAGTTCCTCATGGAACCTCAGCTCCTCAGGCCGGGGTCCTCATCTCCTGGCTGGCTGTCAGCCAGGAGCTTCTCTCACTCCCGAAGGCCACTTCCATTCCTTGTCATGTTGTCCTCTCCATTTCAAACCTCCAAGGCACATTCATGCTTTGAATCTCTGACTTTCTGTTCTGTTGCATCTCTTCTGCCTCCAGCCAAAGTTCTCTGCATTTTAAGCCTCATGTGATTAGATTGGGCCCATACAGGATAATCATCCTATCTTAAGGTCAGCAGATGAATAACCTTAGCTACATATGCAAATTTTTTTTTTGCCACATAATATAACTTAACCATGGTTGTGGGCCAAAGAGGAAAGATCATGAGGATGAAACTTTTGCTTACAATAACATGGAATAAGAACTTTTTATATCAAGACTCCCCTCCACTGATAACTTTAGGAAATCATGTCAGTATGTATGTAAAGAGTAAGTACAATGGCTTTTCTGGTGTCTGGTTCAAATTGTTTTAATAAATGTATTTTTTTTGTAACTGAACAAATAGTACATATTAGGAAGGGAGAGTAGATCAAAGAATAACCAGAGTTCTTACATGTCTAGTTCTCTCGATTGCTGTGCTTATGAAATACTCTTAGGCTCTTTAAATGTATTTTCAAAGAGAGTAGAACAGATAGAGATCCATTTTCCTAAGACACTTTTTCCTGGTTCTTGAACCACTCCTGTTCTCTTTCGTTAACACTTTAAATACAGTAGGCTTGCTACATTTCAGCTAGGGCTGGGTTGAGTGGCTGGAAATAGAATTTTGTTTTCTTCCACTGGAGGAATGAAGATCCTTTGGAAGGCAATGCAAGGCTGGGCTCAGAGAATGGATGGTGGACAGATCTGGCCCTGTGATCAGCTCTGAGAGTTCATGAAGCTATGGAAGGTTCAGACTGAGAAAGAGGCTGTAGCAAAGTACTAAAGAGAGCCTGGGGGAGGAGAGAATGGCAGCATGGGTTACCTGGTCTTGGTGGAGTGACAGGTAGCCAGGGGAAGAGGTGAGAGAGGGCAGCTGCTTACAAAGATCCCCTCTGGCTATCCTGTTCTGTCTAGGTTCAGCGTCACTTATGCTGACCCACGGCTGATCAGTTGGAGGTTATAAACCTAGGGGGAAACTTTGAAAGCATCCAAAACATCCAGAAAGCACATTTTGAATGATCTTTTCAAATTAATTAGTGTCAGAAAATTGACAAAGGGATGATGGGCAGCAGGAACACATTTCTTAATCTTCCCCTTGTTTCCTCTCCCCTGCCCCTGAATGCATACACTCTTCAGGGGTAAGCTTGTTTGTCTGTACTTGGTTACTCAACTCACCCGGAAGTACTCCAACCTAGTCTGATAAAAATCTATGTGCCTGCCTTCTGGCCAACACGGTTCTCTCCTGCCTATGACTGGGCCTAGGAAAGCTGCATGTTCAAATAGATCACAACCATTTTCATTTTTGAGTGGCTGGGGCAATCATATCGTGAATTAGCCATTTAGAACCACAGCTCTATATATTATCAAATGTTCAATGGTCTGGGGACAGTGGTTTGGATTTTATATCCAAGTTAGTATTCATTTGTCAGAATAAATTGGGCTTAAAACTCAGTGGTGAGACTTTAAGCAACTATTTAGGCAATGGTCTCTCATTTTACAATTGTAGATAGTGAGCTCTTAAGTTCAAGGTCCATGAGGAGTTACATTGCCTTTTTCAGCAACCAACAAAGATAAGGGCAAAAGTAAGTGCTTATACAAGTATGCAATAATGATTATGAATATTGGGTTACCTGTGAGCAGAAGGGTTACACAAAAATTTCTCTCATCCATGATCTTTGCAAACATGCAGGCAGATAATGATAATTTTGTGCATCTAGTCATATGAACTTATATGGAACATTATATTTTCCCTTATATTTTATTCTATATTTCAAAATAGATGAAAAATAAACTCCTTATAAACTGGAGTATAGTGGCAGGGAAATGTTTTTAATATATTGTTTTACTTTGAACGTTTGATTTTTTTTCCCAACCAGCAATACAAATCTACTCCATTTTCATTTCTTTAGTGGGGAAAGGCTTATTAGAAAAAAAAGTGGATAATGGAAGAACTAAGGAAAGCAATTAGCTTTGTATAAAACACAATGTACCATAGTGGTATATGCAAACTCTAAATAAGGCTTTTTAGTTTAGAGCAACCAAAACACTTATGCCAACCTAAAAATAACTTTCTTCTCATTACTTTGAACCCACAGTCAGCAACACCTAGAAGGACAAGAAAAAACAACCCATAAATGGTTTCATAGATGTCCTGCAGAGAGGTTGAATTGTATGTTTTTAATTATACACATTAATGTCTCCTAGAAAAAAGTGCCCAATAACAATGCTTTCTCAAAGGTAATAATACTCCAAAATAACCTCCAAAATAATCATTTAACTGTGTATTATATGAGAGTTCTTTGAAGCAGTGGAACATTTTCTAATTATCTGGCAAATACTTTTAGAGTACATACAAACTTTGCTCCTGAATTTTGTTCTTTAGAGAGGTATAGCTATAGTTTCCCCACATATAATACATGGTCCAGTGAATGGGCAATATTGCTGTGTAATGTGTGATACTTAAATAAACACACCAAGCATCATTCTCACACACTGGAGAATGAGCAGGGCCTACTCACAATTTAAGTGCCGTCTGTAGAGTTTATGTAACACTATAAACATCTCTCAAACACTGCCCCACCCTCTGTCTTCAAGGACATACACCATCAAGGTTTCATTTCTTTGGAATAATCTATTTTCTTCTCCCTAAATCTCGTACCAGTTTAGAACAATCCTTCAAACTCTGTTGCTCATGCTTCTTATTTTAATGGATTAATTTTGTACATTATTTACAAACTGAAAGTCAACTAATGTGCCCTGCTATGGGGCCTATTGTAGAGGGAAGTGATGAGTGGGGAAATTAAAAGCATGAGTAACTGGCAGGCTTGGATGGTTAATACCACTGGTTAATTCTACAACTGAAAGCTATGTAGACACTTGATACTTCAGGGACAGGAAAGGTAGAATCAGAGAAGAAAAGAGGCTATCAAAGAAGGAGAAGAAAAATCCTTCAAGTGCTTTCAGATTTCACGTAGTCATGGTTCCTTCTAGATTGCTAAGAACCATGACTCCACTTCTTTTTTTTTTAAGAAAAAATTTTTTTTAACGTTTATTTATTTTTGAGACAGAGAGAGACAGAGCATGAACGGGGGAGGGTCAGAGAGGGGAGACACAGAATCTGAAACAGGCTCCAGGCTCTGAGCTGTCAGCACAGAGCCTGACGCGGGACTTGAACTCATGGACCGCGAGATCATGACCTGAGCTGAAGTCGGCCGCTTAACCGACTGAGCCACCCAGGCGCCCCCTTTTTTTTTTTTTAAGAAAATTTTTTTTTAACGTTTATTTATTTTTGAGACAGAGAGAAACAGAGCATGAACGGGGGAGGGTCAGAGAGAGGGAGACACAGAATCTGAAACAGGCTCCAGGCTCTGAGCTGTCAGCACAGAGCCCGACGCGATCTATGACTCCACTTCTTGATGCACAGTAGAGAAAATTTGATTACGCTGCATTATAATACAAAGTACCATTATTTTGACGTGGTAAGAAGAGATCTGATTTTTTAAAAATAAAATAGTTTTCATTAGTTTTTCAAGCATAGTGCTACTCATTCTGCCTACTTCCCCACAAAGGAGCAAAACCAGCCCTTCCTGAATGCATATGATAGGATACTCTTGATTGAGTACTTTATTTTGTGACAGAAACTGTATTAATGCTTTGGGATATTTATTAGGTCTAAAAATGTCTCCATCCAAATGTAGAAAATCTCTAAATTTCATTATTTCTCTGTAACATTTGCCCACTTCAAAATGGGCAAAAATATTGAGTATCTGCTCCATCTAGCACACCCTGTGGGTCACATGATTCTATGACATGCCTCCACCCATCCACCCATCATCATCCATTACTTTTTAATTGTTTTATTTGACAACTATGAAAATTGCAGAAAAGCTATAGCAATGCCAATGGTTCTTCTCCATAGACCTGTAAATGAATTTTGTCTAGTGGAATGCAATTGATTACTGCCCTGATATTAAAGAGTTTGGCATTTATTGTAAATTTATTTGAGCAGACCTGATTACATTAGTAAGTGTGTGCTTTTTGAATTCTTCTTTTAAATATATGTAACATGTTCTTCACTCCTTGATTAATATTAAATAAAACATTGACACATGTGCATTTTATGTTTGTATGAGGACAATGATTTTAACCCTAACAAGTCATTCTCTGATGGCTTCCACCAACTCCTACTTAAAAATTATTTTAATGTTTATTTATTTTTGAGGGAGAGAGACAGAGTTCAAGCTGGGGGAGGGGAGAGAGAGAAAGAGAGAGAGGGAGACACAGATTCCGAAGCAGGCTCCAGGCTCTGAGCTGTCAGCACAGAGCCTAATGCAGGGCTCAAACTCTTAAGCTGTGAGATCATGACCTGAGTGGAAGTTGGATGCTTAACCAACTGAGCCACACAAATACTCGCCACTGATTTCTACTTTAGATGTGATTTCACTACCCTGGCCTCTGGTATTGGCCTTGTTCTTATTGTATCCATTGCTTAATGTCCTCTGGGACAGTATCTAGAGGTCTGTTTTCTTAGCATGATTGGAGAGCCGGGACCCCATTTTGCTGCTTTCATCCCCACTCTCATTGGCATTGAGACTTCCAGCTAATCTCTGGCATGAGCCTGTTAATTTATCTCTTGCCATGAAGATCTCCTGGAATACTGGTGAATCTCAGTATTACCTCCCATGCCCCTATGGGAGGCACAGAATTGCTCAGTGTCTATGTCCCAGAGGGAACAAGAATAAGGATATAATTTCTCATAACTTTTTACTGTGATTATTACTCTCTGCACCTGTATACATATAAGGATGCTCTCCCAGACTATTTCATGTCAGAGTTCCAAATGCATTCAGTGAGAGACACACTTTCTACATTCTCCTGGAACTGTCCATTTTCTTTTTTATTTTAGTTTTTTCTACTAGAGGCAATCTCTGAAGGGCTCTAGTAACATCTTCACCTGACTCCTTATTACTCCAAACCTTTCTTCGCATAGGACATAGTCCCTCATCCTACTCTGAGCTCTAAACACGCTAACTCTCTTCCTAGTAGGCAGAACTTTCCTTGCTGAGTTTCTCAATTTCTACATTTAGGACCCCAAGCTTTTTACAGGTAAAGGTTATTTTTGGAATTTAGATGCTAGCCCCTCTCCTGACAAATATTGACTTTTACAATCACCGTTTAACTACAGACTCAAAAACAGTCAGATTTGAAACTCAAGATTGAAAAAATAATGCCTGTATCCAAGGCTGTACTGATCTTCTCTAACCCTAGATAAAATAAGTGCCTTGAAATAAACCAGGTTATTTTTTCTTTCTTTTTCTTTGTATTATTGACGTATAGCTGACATAGTTTCAGATGTCAACATAGTGATTAGCCATTCTATATGTTACTTAATGTGCACCATGATAAGTGTAGTCACCATCTGTCAGCATACATTATTACAGTATTGTTGACTATATTCCCTATGCTGTACTTTTCATTTCTGTGACTTATTTATTTTACAAACTGGGAGTTTATACATCTTAATCCCCTTTATCTATTTCAGTCATCTCCCCCATCCATCTCCCTTCTGGCCACCACCAGTTTATTTTCTATATTTAAGAGTCTGTTTGTTTTTTATTTGTTTGTTCTTCATGCTTTGTTTGTTTTTAGATTCCACATATGAGTGAAATCATATGGTGTTTGTCTTTCTCCATCTGAATGATCTCACTTAGCATAATACTCTCTAGGTCCATCCATGTTGATGCAGATGGCAAGATCTCATTCTTTTTTATGGCTGAGTAATATTCCACCCCCCACTCAACCCTCCCCCCCCACCACACCACATTTTCATTATCCATTCATCTATTGAGGGGTGCTTAGGTTGCTTCCATAACTTTCCTATTGTACATAATGCTGCAATAAACATAAGTATGCATATATCTTTTTAAACTAGTATTTTCTTTTCCTTTGGATAATACCCAGTTCTAGAATTACTGGTTCATACAGTATTGGTATCTCTATTTTTCATTTTTTTCAGGAACCTCCTTACTATTTTTCATAGTGGCTGCACCAGTTTACATCCCCATCGACAGTGCCTAAGGTTTCCTTTTCTCCACATCCTCACCAACACTTATTATTTCTTTCCTTTTTGATACTAGCCATTCTGACTGCTATGAGATAATACCTCATTGTGGTTTTGATTTATATTTCCCTGGTTATTAGTCATGTTGAGCATCTTTTTATATGTCTGTTGGCCATCTGCATGTCTTCTTTGGAAAAAAAGTCTTTTCAGGTCCTCTGCACATTTTTTAATCAGACTGTTTTTTGTTTGTTTGTTTTGCTATTGAGTTATATAGGTTCTTTATTCTGGATATTAACCCCTTTTAAAACATTTTTGAAAATGTTTATTAGAGAGAGAGAGGCAGAGTATGAGCAGGGTAGGGGAAGAGAGGGGAAGACACAGAATCTGAAGCAAGCTCCAGGCTCTGAGCTGTCAGCACAGAGCCCAACGTGGGGCTTGAACACACAAACCATGAGATCATGACTCGAGCTGAAGTCATATGCTTAATCAACTGAGCCATGCAGGCATCCCCTGGATATTAACCCCTTATCAGACATATCATTTGCAAATATCTTCTTCTATTCAATAGGCTGCTTTTTTTTGTTTTTGTTTTTATGGTTTCCTTCACTGAGCAAGAGCTTTTTATTTTGAGGTAGTCTAAATAGCTTATTTTTGCCTTTGTTTCCCTTGCCTTGGAAGACATATACATAAAAAACATCGCTAAGGTTGATGTCCAAGAGATTTCTGCCTATGTTTTCTTTTAAGACTGTTATAGTTTCAGATCTCACATTTAGGTCTTTAATCCATTTTGAGTTTATTTTTGTGTATGGTATAAGAAAGTGGTCCATTTTCATTCTTTTACATGTAGCTGTCCAGTTTTCCCAACACCATGTGTTGAACAGATTGTCTTTAAACCAGCTTATTCTTAATGAACAATTTTCAGAGAGTGTCTTAAACATATCATATCTCTCTTAAACCTAACAACAGGTCTATGGTGAAAGTATTACTTATTTCAATTTTTACACCTTAGGAAATAGACATACAGATGTTCTGTAGCTAGGCTGAACTAATAAGCTCATACAGTTACTAAGCGACAGTACTGAAATTTGAATGGAGAGCTACTTAACTCTTCTTTTCCACAAGTCTGCATTTCTTAATTTAATAGAAAACATAATAAAGTGATAATATCCATTCATATTTGTCTACAAAACTCTACTATACTGCAGTAATTAGAGTAATGATCCCCATCCCCCCCAATATCCTTATCCCCAGAATCTGTGGCTGTGTTATAGGTTACATGGCAAGAGGGGCTGTAAGTTTTAGATAGAATTAAGGTTGATAATCACTTAACTGTAAAATAAAGACATTATTGGGGCACCTGGGTGGCTCAGTCGGTTGAGTGTCTGATTTCGGTTCAGGTCATGATCTCACGGTTCGTGCATTCAAATCCTGTATTGGGCTCTGTGCTGACAGCTCAGATCCTGGAGCCTGCTTCAGATTTTGTCTCCCTCTAACTCTCTGCCCCTCCACCACTCATGTTTTCTCTCTCTCTCTCTCTCAAATATAAACATTAAGAAATTAAAAAAAAAAAAATAAGGACATTATTTTAGATTATCCTAACTTGCTCAATGTAATCACACGAGTTATTTAAAATGTAAGAGGAAGGCAGAAGTGTCCGAATCAGAGCAATAATATTATGAGAAAGACTTCACCAGCCATTGTTGGATTTGAAGATGGAAAGGGACTATGAGTCAAAGAATGTGGGTGGCCCGTACAAAGGAAAAAGTAAGGAAATAGATTCTCTCCAGAGCCTACAAAACAAAACAAAACAAAACAAAACCCTCTGCTGACTCCTTGATTTGAATCCGGTGAGACCCATTTTTAATATCTAAAC
The DNA here is from genome assembly GCF_018350195.1 of Panthera tigris. Classification (NCBI taxonomy): domain Eukaryota; kingdom Metazoa; phylum Chordata; class Mammalia; order Carnivora; family Felidae; genus Panthera; species Panthera tigris. The sequence goes on along the minus strand of NC_056667.1, from coordinate 135,594,487 downwards.
TCCAGAACTATAAGGTAATAAATTTGTTTTTCTAAGCCACCACGTTTGTGGTAATTTGTTACAGAAGGCACAGGAAGCAAATATATGTGCTAAAACAATAACTCTTTAGTGTTTTATGGATTTACATTTTCTAGACAATTGTCTGACTTTATTTTTTTATGGCAAAGACATCTTACCAAATACTTCTTATCAAAATCTGTGTCTGCCTCCTGTCCCCTTGGACATACAGTTAAATGTATCTTTTAGTTTCCTTTGTGGATATATATATGATCAAGCAGCTGAGTATCAGCCAAAGGAATATGTTTAGAAGGAATGCATTGTCATTTCCTGGCTAAAGCTTTTAAAAAGCAAGTTTCCTTCTCCTTCCTCTCCCTATGTCCACACTGGATGCTACATACTAAATATATATAGAAAGGCAAAGTAAATAAAATGGCTTAAGATAATTTTGAAAAACAAGATAAAAGCGGAAGAAATCAGTCTTCCCAATTTGAAGACTTACTACATAGTTATAGCAAGCAAAACCATGTGGTATTGGTGAGGGATAGGTGTAAAGATTAATAGAAGATAACAGAGAATCCAGAAATAGACCCACATATATATCCCCAACTGATTTTTTGCCAAGTTACAAGATATTACCATTGGGATAACCTGAATAAAAGGTATGTGGTATCACTTTGTATTATTTCTTACAACTGCATGTGAATCTAGAATTTAAAACTTTAATAAAACAAAATTATGATCAACGGACCAGTAACATCAGTATCACTTGGCAGTATGCTCATAATGGCAGAATCTCAGGGCATATCCCAAACCTGCTGAATCAGAAATTGCATTTTTACAAAATCCTTTGTCAATTGATGTGCACATAAATTTTTGAGGAGCACTGCTCTAGACAATATCAACATTTGGCATTTAAGTTATCCTGATGTTTTTTTTGGTTTTGTGCTTTTAGTCTCTTTTCATTTTGTAAATTGAATTTTCTTATGCATGACAGATATACATTCTGTAGAATAAAACAAACCAGACCCTCAAATTTAAGTATATTATATCTTGAGTTTTTTTTAAGTTCTTTGAAATCTTGATATATTTCTTTTTTCCCTAACTTTACCACATGAAATTCTAGTCATCCTTCTAATAATACTATTAAAGTTGCTAAGAGATTCTTTTTATTTTTTTTTCTTTTAAATTACTAACCAAACAGAACTTAGCTTAGTATTTTTGGCAAAATTCATGCATCAATTAGGTGAAGTTGTTTTTCATTCTAGTGTATTCTAAAAAATCATTATGCTAGTATATTTTTTGCTTTAATAATAACTTGTGTAATATATTAAACAATAAAACACAAACCTTTTTCTGGTCCTTAGACACTAATGCTGTTTTAGAGACTTACACACACGTAAGTATTAATGGTATTCTATAGTACTCATCGTAGTTTTCAATTTCATCACTTGCTCCTAAGATTCATGGTTCTTGTGCCTCATTTGGTCCATGTCTCCATTCAGTGCAAAAGGTGCAACCAGGTTCTTCTGTGTTCCCACCTTGATTTTCCAGACACAGGCTTGCTTTCTTGAGGATTTTCTATTCCTCAGCCAGCGAAGTGAAATCCATGTTTCCCCAGGCCAATAGTGCCTGGAGGGTTATAAGATCAAAATAACAGGAGTTAGATGTACTTGCAAATACATATCCCCACCTGACCTATGGGAGCTTTAGTCCACATAAACATTTCTTCCAAATAGTTCTGGGGGCCCAGGAGAAAACACGCTGTATTTTATGCTCAGAGGTACATCCCTTGAACTTGATATTTTGCTTAATAGAAAGTTGGTGCTTACATATGTTATCTGGCCAGCGTGCTGACCGTCAAGGTGAGGTATGATTTTGTATATACTAGCTAATTGCCCCTATATATAATTTCATGAGTTTAAGAAACTCACCCAATTGATTCATAAACAAGTTATTTATGAATCTTGAAAAGATGACTCAGGCCAAGAACAATTTCTCTTAAGGCTATAAAACATTACAGAATAATTATGAAATTCATTACTGGAAAATACATTGAAATATCATGGTAAGGGTTAGAACGAATCCAGTAAAGCACATGCTAACCATGGTTATAGTTATAAATTTGTTTAAAAAAATTACTCTTAGTTGATATTTATTGAGCATTTACTATGTGCCCTGCCTTATTTGCTCCTCACAGATTCTTATGAGTTAGGTAGAATTACAATTCCATCTATAGAAATAAAGAAGTAGATGCTCACAGAAATGAAGTGATTAGCTCAAGGTCAAAAGCATGTGAAAGACCTCGGATTCAAATCTAATTTGCTTGATGAGAAGACTGACCTCTTGACCAACTATAACATTCTGTTTATTTTTGAGACAGAGAGAGGCAGAGCATGATCAGGGGAGGGGTAGAGAGAGAGGGAGACACAGAATCCGAAGCAGGCTACAGGCTCCGCGCTATCAGCACAGAGCCCTACGTGGGGCTCGAACTCACGGACTGTGAGATCATGACCTGAGCCGAAGCCGGAGGCTTGACTGACTGAGCCACCCAGGCGCCCCTATAACATTCTGTATCAGAGGAAACTATTTGGTGATGTGTTAAAAATAAGAAAGCCTTCATGGTGGGAATGTAAGCTGGTACAGCCACTCTGGAAAACAGTATTGAGGTTCCTCAAAAAACTAAAAATAGAACTACCCTATGACCCATCAATTGCACTACTAGGCATTTATCCAAGGGGTACAGGTGTGCTGTTTTGAAGGGACACATGAACCCCCCTGTTTATAGTAGCACTATCAACAATAGCCAAAGTATAGAAAGAGCCCAAATGTCCATCGATGGATGAAGGGGTAAAGAAGATGTGGTATATACAATGGAGTATTACTCGGCAATCAAAAAGAATGCAATCTTGCCATTTGCAACTACGTGGATGGAACTGGAAGGTCTTATGCTAAGTGAAATTAGTCAGAGAGAGACTAAAATCATATGACTTCACACATATGAGGACTTTAAGAGACAAAACAGATGATAATAAGGGAAGGGAAACAAAAATAATATAAAAACAGGGAGGGGGACAAAACAGAAGAGAGTCATAAATATGGAGAACAAACATATGGTAGGGGTTGTGGGAGGGGGATGGGGTAAATTGGTAAGGGACATTAAGGAATCTACTCTTGAAATATTGTTTCATTATATGCTAACTAATTTGGATATAAATTTTAAAAACTAAAAAATAAAATTAAAAAAAAAAAGAAACCCTTCATGGGAGGGAGGATGGGCTAAATGAGTAAGGGGCACTAAGGAATCTACTCCTGAAATTATTGTTGCACTATATGCTAACTAATTTGGATGCAAATTAGAAAATTAAAGTTAAATAAAAAAAAAGAGTTTCAGTTTTGCAACATGAAAAGGGTTCTGAAGATTGAGTGGGCAACAATATGAATGTACCTAAAACTACTGAACTGTACACTTGAAAATGGCTAAAATGGTAAATATTTTGTTTATGTGTTTTGCCACAATAAAAAGTTTTAAATAAATGAATAAATTAAAAAAATTAAAAAAAAAAAGAAGAAAGCCTTCAGAATGTGCACAATCATTCATATTGGGAAGCTTTTCAGTGAAGATGCCCGAAATGAGGGATTTATAGTTTCCAAGGATCCAGAATTCCTCTAATTCTGGTCCCTGCAAATTCTTACTATGAGTTTTTGATTTTGATTATTCATGATGTTTCATTCTTTTTCTCACAGCACATAATTCAGCTTGTTGTGGGAATTAGTGGATCTCAGACCCTTTACAACGTAATCCCCTTTGCAAAATAGGTCCCAGATTGTCTTGCTGTGCTAGAGCGGCAGACTTCACAGTTACTGCGTGCATCTACCATTCCCTTCTTCTCCTGCCCTAGGTCTTTCAGTGATATTAAGGCCACTGTAAACATTCCCCTCATCTCCAACTGCTCTTGATTTTATCCCAAATCATCAATGCTGCAACCAAAACCCCAAGACTCGCCACAGAGAAACACCATTTCCAATTCTGCTGCATTCCAGTTGTCAGCTGATCCACTGCTCAGATGCTGTGACATTTTCATGCTCAATAGAAACCTTGAAGAGGGAAAAGCACCCCACACTCTTCTACTCACCCCCACCCCCTTTGATCCCACTAGGACAGAGGTTGCAAAGTATAATTGCCTTGGGCTTCCAAAATCTTTTAGAGATTCTAATGAAAGAGTTCTTTCAGCTTTTTGTCAATCTTTGCAAACTTCCCCCCTTTCCCTGGGAGCCAGGCAGGAGGCCAACAGAGCCAGAGGACAATCTGAGTGACCAATACCCAAATCCATACAGGATTCACAATTTCCCCTCTCTCCTAACACTGACCCATTGTCTTTGGAACACACTTGGGTGCCTCTTGAGAGTTATTTTCTTTTTCTGTATTATATATGCCAGTTGAAAGATCAAGGAAGGGCATGTAAGGTTGAGGTCTATGCTGCACTTTAGTTGATGGGAAGAATGTGGCTTGAGTGGGAGGTGAAGAGAATCTCTCTGTCAGGACGACAGATAGTTTAAGTGAAAGCTGGAGTCTCAAAGATGAAGCAAAATTGGACTATAACCACAGGTTCTCAAACATAATTTTAGTAGTGGAACACTCTTTTTATTAACAAATTACTATGAAAAAAAAATTCAGCATATGAAACATTTAGTATCAGAGTTCAGAAATATCTTTTCTAGTTCAGCAACCTCTTCTTGCTCACTACCAACTACCATATTCCAATAGGGACTACTCCCATATAAAGTATTATTATAGAAATGAGAAAATAACATTCAATGGGAAATTGTGATGCATCGAGAGTCATAAATTACCATATCTAATTTTTATAGAGCCCTTTTATATATAAGAAAAGAGAGACAGAAAAAGAAAATAAAACTGAATACAGTTTTGAATTGTCTTAACCATTATATTTAATCTCCAGATTTAACTACTCATGAGACATAAAAATTTTTAATAATTATGTAGTATAAAACTCAGTTCACTTTAGAAGGTGATACTTTTATTTATAGGCTATATGAGTAAACATTTTATTTTTAATAAAGCTAAGAATATAAGGGTACCTCAAAATAGTATTTCTAGATCACATTTGTAGTCCCCGATTTCTCAATTTTTTTACATTCACTAAATATATAGATTTCAGTGGAACGTGTAAACTAAAATCAGTAGACTAGAATGTAGGCATTTGGAATTGACTTGAGCAAAGGTGCAATTCCATGAAGAGTGTACTGTTAAACTCTAACCCCTAAATGTAAAGTGATAGAAAGCTTCATGCTGTTCAGTCAAAAAATGATCAACTCAGCTCATATTTTCTCTTGGTCCCAAATTATTTCAGTTTAAGTAACAGAAGTTCAACTCTTACCAGACCAATTTAAGGCAAATAGAAGTTTATTGTAGTAATATTGAGGCAGCTCACTGAATCAAATAAAAAGCTAGGGGAACTCAGAAAATACCCCAACAACCTCAGAAACAGGAGGCAGAGATTCAATACTGCTAAAACTACTTTTTTCTCTCAGTATTTTTCTTTCTTAATCTATCTCTCCTTTTTAAAAAATTATTGTCACTTCATTTCTTTCTCCATTTTTACCAACTTGTGTAGAAAAATGTACTAATAGTTCTACATATATCCTTATACTTTGGTGTTAAAAGATGAAAGACAGATTTTTTTCTTCAGTTTTACCAAAATGAAACATTCTAGTAAGGGAATATGTATATCTGGGTTGGGTAATGCAACCACCTTTACAAATTGCAGGGAGGTGGGAAAATATGATCACTTCTACCCAAAGTGAGGTTATGGTGTATCATTTCCTAGGTTAGAGGACCAGAGGTTGACATTTATAAATATCATGGCCTTATAATAAAGTAACTTTATTTCTGTTTTTCTCATCTTTGCTTCTATATTACTTCATAGTTTTATATTCTTCTCAGTTTAATTCCAAATGAAACAAGACTGTTGTATCTGCCTACCATTTGATTCCTAAAAGTACCGTTTGGGGTACCATTTTAACTGCAGTTACCAATTTGTTCCAGGAATCATATATCATTTTCTCTGTGTGCTTTACTTAAATACAATATATATAGTCCTAATATGAAAGCTTTCAACAAATATTTTCATGCTGGGGACTTACATCACAGAAAAACCTTGGTGGGCAATGCTTCTAAGTTATTAACATTTTCAACCTTATGTTTTTTGTCAAATCTTTGTCCATATGTCTAATTGTCATGGCAAATTATTCTTTTTTTAAATTATTCTTTTACTTGTTCGTGGTATTTTTTTTTCTCTCGAGATACTCTGAGTCTATCCTATATTTCCTCTCATAGATGTTTTCGAGAAGGAACAAATCAGAAGAATACCATCAACAAGTAACAGATGTACTTTTTTTAATACTTTTTAACTGTCTCTGTTTCTGTACTTTTGTTATTTAATAGATATTAGTATAATGCAAGTTTCAATACATAACTTTCTATTCTTTTAGGGGTCAGTGTTATATTAGCTAAGTGTGGGATTAGCTGAGAATAGATTTTATAGTATTAAAGCAGTACATTTTTGGACCTTACTTATCCCATTGAATATTTTATGATTTCTCAGTATCTTTTGATAAAAAGTGTATTTTGTTGAATTTTTTGAAATAGAAAAATGAAAGCAAGGCAATAGCTGATAATGTGTAAAAGGAAATAGGAAAACAATATGTATGTGTCATCCACACACGATTAGGAAATATAATTAAAATTGCTTTTGAAAACTACACTTTATTTTTTTTAACATTTATTTATTTATTTTGAAAGAGAGAGAGCATGAGCAGGGGAGGGGCAAGGAGAGAGGGAGAGAGAGAATCCCACTAACAATGCAGAGCTGTTTAGGGGTTCAGTTCCATGAACCGTGAGATCATGAACTGAACTGAACCGTGACCTGAACTGAAATCAAGCATCAGATGCTTAAGTGACTGAGCCACTCAGGTGCCTTTGAGGACTACACTTTAACAGTCATTCTGTTTCTTGAACTTCACCTCTTGAGAAATTTGTTGTATCTTTAAAAAAAATAAGTCTTAAAAAGAATCCTACTCTCTTTACCAAGATTTTGAAATATATACAATTAAACGAATTTAGGAGATGAGAAGAGGGTACACATTTCATCAAAAATGTAATTTCTGGTGGATTTATACATCAGAGACAGAATGATGTCCTGGGAACTAAACTGAACCACTTTTTTTCAATGTAAAAGAAGGTAATGATAATACTGTGCAGGTAACCAACAATGTCTATCACTGGGAGGTAATAATAATGCTCACTTCATGAGTTACTGTATGAATTCAATGAGTTAGTATATGTAAAACATTTAGATTAGCACATAGGATGTATTAAGTTCTTATCCTTTTCATCCCCAAACAGTGGCAAAGACGGAGTAACAGGGACTGGAATTACCCTTCCATTTCAAAAATACTATAACAACAAAGTCAGATAAAATAAATGAAGCAACAGTTTCAAGACACTGGCTATCAGATGATGAAGAACAGGGATCCCTGAGAGATGCAGACCACACAAGAAGCCCTAAGTTTGCCCAGTAATTAGTAATTTTCTGGCCACAGAGGGAGGGGAAACTGAGGCAGGGCCCAGAGAAATTGCTCAGCTGAAAAGAGATAACTGAGAGTTCAGGGAACCAAGGCAGTTAGAGTTCACAGGACAAAATACCTGAAGAAGAAAGTGGAATAAAAAGAGTACCCTGAGCATGTGCAGTGAGTCGTCCTTCAGCTTGAGCAGAGCAATGAGTGCTATGTGCTTGTGAGAAAACCACCGAAGGCTGGAGAATTACCATCTTAAAGAATTCGAGGGAACACTGTCTGGCTGTACCCACAAGGCCAGGAGCAGTGCTTGTTTCCATAGAATGGGCTGGAAAAACTCTTACTTCACAGACCGTTAGGGAGAATATTCAGGAAGATCTCACCTCAGTATTGTGGAATAATTATCCCCATCTAAACACTCCTCTGGATTTGAATAACAAATCATAAAGGTAATAATTGAGAAAATCAGATTTTTTTCCAGGGAACTAAATTGCATCCCAGAACAAAGCACAAGAAGATTCATAAGAATGAAAAATAGCCAACATCCAACAAGGTAAAATTCACAATGCTGGGCATTCAATCAAGAGGCAATAAAGTGGCAAGAAAATATGACCCATAATGAGGAAAATAATCAGTCAATTGAAATGACACATATGAACACAGATATCAAATCATTAATAAAACCAATATTACAATAGTTATCATAAAACAAGCAATCATTATGACTATTTATGTTTAAAGAGTTATGTTTGAGACATGGAAAATATGAATGAAATCTCCAGAGTAAAAGCTGTAATGTCTGAGAGAAAAATAAAATACACTGGGTGGAATTAACTACAAGATTGGACATTACAGAAGAAATAACAGTGAATTTGAAGATATAGCAAAGAAAACTATCCAAAATAAAATAAAGGGGGAAAAGGACTTAAACAAATGAAGAGGTTATTAGTGAGCAGTGGAACAACTTCCAGTGGCCTAATATAGAGGTAACTGTTGCCCCGTAAGGAGGAGGAAGAAGAGAAAGAAAATGTATTTAAAGAGATAATGGCCCCAAGTTTTCCAAACTTAATGAAAACAGTAAGTTCACAAATCAAGGAAGCTCAGAGAACTCCAAACATAAGAAACATGAAAAAAAAAATACTAAGGCATATCATAATAAAATTCTTCAAAATCTGTATAAAAAGCAACTCTTAAAAATATTCAGGAAAAAAAAAGACATGTTACACAGAGAGGAACAAAGATCAAAATGACATTTTTTTTTTCTGAACAAAGCAAGTGAGAAGATAATGGAACCACATTTTGCAGTACTGAAAACTAAAGATTTGCCAATTTAGAATTTTAAAAGTGGTGGGTGCCTGAGTGGCTCTGTCCGTTGAGAGTCTGGCTCTGGTATCAGCTCAGGCCATGATCTCAGGGTTCCTGGGATAGAGCCCTCTGTCCTTACAGTGTAGAGCCTAACTTGGTATTCTCTCTCCCTCTCTTTGTCTCTGTCCCTCCCCTGTGCATTCACTCTTTCTCTCTCTCTCAAAAAAGTAAGTAAACATTAAAAGAAATAGAATTTCAAAAGGGGCATATATATTTTCCCAAACTGAAGGCAGATAAAGACATATTCAGACATGTAAAACCTGAAGAAATTCATCACCAGCAGATGTGCCCTACATGATATATTACAGTAAGTCTTTTAGAAGGAAAATGGTGGATGAAAATTGAGACTTACACAAAAGAATAAAGAGAAGAGAAAATGGTAACTATGTATGTAAATATACATATTTTTTCTTATTATTTAAATATCTTTGAAGGATATTTGACTATTTCAATAAAAATAATAACTTATTGAGGAGCTTACAGCAGAAAAAGTGAAATGCATGGCAACAGTTACAGTCCAGTCCTCTGGGGAGACTAAAGAGTGTTTCCAGCATTAGCTATCCCAACCAGTAATGTGTTGGCCATAAAATTATAGGATAATGACTCTGAATGCCGGAGTTTTGTTGAAATTAAAAATAAAAGAGTGGAAATGGGTATAGGCATGGCACTTTGAAATCTTTGCCATACTGCCAGATGGCTTGCTCTAGGGCCTTAATGGTCATTTCACTTCTGCGTCTCAATATGTAAATCCCTAGAATGGGAACATTAATGCCATTAAATTTTACTGATAAAATGTGTAATATTAACAAAAGTCTATTATTTGATTCGTGTCTGCGGAAGGCAGAAGAAAGTGGGATAAGCAGACTATTACACTTTAAATGATGGTTCTCTAAATATTATTGCAAAGATGTGTTCCTTATGTCCTGAATCACAAATGCGTGGAGAAAGAGATCAAATAGAGAAAAAGGAGGGAAGATTTTACTTTTGAACTCTTGCACGTGGATGATTATAGGCCTAACTGGAAACTGTACAGAGGCCCTGCAATTATAGATTGATCTACCTGTATATTTTCAGAACTAAGTAATGTCTACCACTCCAAGGGGGGATTGAAAAAAAAAGCATAATAGTAGTTTTTTAGTTATATACAAATGATAAAAGCAAAGACATCAAAGTGGGTAGCCTTTCAACTCATGCTCAATTAGAATAAAAGTTTGGTTGCTGTTTTAAACATTTATGACTAACTAACTGTGACAGGCTCTCAGCTTTGCAAACGGGATGATTTTCAGTTGACTTTTGATCTGACTGACAGTTCCTTATACACTTCAGTGTTAGTTTATAACACACAAGCCCACATCTGAATACACATGTGACTAATTAGGGACTGTTTATGGACCATCCACATAAATTTAACACACAAGAATGAAGGCATTTTTAACCAGAGGTCATAATTTTAATGAAATAGAGTTAATTAACAAAGGTGCTTGACCTAGTTTGTATTATTAAATTTAAAAAAATGAATAAAATCTAAAGTGTGCTCTTCATGCATATCTGGTGAAGTATATTAGATCATTTTAAAAATTAATTTGTATTTATGAAACAAAATTTACTAGGTTTTTTTCTTTAAAAAATTTGTTGCAATGTAATCAACTTATGCTATAGACAGTACTTTGGATCTTGATTTCTAAGAACTTTGTGTCTTGTCCCAAAAGGCATAATGTTTAGTGCTCTAAAGGTTGGATTTTACCCTGACTCTCAGGCTTAAATTCCAGCTCTGTCAGTGATTAGCTGATGAATTTATGCAAATTACTTAATATCATTGTGTCATAATTTTCATATCTGAAACATAGGAGTAATAATAGCATCTACCTCAGAGTATTGTTGTGAGAATTAAATGAGTTAACACATGGAAAACATTTAGAAGATTGGTAGCACTTGAGGAAGGCTCAATAATTGCTATTTATTATTATTTCAGAAAAACAGTAACTATAATGTAAACTGCTTATAGTGTGCTTTCGTGAGATATGTAGTGGTAATTCTATAAGGAGTCAAAAATAGTTCTTGGCACTCAGATTTATTAATAATTTATAATAATTATAATTATATTAATAATTAATATTTTAAACATATAATAAATTTAGAAACCTTATTCCCCCAAATCAGTCTTTCATCTATTTTGAATAGAGGAGATTACTGCTCTCAAGAGTTGTCTGAAGAAAACGACTACCTGTGAACTCAACGTGGTAACCTGAATGTCACCTAAAGGAGATGCTCATAATTGCCTACCATGATGGGTAAGGTGGTGGAGATCCAGCATTTTTTTTTAAATTTTTTTTTTTACGTTTATTTTTGAGACAGAGAGAGACAGAGCATGAACGGGGAGGGGCAGACAGAGAGGGAGACACAGAATCGGAAGCAGGCTCCAGGCTCTGAGCCATCAGCCCAGAGCCTGACACGGGGCTCGAACTCACGGTCTGTGAGATCATGACCTGAGCTGAAGTCAGACGCTTAACCGACCGAGCCACCCAGGCGCCCCAAGATCCAGCATTTTAATAAAATTCTCCATAAATGTTTGGAGATAGTGGTGACCTTGACATTTCCTCTAGACCCATAAAGTTCTGAATTTTTGCTTTTGCATGAACTCATTTCATGTCCTGATGCTTGGTCTTTTATTCCATATTGTATCATACAATGGTAACTTCACTCATTCTAACTTACCTCTGAAGCCCATGTCAGATTTTAGCCACTGAAAGTATATTTTACCTTGCTGGAAGCTGCCGTTTTCCCATCCCAGGCACTCACTGTGTTTTTCTGCTTTCTGTGGCAAGATCATCTTTGATGATTTTGGAGCTCACTAACCCAGACATAAGTGTAGTCCATGATTAGAACAGACCTAACACCTCTGGGGATGACCCTCAACCGATGGGAATCAGGAACCAGTAGTCAGAGGACTCCAGACTCCTGTGTTTCAGGGCAATTTGCACATTTCTCCCAGACCATGAAGGAATGAAGGCCTACTAAGGATCTTGATGATGTGCCATTATGCTGTTGTCCTCTTTCCTTTTCTCATTCTCCCCATTTCTTCACTTCTCCTTTTTTTATTAAAATTTTTTAATGTTTATTTTTTTGAGGGAGAGAGAGAGATAAAGTGTCAATGAGGGAGAGGCAAAAAGAAAGACACAGAATCAGAAGCGGGCTTCAGGGTCTGAGCTGTCAGCACAGAGCCCAATGTGGGGCTTGAACTCATGGACAGAGAGATCATGACCTGAGCCGACGTTGGACGCCCAACAGACTGAGCCACCCAGGTGCACCAACTTCTCCTTCTTTGAATCACATCTTAAATAAATAAACTACCTGGACACAAGTATTTGTCCAGGTAGGCTTTACTTTTGAAGGAACCTAAACTGAGTCATTTTCCCAAATTCTCCTGGCACAAGCTGCTGGGTTAGGAGAATTGTCTTAAGGATGGGGATGAGAGTAGAAGTTTATGTGAAAGAATTTCAAAACAATTACGTTTGAATAATTAGACATCCCATTTCTTAAAAGTACTCAGATTCTTCTATGACTAGAAACTTTGAATAAGCAATATTCCTCCACAGGCTCTAGTTTTTCAGCAAGCTCCATGACTTGTCCTCTTCTCTCAAAAACTCTCTCTTCTTTTACTCTCCTCCTTCATGTTCTAATTCATTTTTACTTCACAAACTGAGCATTTTATCTATTATTTCTTTACCTGGTTCATAATAGAGTTTGTGTGTGAAGTGTTTCCTAATCAAAGCTTGTTATCACATTAGAGAAAATGTCTGGGGCCAGAAGGTGAAATAACAATGTTTTTCTCTATTTATACAAGCACTCCTTACTTAATGTACAAATTCTAATAGGATACCTAATGAAAAGAGACTATTTTTTTATTTTCAAGAGAAAATGCGAAGAGATACTAAGCAAATACAATGTATCATAGTGAAACAGAGATTCTTTGATTCTTCCCTCAACATGGAGCATGGGATGGATCCCATTGCCTCACAGAAATATGGTTTGTCTTTACCAATCCTCTGTGTTATTTGGAAGTAAATTTGTTTTATTTGCATAATGGTCCCTGAGCTTCTTAAGAAGCAGTGGTGAAGACCCTAAGCCATTCTTTTTTTTAGAACCAATACTCATTAATCTTCTCTATACATTGACTATAACATTTCTAATTAATTTTTGCTGTCCTGGAAAGCATATTAAATCCTTCGAGAAGAAATATTCATAGGAGAAGTTGCGATCTAAAGAGATTACCTGAGTTTAAAGGTTCATATTGGGTGAGGCAGAAGGCCCTGAGACTCTTGCTTAGTGTTTACATTTATGGAAGAATAGTAAACTTTTGAGCATAAACTAATATTAATATTAATTTAAATCTTAACTTCAGTAGCACACATTGGAGTGCCATTTGACCTGAGTATGCACCAGAGCTAGTAATAACACAGTTGCCATTGAAAAAATGATCTTTCTTCTCTCTTTGTGAATGGTCTTCTCCCTTTCTCCATTCTGGTATTTGAAAGCACAGTTAAACAAGATAAGCAGTAGCTATATTTTCTACTAAATATATAAACACAATTCATTAATTTAAAAACAAAATAGGATATTATCTTGTATCTCAAGCTAGTAGAGAAAAACACACTAGTGATTTGCAAAGGGTAATAGCTATGTTTTCATAATATTTACATTCTATTGCCCCAAGTGTTGAGTTGATATTAAAGACATGCTAAATAATGAATATATAAGTAGAACATAGAAATAGGTCAACTATGCTACCTTGTGCAAGTCTCATTCATAAGAGCATTAAAAAGCAGATGAATTAGCAAAGGAGAATGCAATTTTTGAGAAAAATTAAAAAGAAATCAATAGGGGGGAGCATGACAAGATCAAGCAAAATAGTCATTCAAAATTGAGAGAGTGATTAATGCTGTCACATGCTGAAGAGAAATATGAAAGAAGATTCACTGTAAGTCTTGATATCAGATTTGTATATAAAAACAATGTGATGCAGTGGCAAAAGCCAAGGAAGCTGAAATCAGTATGATTCCTAGAGTGACCACAAGACCTTTGATGTTTTATTATCTCGTTGTTCTCATCTGTATTTAGTAGCCTTGGCATAAGGAGGTGATATAAATGAGATAATCTATGTATTTAGCATAAAGCTTGGGATATAGCAAGTGCTCTAAACAGATATGTTAAAATACTTAATGAGCTTCAGGAAAAGAGCTTTTTAAAAATGGTTAATCTGTAGGGAAGTCATTGATAGGTGTTAGAATGCATCAGTAGAAGTTATGGAAGAATATGTAAATGAGTTAGGGATGTAAGTTTCCTTAATAAATAAATAAAATCCCTCTTCCTTGCACTTTTGATTAATTAATAGTTAAAAATAAAACTGCAAGACCAAGGTGGAAAGGAAGATTTACATAGCACATATAGAGGAACGTGCTTTAAAAAGGAAAATTAATAGTTTTCATTGATGGAGAAGATGAAAGACAAGATATTTTACTGGTATTTAGTTCCTACTATCACACAACAGTTGACATCAGACTTAATGACTTAGTATAAGGCTTGCTTTGGAATACAGTGTTGCTGGATGCTTGAAGATATTTTTAGGGCAGATCAGAACCTTTCAAAGGGTGAAAGGTTTACTTGGGTTCAGAATGAGATAATAGATCTTTGAGAAGAATGAGAACAATGAGTACCATGGACAGTGTCTCCTCTATTTTAGACTTTTCTGTCCCACCTTCACTTTTTGTCATAATTATGTGCCATCTATTCTAGTTCTTATTTAATATCTTTCTTTAAATTAGTTCCTTTTCAAAATCTTAAATATTACTTAAATATTGCCCATAGTCCCTAGCAATAGTATCTAAGGTATTTTTAATGTGTCGATTCTCTTTTATATAATGCATGTTAAAGTGAATGTGCAATTATTTCAACTTTAAAATAATAAAATCTATTCATGCATTGCCTCAACTAATCTTGTCAACCATCAGTGGTAAGCTTGCTATACTTTGGGAAATAGTGCAATAAGGGATAGAATAGGAAAAGAAAAGAGGTACAAAATAATAAGAAAAGAAATGTTATCTTTGGGGAACCTGGGTGGCTCAATCGGTTGAGCGTCGACTTTGGCTCAGGTCATGATGTCACTGTTCATGAGTTCGAGCCCCGCGTTGGGCTCTGTGCTGGCAGCTCAGAGCCTGGAGCCTACTTCAGATTCTGTGTCTCCCTCTCTTAAAGAAAAACATTAAAAAAATAATAATAAAAAAAGGTTATCTTGGCTCCTTTGTGACTAAACCTGTAGAACTGTGGGGTATCTGGGTCAAAAATTCTTTGCTGACTCAGAAAAACTCTTCTTATTTTCAGAAACATATGAGAACCAGGAATGCAGTACATTCCCTTATTACACAAGCCTGTATAGTAATATCCACACGTTGCTTGTGATTTGACTCCCCTCGTTTGTAAATCTTTAACAAACATTTAAACATAATTTCACATATATAGTAAAACTTTGGATTGTGAGTAACTTGTTCTGTGAGTGTTGCACAAGATGAACAAACATTTCTAATAAACTTTAGCTTGATAAACGAGCGATGTCTTGCAATATGAGTAGTACGTGATGCCAAACATCACATGATCACAACTGAGCCAGTGGATCTTCTCTCTCTCTCTCTCTCTCTCTCTCTCTCTCTCTATTGCTGCAGGATTGTGGGTGATCATCTCCCATACTCAATGCTCGGTCTCAGGCCATGGTGTTTGGCAGAAATCAGCGATTTTTCAGAATATTGGAAGGTGCTAAAACTGGCACTAATCTATTTTTTGTCACTTCAAAGCACCTATGGACACTTTTTGCTTTTCTATACAATAGTAAGTTTAGCAATGTTTTGCTTCATTCTAGGTCATAGGATAGGTTCCTTGTTAAAGCTGCATGAAGAGAAAAAGATTCCATTGAGCCAACAGATAGCAGTGATTCCGTTAGTGATAGTGAAATTCGTCCTACATACTAACACTCCTCTCTCTTGTCTCCCTCACATCAGCCACAAAGGTTTTCAAAGGTAAGTACAGATCAATTTGTTTATTTTTCCTTATATTTTATATGTTCTTTATTGTTTTGTATTATATTACAACATTTAATCATTTTTATATGAATATTTTTGTGTTATGGAACAAATCATCTGAGTTTCCATTATTTCTTATGGGAAAATTTGCTTTGATACACAAGTGCTTTAAATTGCAAGCATGTTCCCAGAACGAATTATGCTCACAAACCAAGGTTTTGCTGTACTTTTAAATCCCTCCTTCAAAGTTTGGGATTTTCAAATATGAGTGCTTTATTCAAAGCTTCTGACTTTGCTATAATTTTGAGATAGAACCAAGTGAAATAAAGGAAACCTTGCTTATTAAGACCACTTTTTAAATTTTATATCTCAGGATATTTTACATAGGTAATATTTTAGCACCATGCACTATAGAGCATCTGTGGAACTTTCTGAGAATCTGCAGTGTAAAGTAGTCAAATGTCTGAGGAACTAATAACATTTTCTTGATAAAATAATGCTTTCATGTCACATAAAATGAAACTGTCAGCATTTCTTTGTAGGTTTCTCTCAAGCTTAAGAGCAGTTCCTTGACAGTTCTAGAATTGCCTTTAAATATCTTATTGAAATGTAGATTAACACTGTAACATCTTATAATGGTAGGAAAACCTTTTCCTTTTAAGACTTGTAGATAAGCAAATATTGGTATTAACATTAGCTGCTATATTTTAGGATTTTCCCCCCAAATGTTGTTCTTCCCCAGGACCTAATATTTAGATTCATTTTTAAAACAGAGAAGATTACCTAAGACTGGGATGTTGATTTTGTAATAAAAGGCACTATAGATAGATATGTCTTTAGAACATCAATTTTTACTCTGCAGTCATTATCAAAATCAGGTTAAGGATAAAAGCATTTGCTCCACCAAATATCCAGACGGTCAAAGAATCTAAAATTGAAAAAAAAAATAATACTCCATAAAATTTTAACACAGTGTATAAATTTAACAATAATAAATAAATATTTATTTATTTATTTGAGATTGTAATCGAATCTATGATAACACAAGTAGAAATAAAAGTCAGAACCCTCACATTTTGGAATTGCAATGTTTTCTCCGCAGGCTGTGGACCTAGTCGCCCATCATTACCTATACCACGCAGGTGAGTATCGCAAGACAGAAGGCCCATCTTCTGCTTCCCCTGCCCCCGTGGCCTGTAGCACCTGGCTTCAAGATTCTACTTCCTTTCATTCTTGAAGTCTTGAGGTTGATAATGAAAGTAATCTTATTACTCCCATTAGTAGTCAGGATATATTGATCACATCTAACACCAAGTAAAGACCTGGCAAAATAGATTCCCTAAGTAAATGATTCTTAAGTTTTTCCTGGAGTAAATGCCAGAGGTTTGATTTTAGTTTATCACCTCCAGCATCGTTAACTAAATTGTATAATTTAGTTAGGATTGAATAAATAGGATTGTACAATCAGTTAGGGTTGAATAAATATAAGGAGTAAATGATATGTAATTATTGAATATTTGTTCATGTCCAGAACTGTGCTAGAAATCATGAGAGATGTAAGGGACATAAGACATTGCCTTGCCTTTGTGGAAAATATAATCATATTGGAAAGATTAGATGGATATACTTCATTTCAGTTAGGGAACTGTTGAATAAACCAAATTATCTAACCCTTAAATATATAGTAGAATAAGCAGGGATAGAAGAAACAGCAATATCAGTAATGACTGCATTTGGGAGGAGGTAGAAATTAAGTAATTCAGAATCAGAATTTGGGGTCATAATTTTTCTGCAAATCTTAGTGGTATTAACTTAAGTATAACAGTCACCTATTGGGAACTATAATAAAAAAATACCTCAGGTTTTATAAATTCACTAATGAAAACATGCCACTACAGTTTCATATGTATCTTGTGGTTTGCAACCTCTAACTTTGCCAAGAATAATTATACAAATATTTGATTACAACCTAGGATGGATGTTAATACATACAGACACAGGGGACGACAGTCTGCTAATGGAAATGCTGGAGATTAGGTGTTAGAGCTTGTGCCCTTTTCAAAATTAAATGCAAAAGATAAGAGAATTTCTCTAATAAATTGCTGTTTACACAATTATTTTCAGCAAATTAGGGATTCTACTTACATTTCATTTTTAAGTGGAGGAATGAGATAAAATGTATAGCCATCATTCATCTCTATGCTTAAAAATAAGTAATTTTACATATATACATATACACACGCACACACACACACATACATTCCTTAATTACCACACAAGTTTATTGAAATAATTTTATTAAAAATACTTAGATCATGAGAGTTATTCATGTCCCCAAAGGCTATAGCAGTTAACTAATTTATTATTTATATATCAAAATAGTAGATTTTGAAATATGAACTTTCTTTGGCAAAAGTGGTGTCAGAAAATGTGTCACAGAAATGGAATTGCTTCAATACTACAACGGGCAGATGCATATCAAATGTATGTAAATATCTGAACACAGATAAGAAAATATTGGCTTTATATCAAATGAGATAGAAACAATTTATTTTTTAAAAATTATCAGAAATAAAATGGAAATAGGTCAGAGCAAGGTACATAGAACCTAAGGGCCTGTGATCTAAATTAAAAAAAGCAATTTAACACTAAGATACTCAGTGAAATTCAGACCTCAGTCCTATGGCAGTTCTTAAATATATAAAAATGTTAAGTGTTTAAATTGTAGAAAAGAATTTTTTCTTCTATACTATCTGATAATGAGATGGCATTAAAGCACTTCCTTGGGAAGTATTTCCTCTCCTTAAATGCAAAGATGAAATGTGAACTGGTTCACCATGAGGTTGTTCACGTATGAGCTTTTAAAAAGGAGAAGAGCTTGGTTTGCCTAATCAAGGTTAAACATGATATTTGAAAGGGAAAAAAGAACCGCGGGGGGTGGGGGGGGTGGAGACTTAAAAACCTTGAGCAAAGAAACATTTCTTTTTTTTTTTTTTTAACGTTTATTTATTTTTGAGACAGAGAGAGACAGAGCATAAACGGGGGAGGGTCAGAGAGAGGGAGACACAGAATCTGAAACAGGCTCCAGGCTCTGAACTGTCAGCACAGAGCCTG
This sequence comes from Panthera tigris, assembly GCF_018350195.1. NCBI lineage: Eukaryota > Metazoa > Chordata > Mammalia > Carnivora > Felidae > Panthera > Panthera tigris. Next base: position 135,575,342 of record NC_056667.1, on the reverse strand, counting down.
ACGTGGGGCTCGAACTCACGGACCATGAGATCATGACCTGAGCCGAAGTCAGACGCTTAACCGACCAAGCCACCCAGGCGCCCCAAGAAACATATTTCATGAACACATTGTGAGCTTCTGTTTAACATATAATAACTTAATTAAATGGATGATGATTAATTTTACTGATTATTCTCTTTATAATCTCGAGTATTAGAAGATTAGTTATTCCAATAATTTATTATTATTATTATTTTAATCTAGAACACTAGAATCACCTGGGAAGCTTTTAAAACTATAAATCTGGGACACCAGTCAGTTAAGCCTCTGACTCTTGATTTGGGTTCAGGTCATGATCTCCCAGTTCGTGGGATTGAGCCCAGCACAGGGCTTTGCACTGACAGCACAGAGCCTGCCTCGGAATTTCTCTCTCCTTCTCCCTCTGCCCCTCACCTGCTCATGCATGCACTCTCTCTCTCTATCTCTCTCTCTCTCAAAGTAAATAAATAAAACTTAAAAAAATATATAAATCTGTCTTCTAAAATGTATTAATTCATCCAATATTTATTTAACATCACTGTGTTGTAGTCACATTGAAGGCATAGGTAATGCCTTCCCTCATAGATCTCAACCTAGTGTGGAAAAAGTTAAGAAAATAAACCTTTATAAAAAAAGTTATACAATTTTATTTTATTTTATTTTATTTTATTTTATTTCATTTTAATTTAATTTAATTTTATTTTTTATCTATTTTAGAGAGAGAGAGAGCACAAGTGGGGGAGAGGAACAGAGAGAGAGAGAGAGAGAGAGAGAGAGAGAGAGAAAATCTTAAGCAGGTTCCATGCTCAGTGCAGAGCCTGATGTGGGGCTTGATGCCATAACCCTGGGCTCATGACCTGAACCAAAGTCAAGAGTTAGATGCTCAACCAATTAAATCACCCAGGTGTCCCTAAAAGTTATACAATTTTAAAACAAGGAGTTTAGGAGTAAAAGATAACTACTGACAGATATATTTTAAGCAGAAAAACTTCATATAGGTTTCATCCCAAGAAGAGAATCTTACTGCAGTAAAACAATGGATTGAGAATAGGTGTTTGTGACAGAGAAAGCAGGTGAACCCAGTTAGTGGACCATTGCAATAGTTCAGGTAAGAAATGAGGGCTAGGAGAAAAATGGTGTGCAAAATACTTTCCGTTTATTCTGCCCATGCCTTATGACCCTCAAAATGTTAATGATTATGAATGATATTAAGGGTTTTTTTTCCTTTTGTCTTTTAAATTCCACTTTGGTTTAGCTAATGGGAAAATGTCAGCCTGAGACTCGAGGTTGGCAACAGAATGAAATTCGGTGTTTATTCCCCTGCTCCTTCCTTACCTTGACTTCTGCTCTTCTGTCAAAGGACATGGTTTATCTCAGACATGTCTCACTATGGAGCTACCCTCTCTAGCTTCCAGTAACTGTTCCTTCCTCTTATCCCTTGAGCCTGCATTGTCAACAGCTTCCTGTTGCTCCTACCTGTAGGGTCTTGAAGCATTTCTGGTTGGTTTCCACAAACCTTATCCTATCTTTTAAATATGCTTTTGTTCATTGTTTTCTTCATGTTACCCCCTTGAAGTGGGTCACTCCTTCATGGAAGGATCCTGAATGATACATGTGGCAATTGTGGAGAAGAGACTTAGGCACATTTGCATACATGTGGTGCATAAAAAGGACAGGATTTAGTGATGATTTATAAATGGCGAGTAAGGAAAAGGGATGAATCAAGGATGATTTCCAGGTTACTGGCTTGACCAGTAGGTGAATGGAAGTATTCTTTGTAAGATGAGAATTCTCATCTGTAGTTGAGAATTTAGGTGCGATGGGAGCATGTCAAGACTTCTTGAGTGGAATTGTCAAGCAGACAATTGCAAATTAGTCAAAATTCAGAAGAGAAGAGTAGGACATCAATACACATTTTGTTGAGGTAAGGGTATCAATATCATTTCAACAGAGTACAAAACTGAGCATGTAACAAGGTCCAAATCTTCATGAAGTTTATGGTCTACTGGGGAAGAGATCATGAAAAAAATAATAAACTACAATGTTAAATTAATGCTACACAATAAAAGTACAAGAAAGTATAAGATAATATAGAGAAGACAATGTATTTCAGAGGTTGAGAGAAATGACAGCTCAAATTATATCCCAATAGAGACATGCTAAGTAGGTGAAAAGAAGAAAGAAGAATATTCTAGGCAGTTGAAATTGTATTTGTCTTAGATCTCTGTGGAAAAAAAGAACATTAGTTCATTTGAGAAACTAAAAATTGGCCAGTGTGGCTTGATATTAGTGAGCAAAGGAATAAGTAGCATGAGATTAGATTGCTGAGGTTGACAGAAAACCAGATTATTAGGTTATGCTAAAAATGGGTCTGTTAGTTTCTATTAGGGTGCTATTTGCTACCTAGACATAAAGCAACTTAACTTTAATGCAAATCTTAAAATGACCTCAACTGTCATAAAAGCTTCATTATTAGATCTTATCCCATGCACATCAGATAAAATTGGGAAATTCAATATTGCTCAAATTATTTTACACTTGGGCCAATTGACTCTTCTATTTTGTACTAAAGCACTATTTGGTAAGGACATTGATTGGAATGTTTGACAAATCATATGGAAAACCAAAAATATGCAGGTCTAATATTTAGTATATCCTTAGATCTTAAATTGAACTTCATATATTAGAAATTATTTTTTGGTTTTTCCTTTATGGACCCTTTCTCTTTATGACTTATTATGTATGTAAAGCAAACCTATCATGTAGAAATATTGGGAATAAAGTCCTGAATATTCCTGAAAGCTTACACTGGGCATTTCCACTAGGATTTTAACACTACATTTAGTTATCCTAGTCTTTGTGCAAAGGCTAGTGCTTTTACTAGTTTAGTGGAAAATGTTCGCATCTAAACATCAGGTTGCCTGAGGTTACTTACTGTGGTACCCATAACGAATACCCAAGGAACAAATTATAGCTCTAGTCAAGGCTCATACAGTTATTTTTCAAGTGAAGAAAGAATCTTAAAGATATTTTCAAAAATAGGTAATTCTTACACAGTGTTACTATACGTGGGGCGCTGTTTTAAAGTCTTCATGCATATTAAAGCATTTAACCCTTGTAAAATCCTATGAGGAAGTGACTCTTATTATCACCATTTAGAGATGAGGAAACTCAACCACAGGTCATTACTTAACTTGTCTAAGGATGCACAGGCAGTACCCTGCAGCCTGAAAATTCAATGCGACAGCCTTGCTTTAGCGTGTCACCCTTGCGCAGGGGCCATGCTAATTTCTGCATCTTTCCAATTTCGGTATATGTGCTGCCGAAGTGAGCACAACAGTCTTGCTTTAGAATTCACCATCTCTGCTCTCACTGGTTGCTATTTTTCTTTAATGGAAGATCCATTCAGAGACATGTAAACTATCATATTATTGAATAGGTCTCAGGTCAAATTCTTATAGTGATATTTTCTTGTGTGGCAGTGTCAAAGAACTGAAAATTTAGGCATTTTATACAAATGGATGAAACCGGTCAATGTTTCTTAAAACTAGGAATATGTCACTGCACAGATACAATGATATTTTTATCCCTTTTTCTTTTCAATTTAGAAACTTACAGAATAGAACTGAGGAATGAATTTGAAGCTGTTGCTGGTTTGAACTAAATATTTGTTAATGAAGTCAAATGTAAAACTGACTCTTACTAGAATAGGTTTAACTATCTTTTAAATGATGGAGGGAGGGGCGCCTGGGTGGCTCAGTTGGTTAAACTTCAGCTCAGGTCATGATCTCGCGGTCCGTGAGTTCGAGCCCCGTGTCGGGCTCTGTGCTGACAGCTCAGAGCCTGGAGCCTGTTTCAGATTCTGTATCTCCCTCTCTCTGACCCTCCCCTGTTCATGCTCTGTCTCTCCCCGTCTCAAAAATAAATAAAACGTTAAAAAAAATGATGGAGGGAATTTGGAAAAAAAGCAAAACGTCCTGTCTATTATCTATTTATCTATCGTCTATCATCTGTCTATATCTCTTCCACGCACATTTCTTAAAATATTGGAATTAAATAAAATCTGAGTAGAATACAGCATTCACAAATATTTGGCATTTTATTTTTGAAGAATCACATTCCAATAATTCTCTAGAGTTGTTCCTCGAGTTTAACATGTCTGTAAATAGCAGAAGGCACATAAGCTTCATTTTGTAAAATTTTCTTCCTGTCAGGATGATTTGTTTTGAGAAGCATCTGAGGGTCTACAGGCGACCCACCATTTTAATAACTCTGATTGTTCTGTGTATCATCAAGTCACTCCGTTCAATCTGGACAGTTTCATTTTATATAACTATAAATTTTACTCTCTAACTGTCATTATTATAAATTGATCTCAATAAGAAAATGTTCATCATTGTTAAGAGATGGAGGAAAAACCTCAATACAGTATATATTTCCAGCAACATAATCACAACACTTCTAAGTATACAACTCTATGTATGATTCAAAGTATAGAATTTCTAAATACTATTTTGGCCCTTTAGATTTCCCATTTTAGTTTTTACTGTCAACATAAGTATAATACCTACTGAGCAAAGTGCCTCAACTGTAGTTAAGGATATTTTTGAAGGTTGTTGTCATTTGTAATTTCTTTCCTGTGAGATATTTTGGTGTTCAGAATTTAATTCTAGGATGGTGTGTCAAATATGAGGTTGCTGGCGACATAAATACTAACCCCCTACCCCCAATTCAATTTCAAAGAGCAAGTCAGGTGAGAATAAATAAATAAATAAATAAAAGGTTTGGTTAATGTTGGACATTTGCTTGGTACTGTGTCATTCAAAACTCCTTCCATTTAAAAACAAAATTTGCATTGACATATGAATGATGTATAATGCAGCATAATTACTTACGGGGTCTTTGAAAAGAGGAGCCCCCTTTTTTCCAAGTGATTTCACTTTGAAAAGGAATTACTTCACATGCCCAACAAATACTATTAAAAAGCATTTTATGAGGTGTTTTTCTGCGCATATTTCTACACATGGACAGACTATTGTGTGTTCTAAAACCTGTATTTACATGACACACTTTTATGGTCCAATGGGCAAACACTACTTAGTCCTAAAATAACATCACAGTAATGACTACAGTCAAGACAGCAAGAACACTCCACCGTTATTACCCATATCAGACTGCACCAGATGGGGTATCTGTGGTAGAGTGCTGACAGTAGCAAACACTGAACAACTCTTCCTGTTATTTTTGTGTACTCTTAGGCACAGCAATCTTACATTCAAAATAAGCAGTGCATAAGTTCTTTCATTTCAGAGAAGTATATTGTACCATATATTCTTTGATTCATTTGAATCTAGGAGAAAAATAAATGGGATGGAAAATTGAAGATGACTTACATTAAGTGGGATTTAGCCAAATTTCACTGCGTCCGAGGCAGGGTTTCTAGCCTCAGTGGTATTGATCTTTTTTGTTGGATCATTCTTGTGTGGGGCTCTCCTGTGTACTGCGGGATGTTTAACGGTATTGTTGACCTCTATTGACTAGAAGCCAGTACCCAAACCCCAGAGAGTTGTGACAACCAACAATGTCTCTTTGCAGGGAATGAACTCTTGAACACACACATACTCTTTGAACTGATTAAATTATGTGGCTTGGCTTTGTCAATATCAGAGTTTAATCAGTCTCCAGATAGAAGATGTACATTTTTTTCTCAGAGTATACTTCATTTATGTTTATTCGTTTGTTCCGTTTTACCTTCAGTAATGGCTAGAGTAGGTAGGAATTTTGTATCTGCAGTATTATTTCACACATTTTATATTGACAGCAAGAAAATAAAATGAGAAATATTGAGTCAAATAATACAGGGGGACATTAAAAAAAATTTTAATGTTTGTTTTTTTTTTGAGAGAGAGAGAGAGAGAGAGAGGGAGAGAGCACGTGAGCAGGAGAGGGGCAGAGAGAGAAGGAGACACAGAATCTGAAGTAGGCTCCACACTCTGGGCTGTGAGCACAGAGCCTGACTCGGTGCTCAAACTCATGAGCCACGAGATCATGATCTGAGCTGAAGTCGGACACTTAACCGACTGAGCCACCCAGGTGCCCCTATAAGGGGGTATATTTAAGAGTGTTTATTGAGGAGGGGAATTGGCTCCTAGAAGTCTCCATTGGGTCACAGACTTCCTGGAGGCCTCCAGCTCTAGGTGAATCCCTGCCTACTGTTAGGGAAAATATTTAAACTGAGGAATCCTTCATGACAAAAGCTGCTCCCTTCTAAAATCAGTGGGATTTTCAGTTTCATTTCTCATCTCCTTATGCTTTTGGAATAGACACTGTTTCCAAGAAATCAGGTAGTTGAAAGGAAGAATAAGACAAGATTATTTACCACATCACTGATTGTAAACATGACTTGAATTGTAAAAATAAGCAGAAAAGAAGTCAGAATCTTTGCTTCTGCTTCACTTTGACTGTCCACCAGCGGGTCTAATTATCATGCTAGAACTGTCAATTCTGTCATTAGGTGTAGTCAGGGATTCATTGTCTTAGTTAATCGAAAATTAGGCTTTTCAGAGAGTAACCATATATACATAAATTATCAATTTTCAAATTGCTAGAATATAATCAAAGTGTACTCATCATTATGTTTTTCTCATCTTAGTTCTTTCTTTGATAATTTAAAAAGGTTTTCAGGATATTTTGTTTGCTTTAAAGTTATTGCTATAAAGCTATTTTTCTGTAATTATGTAGCTATGAAGAAGTGCCTTCTGATATGGATCTCTGAATGATATAATGCCAGAAAAAGTAGCTTTTAACTTTCAGTATTGGCACTGAAATATTGGTAAGAACTAACTAAATACAATGGCAAAAATAATATTCTATATTTTAGATACCATTGTATTGTTTTTAATAATACAGTATCTAATGTTACAAATATTAAATAAATAGTGAAAAAGGTAAAACTTTCACTCATCTGTAAGTTCCTAGTAAGTGACCACTATGTATGGGTTAGCTGGCTCAGTACTATATAGCATTTAGTAAATAGAGAAAATTAGTATGACTATATTCAGGAAATACTTGTTTAACATTATAATTTTAATATTGAACCAACTTTCGGAATATATGTCATTTCTCCTTATTCAAAATTATTTAATGTGCCAAAGACTAAGCTGTCATTTTATAGTTCTCTGGACTTCAGTTACCCAACATAATTTGACCTGTTTATTTAGGATTATCCAGTCTTCTTGGAAACTAAAATGTAAAAAATATAAACCAAAGCCCTGATGGGTTAGGAGAGAGAATAAGATCTGTTTGGGTGAACAAGCACCTTAATACCCCAAATAAATATACATTCTACATTGAATAGGCTTGGTCAATTTCTATGCTTATTTTAATTTTTAATGTCTTTTTTTTGTAGTTTTCAAAAACGTTTCTTTTTGCATAGAGAACAAAAGAAGAATCATCCTGCAGTTGATTTTTATAATTTCATCAGCTGGTAGCAGAGGACCAGTTGCTTGGTGGATAAAGTGTTGGCTTTGTATTCTAAAGGACAACTTCAAATCCTGTTAAGGTTATATTTTTATTAAAATTTCCATTAATTTTTCTATCAATGTGATTATAGATTAATATTAATTAATTCTTACCATTTTTTGAAGAAATAAATGGAGCCATATCTGATTTAAAGTTAAACAAGACACTATTCAAGCTTTCTTGGTAACCCTTTCCTGGGTTCAGAATTGGTTGGGGAGAAAGGGAATAAAATATCTTTAATGGCATTTTATTGAACTTAGCAATTTAAATGGCCTTCCCTGATTTTCAAAGATATCAAATTACCATATGGATGATGTCTTTCTCATCAAATCTGGCTCTTAATGTTTACCAAGGAAATGACAAAGGTAATTTTTAATGTTGGATGTAGTACTTATATGTATAAATTGCTGATATTAATAAGAGTTCTGGGAGAGAGGTCTTTCTGTGCTAGAAACTGATATGTCAACAAATAGATTAATATTATAGAAACTGACAACAGAAACCACTGGCATTCCTTCTCTGGAGTTGTAATTTAGTATTATAGCACATGGAAAACACATCCTAGGAAGAGTATAATCTTAATGCTACCCTAGCAGCATTATCTGGAATACAAAAGTGGTCTACCAGGTATCCTATTCTCATTAAGGCATTCTAAAACACCTAAGAAAGATGTGAATGAGGACCTTGATACTGGTGGTACAGCTCTGGGCCATTCAGAACAATCCTTTCCAGACCCATGCGTGACAAAGGATTATTACAAGCTTTGGGGAAGGAAATGTTATTCAAATGGAAAGGCAAATTTACCTTTACTGTCTAAGTTTTAGCCATTAATTTGAATGTCCCATTTCTGAAGTACTATAGGACTTAATAAAGTTCATACTGACCTCATCTTAATCATTTAACAGTGATGGGAAATTTGCAGTATTCTAGGATTTAGAGAGGAATACAGAACGAAAGGTTTGGAGCCTAGCATTGTGATATTAAAATTTAAAGGGGAAGTCTAGGGAACATTATTTCTCTTTATCTTCCTTGCCTGTTTTTTGTTACTTGTAATGGGAAGAAAGGTTTTTAATCTCTTTAGGAAAAAGGACACAGTAAGAATATATCAAAATGTAATCCTGGACATGAACAATAAAACAAAACAAAACAAAACAAAACAAAACAAAATAAAACAAAACAAAACAAAAAAAGGCTGAAGCCCCCAAACACCAAAATGCATGTGTTAATATTTTATGCTATGTATTGAGCTGCTTTTACAATGAGAAAACTATTAGACTATTATTAAAAAAAAAATTTTAATGTTTATTTATTATTGAGAGACAGAGAGAGACAGAACACGAATGGGGGAGGGGCAGAGGGAGAGGGAGACACAGAATCTGAAGCAGGCTCCAGACTCTGAGCTGTCAGCACAGAGCCCAATGCGGGGCTCGAACTCACGAACTGTGAAATCATGACCTGAGCTGAAGTTGGTCGCCTAACCAACTGAGCCACCCAGGCACCCCAACTAGACTATTATTTTTACTAACAATATTAACAGCCAACATTTACTGGACATTTTCTTTGTCCCAGGCACTGGCAAGAGTTTTAATCTCATGGAATCCTCACAAGCACCATAACAGGAAGGTATTAATATATATTTTTTCATTATAAAGATGAGTAAACTGAGTTTTAGAGAGATTAATTAGCAAAGACTAAATATTTGTCAAATCATCAGAACCAGGCAGTGACAATCTCAAAATGTCAATGTAGACGTTCTTAAAAGTAACAACTTTGTTGCAAAGAACACTGAAACTAATGTTTGCAGAAAGGAACACAAATTTGAGAATATATTAATTTCCGATGTCATAAGTTGGGAGAGGAAGTACTGAGTTGCTTCTTAAAGTTGTCTGCAGACAGGGTTATTACATTAAGAATAAAATGTTTTAGCAACCCATAGATTGACAGCCCCATGCAAAAGAGTGGAAAAAAAGATCTTCATGCCTAAATCTCCTCCAAAAACACGTGCATTCCATATGGGGCTGGGTGATCCAGAGCAGGGGTTCAGCACTTTTTCTTTAAGATTGGGTTTCATTCTGCTAACAGCATGTTGGCTGAGTGCCCACTAGCAAGCAATTAAGACTTTGTGCTTGCCTGCATTTTAGTAGCTCTCCTCATGAAACATGCAGCCACATGGGAGCAGAAGCTTTGCCAGCATGGGTCACGGTCTGGGAGCAGCATCAGGGAGCTCCTATACTCTAAGGACTCATAGTCTTCTGGGAAGTTGAGGACAGGATGAAGGATCGATTGGCTGTGCCTGTGAGAGAAGATCAAGAAGGGAATCATTAAGAAATGGGGGCTATGGAGAGATACCAGAAGTGGAGTTGGGAGAAGAAAGCAAAATGTTACCGAGGAACCTAAAGAGAAACAAGATAAATTTATCTTTAAAAATTAAGAAGCAACTGGGTTAAAGGAAAAGAACAAAAAACTGGATGGCCGGTGAGAGTTTCTTACCACTGAACTTGGATCATGCCCTCATTAATTATTTTTTTGTAGCAACACAAATGCTGAGCACCTAAGGTGTGCCAGGTAAAGGGCTGGGGACATTAAGGTGAGCGAGACATTTTAATGCAGCGATGAGCGAGGAAAGAGTCAATGGCTGACATAACATTAATATAGAAGGTTATGGAAATGGCAACAGTGTGGCCATTCTGCTTTCCTCTTCACAGTCTCCCTTTTCTTGTGCCTGCAAAGAAAGCATTTGACTCAGGTTGGCGTAAGGGGTGCGTAGGAGAATTAGAAAACTCTATACAAAGATGAAATAGACTCCTTGGGAGGGGGCCAGCTTTTCAAGTCTGAAAATATAATAGGCCAAAACAGTGATTTCAAATCTGATTGATTACTCAAGACCTCCTGGGCATGATTTTACAGTACAGATGTCTGCTCCCCGCTCCTGGAAGTTCTGGTTCAATAGGTCTAACCAGATATAGCCTCATGATGTAAACATTGCCCTGAACAATTCTGAAAAGAACTCATATCACAAAAACAGTATTTCCCTCTTCACAATAGACTTTGTTAGGTTAAAGTCAAAGGCAGAACTGCTGTCTTGCTGGCTACATCTGCATATAATCTGTACAAATCCAAATGTATAGAAAACTATCCTTCCAGTTATTAATAGGGTCCTTTAGACAGGTAATCTCACTGGTGTAGATGAAAGCAAATTTATACAAATTATTTTCAGGATACATCTATTTTGCTAACTGGAGCATAAATATATATAATTGCTAAGTCATACTCCCTTACAATTTGGAAAGTTGAACATAAACCAGGTTTACATGGAGCACTAGTCTTACTGCTAACTAGGCTGTATGAGTCTTTAGATGACAATGCAAAAATTACAGCTTTCTGAAAGTCATGGTCTACATCAGAAAGAATTACATGCCCAAAGATCTGAGTCATAAGAATTCTCGGGTTTAAAATATTATTTTTTGGTAGTATAAACCTTTACTTAAACAAAACCATAGGCAAATGCCTAATATATCAAAAAAGATCAGAGCAATTTAGGGGAGGGCCTGTGTCAGGGGTCCAGAATCACCTCTTCAGCCATCGTATTATCTGTAACAGGAGCTCCTGACATAGCTCTCTTCAAAATTCTGGAGTTGCAGAGAGCACAGACATAAAGCAAAACGTTCCCCATTTTGAAATTTATTTCCAAGTAAATCCTCACAAATTGAACATCATAATGGATTCCAATAGATATGTGAGGCTTATCCCTAACTGGGGTTATGGGTTTGAGTTAAACCTCCCCAGTGGCTTTGGCCAGTCACAGAACTGTGCACACGGGGCTGCATGCCCTCTGGGTCGATGTGGTGGGGCACACAAACTGACATAAACAAATAATAGGGCCCCTTTGTCAAACGCAACTAGGTTTGAATCTCATCTGCATTTGCTAGTTAAATTACCTTGAGCAAGTTAGTGGAACTTCCTGAATCTTCTGACCTTTGCCTGTAGAGTGGGGATAATTTCTACCTTTCACTCTGATAGAAATTAGTCTTTAACAAAGGGACTGGCACATGCTGTTTCCTTTCCTGTATTTTTGTGAACAGGTCAGGTTAGGAATTTGGGAAATTGCTCTAACTCCTTCGGGCCTATACAGAGCTTTTTCTTTTCATTTTCTCTACACAGAATGGACTCCTTGTGGTACAAAAGAATTAATAATGGGCTTCCATGAGCAAGAAATTGCTACTACTTTTACTAAAGAACTGAGGAGAATATCTTATTAAATTCCAAGTTCTCAAATATGTGGGTCACACCTTAGCGTATAATAATTATTTACCATGGTCTTGAAATATGTTTATGTATTAATGATCACAGTAGGTAGATTTTTGTTACAAATCACTGCATTTTCAATATGTTCAAGCAAATACACATCTCCAGCTGGTCAGATAAATCTGAAGGCTGGCAAATGGCAAGGGTAAAACTCGCTAGGTAAAGTATAGATTATCGTATGTATAAGTGAATGTGCGTGTGTTGTGTGCGTGCACGCATATCCCCTGAGGTGTGCAAGAAAAACAACAATAACAGAAATAATGACTCTGAATGCCCCAGAGGTGGGACTTCCATCTCATTTTTGAGATTTCTTTTTTTTTAAACTGGTCCAGGCAGAAGAAAGGAGTGCTTGCTTGCACAGCTGACTTCATGTTATTTCCAAAGAAGGTAGTGTGGTGACGCCTGGTGCATATAAAGTTTTTGTATAACGACCAGATTTTTCTGAAACATATATGCAAGGTAAGTGTAAACTGATGAAATTAAAGTAATTATTTACGTGTCTTCCAGGTAACAGCATCACCTGTTTTGAGAAAAAGTGCCCCTGAATTCTGCCCTGTTAATGCACTCTGCGAGGATTTTGCAAGCATTCAGCGCAGAGAACCCAAACATTTTATTTTGGCAAGGGAAGCTTTATAGAAATATTTGCAATATTTTGTGCTAATCCCTCCACAAGTCACTTTGGTGTGGCAAATATTTGTTCAAGCCGACTTTACTACAGTTACAGAGTACATCAATCTGTTGTTTTAACCTTTAGAAAATAACCCTGTGTCTTCTTGAAGGAAATAAAGAGTCATTGATGAAACCTTTTAGGTTTTCAACTTCTTTGCAATAAGGTGCCTGGAAGAGCCATCAGCACGTTGTCTCCAGGGAATGGATTAGAGGGAATGAAGTGCATCTCTGCTTACTTTCTTGGCGCATCTGTGCATGGATATGAGGGACCCAAAAAGTAAATGGCGGTCAAAAGAACAAACACATTTATTAGAGCCGTTAGAAAAGGCTGTTTTGATATTTGCCAAGTTCCTTCTCAATAACATGTTTGGCAGCTACCAAATGACATGGCCTGCCCAGAGTTGATTTTGATGAAGCCTCTGGGATGTGTTAAAAAGTAAACCAGAGCAAATCACGTACTGGAAAGCATAACTCAATCAAGGAAAAATGTATGATTAAGGGTGACATGGGCAAGGAAAGCTTTGCCAGAGCTCAGGGTAAATATTTGTATCAGTGTGAAGAGAAAGCTTCGTGACGCTGATGTCAACCAGCTGGAATTTTCATTGTTTATAAACTTTTGTTGTTAGAGTTGAATTCTGGCAGAAAAGGTACCAAAGAAAGAACAGTTTCCCAGCATGAAAGTTTGAATTGTGATAAGGCAGCTTGACCAGATATGAATGCAACGATGCTAAGTTTCAGCCTCGTTTTCCTTCCAGGATTCTCATGCCAAGAAACAACCTTCTTGCCTTAATCCCACTTTGGCAAAATTCATCAGGATTACCAAAAAGATGAGATTTTGCTCTGTTTTGTTGTAAGGATTCATGGCTTCTTCTTCCTTACCTTAGTAGGATGATCAGAAAATGGGTAAGAATCTGAATGGTTTTTTTTTCTTTTTTTTTTTTTTTTTTTTTTTTTTACAGAAGAATATTGCCACATGAGTTAGATATTTTAGTGATTGGAAATAAATGGCTTGGGATTGGAATGAAGTTTTTGAATAGTGTTCATCAACTTCATGAAGCTAAGCTGTTTATTTTTGCCTCATTGTAGGTCATTTCAGTACTTTTAAACTGAATATGTTTTAAGTGTTTATGTTTGAGAGAGACAGAAAGAGAAAGCCAGCAGGGGAGGGACAGAGAGAGAGAAGGGGACAGAGATCCAAAGAGGGCTCTATGCTGACAGCACAGAACCCGATGTGGGGTTTGAACTCATGAACCGTGAGATCATGACCTGAGTCAAAGTTGGACGCTTAACCAGCTGAGCTACCCAGGCACCCTAGACTGAATAATTTAACAAGTTAAAAGATTTGGGCACTTTTATTTTTAAAATTCACCAACTATTTCTATTCGAAGGAAATATGTATTTTCTCACTAAACTATGCTTTGTTGTGCTTTTTAGAACCTTAGAGGTAGCCAAAAGTTATAAATCAAACAATATCACAAGGACATGGGCTCATACAAGGATTCACAGTAGTTCAGAACAAATAACTCAACTTTTAGCACAGAAAGAGAGATTGGTAGAAACTGCCTCTTAACATAGCCCTTCCTTTCTGAAAAATAATCACATAGTTGGTGCTCATGTTGGCAAAGGAGGACACACTGAGATTTCCCATTTTCAGAGATGGACTTCTGCCAGAAACTTTCTGTGGTATGGATATTCTACAAGTGACTCTTGCTTCTCCCTCCAGGTAGTCTGAAAGCTCCAACCTGAATTACTTTCAATGAGGGATGTGTAGTGAGATTCAATGTATAGGAAATAAAGAGATTTTCAAATTCCTATTAAGGTACCCTTTCTTTTAATAACTGCACGTTATTAGTATATTTCAATCTGATTGGCCTATGACATAGCACAGTTAAGATTTACATGGGTATGTTGTTTATGAAAAGGCTGCATTAATTCATTTAGGGAAAAGACCAAACTTGAGAGACCCTCCACTTACTCCCTCTATCTCACAGTAAATTGAAGCCTGGCCCTGCTGATACAGAAACAGGACACATCACAAACATAAGCACATTACCCATCTGCACTAAGAATAGAAACCAAGCCCCTGCTGGTGTAATTAAGAAATCTTCTCTTCCAGTCCCTGGGCTTTAGAGACCTGCATCACTCACTCACTAATTCCAATTTAGTATGCTTTTCTGATAAGGGTCTTTGTAAAGTAAGGAGGGAGCTGAACATGAAAACTTTTCATTTTAAGTTTCTGAGCTAGCATGTCCCTCTTGTGAGGTACGCTCTCTGGGTTTCACTGGCCTAGACATCAGCCTTCAGAGGGCAGGTCTGTCTGGGGCATTGAGATGATGGCCTCTTTTCAGAAGGTGAAGACGTGCCAATTACTTCCACCTGAAGTTTGTGTATTTCCATCCCATTGCCGCACACTCACCGCCCATGGATCCCAAAGGAACACATAAAAAATAAACAGCATATGCAAAGCTAAAAATCCTACCAGGTGGGAGCCCTGGGTTCGGATACACTTAGATTTTAGTTATATTAAGTCACACACAGACATAAAAGTAGCCAACCTGTCCCTGAGCTGTTTCTTCCTATTCTCTCTCTACCTCTCAATGACAGGACATTCTCTAGGTCATTCTGCGTTGTGGATTGGGACCCTCTGGCATTATATTTTAATTAAATGGTCAGATTATTAATGCGTGAAAATCAGACACTGCAAATGTTGAGCTAACCATTTTTCATACATAATGTGTCCATATCAACATTATAACAGCCATATACCAAAGATTGACATGGTCACTTTTAAAGAAGGAGCCTTGATAAATATTTGAGTTAAAGATTCTTGGGATCAGGTTAAGGAACTAAGAGGTCAGGTCTCATGGTTGATTGTTTTCCTCTGCTATGTAATAATAGAAAACCACCCAGACCCTCTGTTTGTAGTTCTATTCTAGAGGTACATGGAGGAAATAATTAGTCAGACATTTATGGAAGGTATGCTAACATGCATTCAACATTTTGTTCACATGGAGAGAATTCAGAATAATTTTGACAAAACTATCCCTGGAGCTCAATGTCAATTGCTTTGCTATCTCTTATTCAATGGAATCCTCTCCCCTTATCTTTTTGAGAGTTTTTCCTCCCTTCATTTCAACCTTACATTACTGTACAAGGTGCCAAGTTAATATAATTTTTTACCTTGCCACATTTGATTGGTCCAAGTTCAGGAAATCAGAATCTCTCCTAGGAATTTGAGACAAGAATAAGAAATCCCAGCTCAGTTTGGATGCTCTCTTGAAAGGAAGACATGCAAACAATGGGCCTGTTAACGGCATTGTACCTCACTATAGACTTGAGAATGAGAAGAAGCCTGGGATCCCTGGCTGGCTCAGTTTGAAGAGCATCTGATCCTTGACTCTTGATCTCAGAGCCATGAGTTTGAGCTCCACGTTGGGTATAGAGATTACTAAAAAATAAGTCAACTTAAAAAAAATTAATAAGTAAAAAGTAAAAGCCAGGCTGCCCCAAAATGAGTGGCATAAGGAGTGGAGATCAGCAAAGTATAAAGAGGTGGTTTGTGAGTCCCTGCTACCAGCTTACCCACGCCTAGCTGTATCCCTCTCCATGAGATACTGCAATGCAACTAAAATTATGGAGAGACTTGTACTGTTTAAGTTAGCTCAGTTGGGTTTCTGCTAGTTGTAGCAGTGGTTGGGGTTTAATTCCTACACCAACTACCCTCAAACAAATGATAAAGGAATTTATTGACTGCCTAGTGTGCACTAGGCTGTTTACAATCATTATCTCATGTAATCCCTTTAGCAATCCTAAAACTTTAAATAGCCTTATTTCTTTTTCATAGCTGAAGAGACAAATCAGAGAGGTTAACTGTCTTATCCATGGTCACGCAGTTGGCAACCTCAAAGTGAACTCAAATCCATCCTTTTTCATAGTTTGCAAATGTTCTTAGAAATTTAGGTGAGAAAGAAAAGCTCTCCTACCTTCAATAATTCAATAATAAAGAATATAATAAATTTCTGAATATCATAAGTGATACATGGTTACAGATAAAGGAATGTCAATTCAGGATGGAATAGCAAGGAAAAGTGTCTCAAGATAGAACTCTCTAAGTTACAGAAAACTCAGCCAAACTCACCTATTGATTCAGAAACTTAATAGCTCAAGGGTCAGTCTTGTTTCACACACAACTGGATCTAGGACCAAAAGGAGCTCATCAGAACTCTTTGTTCTTTGACTCTACTTTTCTCTTTGTTCACCTCACCGTCAAGGACACCTTCATCAAGTAGTGTCCCTAAGCACGTTCCAAACACTTGCAAGGGCTACCTACACACTACCAGCTTGTGTAAAATGGGGGCCCCTGACCTGAAGTCCCTTCCCCTTTCCACAAAGATGGAGCCTAGGATAGAAGCTGCTACAGGCCCTGGAAATTGACAGAAGGCTGCTTGGCAGAAAATTCCAGGGTTTTGGTACCAAGAGCATGGTATAGAAGGTAAGAGGTGGGCTTCAAGAGGCACATCTCCTTGGCTTCTCCAAGAAGGGCCCAGAAGGAGAGAAGAACAGCTTCTGCATAGGAGCCCCAGGTCCCCACCTCTACGAATGATACCTGGTGGCACACAGTAACCTCAGACTTACAACTACTTTATATAAAGTCCAGACAAGAGATAATGAAAACAAACAAACAAACACAAAGTCTTAAAACACCCCAGAATTGAATCTTATTGGTGAGACTTGGGTCTCATGTTCATACTTGACACAATAATTATTGCCAAAAAATTGGACTATGCAGATTAGCCAGTGGTGGTTCTGAGAGCACATCTGGAGTCAGTACTCCAGAACTGTGGGGTCAGTACCACAGAAACATACAGCATGGTTATGCTACTATGTAAAGACAAGGGATGGGTGTGGGGCAAGCAATAGAACACAGCCTGACTATGTAATGCTTCACAGGAGAATTATAACTTGAGATGGTAAAAAACTATTATAGTAATATATGATAATATAATAATAATAATAATTATTATTATTAGGGTTATAATTTTGAGCAGTAACATAAAAATAATAGCTAGCATTTTTTGAGCAATTAGCATGTGACATCCATTTTGTCAAAGGCCTAAAATGTATCATTTCATTTACCTAACAACTCTGATGTGTACATACTGTCATCAACTTCATATTATAAATGAATAAAGTAAGGCTTAAAGAATTTAAGCAACTTGCTTTATAAGCGTCAAAGCAGGAGTAGAACTCAGGGCAGTGTGAACCCAGTGTCACGTTACTAGCCCCTACAATACACATGGGAAGTTTCATTTCTCACACATTTAGCCCTAACCATTGACATTATGAATAAAACATCTCACAAAAGTCTTGCAGAATTATGCTTCTCTATCCGGAATCCCATAGCAAGTCAAAAGAGAACATGAGTGGGAAGATGTGTACAAGGACCTTTTCCTCCTTGAATCTGTCCTTCCGGGAGGTGTACATCTTAAATCCAAAAAAGTCGGTCTGAGTATGCAGAAGCTTGGAATCCTACCTTGCAGATCAGAAGTTGGTTTTCTGTCTTTTCATTATGATTTCTTTTCTTCATGGTTTTGAGTTAAAACTATATAATAAATTGTATAATTAATTTTATTTGCCCAGAGAGCAGTTTGGGTTAGATGTTGGTTGAATAAGCAAGGTTTAAAAGTTCTGCTAACCTCTTAAGAAGATATCATTATACCCTTTTGAAATTCAAAGCTGTAGGGGAAAAAATCTCTTTATTTTGTTATTATTATTTTTAGTTTTTATCATTAATGAAATACTGGCAATATTTTAAAATCAATTTTAAAGCTTATGCCAGTTCTTTTTTTTAAACATTAATTTTTTTTTAATTTTTATTTTGCGAGAAAGGGGAGAGAGCACGAGCAAGGGAGGGGACAGAGAGAGAGGGAGAGAGTGAGAGAATCCCAAGAAGGTTCCATGTTCAGCATGGAGCCTGATGTGAGACTCAGTCTCACGACTGCAAGATCATGACCTGAGCCAAAATCAAGAGGCAGACACTTAACCGACTGAGCTACCCAGGCACCCCAAGGTTATGTCATTTCTAAGTAGTTAATACATTCAGTGTCTTAGGATCAAATGATTATAGTTCTTAGTTTTTTTTGTTGTTGTTGTTTTGTTTTTTTTTTAATTTTTTTTTTCAACGTTTTTTATTTATTTTTGGGACAGAGAGAGACAGAGCATGAACGGGGGAGGGGCAGAGAGAGAGGGAGACGCAGAATCGGAAACAGGCTCCAGGCTCCGAGCCATCAGCCCAGAGCCTGACGCGGGGCTCGAACTCACGGACCGCGAGATCGTGACCTGGCTGAAGTCGGACGCTTAACCGACTGCGCCACCCAGGCGCCCCTCAAATGATTATAAATGTACACATTGAAAAGTTCTTTTTTCCTCCCAAGGTCCCTCTATCCCCTACAGATCATCACTCAGTCACTTTTATGGGGTTATTGTACCTTTCCAATATTACTAAAATTATATGTAAAACTAATCACTACAGCCATTACAACTTTTTAAATTCTCCAGTTCCTTACCAGATTTTTCCATAAGGAACATTGCAAAATCAGGGATTTCACACCATTTTAAACAAGCAAAGGTAAAAGAAAAGAAAAGAAAAGAAACATGGGTGGAGGAAATCCAAGCCATAGCTACAGGTATCCCATACCATTTTCTCTTCCTTGAAATCTTGCAAAGTTGAACTCACTTATTTTTCCAAATATGGGAGTGATAGTTTGGGTGCCAATACTCACTGCAACTTCAGACACAAAAACGTCTTCTTCTACGTCCAATGTCATGCCACCATGAACAAAACTGACATTTCTGATGGATCCAGGCATTCGTGGAGCAGCCAAGTCCTATCAAAGTCTTAGGACAGTAAAGGTTAATGAAATAGAATCCCTAAAATGTGCAGTAAGGGGTCCCAAGAGCCATCATATCAACAAAGAACAGTATGTGAAATTTCAGCAGACAGGTAAAGAAATGAGTTGGTGTTAACAACATGTAAATTTTGGTTCAATCTAGGAAAGATGTTAGTGGTCAAGGCTGATCAACACTGAGCACCTTTGCAGTTATTTGTTGATTCTTCTTCTACTGTTGTGTTGGTGAGGAAAGATAACTTTCTATCCACCCTTCTCAGTTCTCAGCTGAGATCCGTGCAACAAGAGACAGTTTGACAAGAGAAAAACATACCAGTGTATTAATGTATACCTCAGGTATGCATGGGAGACTCCAGGGGAAAAGTAACTTTCTGAAGTGGCTTAGAATTCAGGCTTTAATCACATCTTCATAGGGAAAAGTAAGGGGGGATGTAGGCCTCTTAGGGGAAAGCAAATGATTTTTAGGAAAAATGAATGGGATCTAGAAGAACAGACGAAAAGAGATGATGGTTTGTGATAGAGTTCATGGGTGTTGTGTTGACTTCTAGTCTCCTCTCCTGTGACAAATGTCAATCTTCCCTGGTTGAGGACGTTCCTGGGGAGGGATTTATGACCATTGAGTTCTTTCTGGAGGAGCTGTCTTTAAGCAGATAGGGGAGTTCAGGGACAGTATCTTTCTGTATTTACTTTTTCAAGTGCCTATGGCTCAAAATCTTCAACATGCCAGAGTGCATACTTTGGGGTTGCATATTCCGCCACCCTTCACTTGATTCCAAAGTTCATAAAGGTGATTTTTTTTTCACTGATGTAGCCCCATTTCCTGACTGGCATGCGATGTTAAATAAATAAGGAATAGGCTGCCTGGAATAGGTGGGCCTCCATTTCAAGGGGGGTATTCAAGCAGAACTCATACCTCCAGCCTGAGGGAAATTGGTGAAGATGCTGACCTTTATGGTTCCATCCAACCCCACGATTCCATGATTCTCAGGATAAGAGAATCAGTTACTGCTTGGAGTCCTCAAAGAAAAGGCAGAAAGTAGGTGGCCCAAAAAGAACCACTGGCTCAGGTCCTGCAGGTGGTGTGGGTGGTGAGGACTGTGGCAAGGATTGGGACCCTCTGGGAAATCACTGTTACTGCCATACTGCCCCAAAGTCAGGAGTGGAGCTTGGTGGCCTGATGGGAGTGGAGAAATGCATAAATAACATAAAGGTCCTTATATTGGCCACAGTGTTTTTGCGTTTTCCCAGCAAAAATGTAGAAGACCATGTTTCCTGAAGAAAACAAAAATGAACGAGTAAAAACAGGCAAATAGTCTTGGAAGCAAAACACAAAACAAATAACATAAAAATGAAAAGCAAGCGAAGAAAAAACAGTGCTATCCAGGAGGAATAAAAATAGAGAGGGAAGTTGTAAACCAGCAAGTAGGAGCAGCCTGCTGTGTTTTCTGAACTCTTGAGTTAAAATGTCTCATCTGGTATCTTTGCAATGTGGCAAGCACCTGTAATTGGTTTATCACTAAAAATCAATGCTGTTAAAACCCACTTGTCTGAGAAGGAAATCGAAATATAAGCTTGATATAAATGGGTCTTTATGCGATGGGAATTTCTTCATTGGTTATATGCGATTGGTTCTTGGGGATGGGCCTCACCTCCACGTAGGGCAGGGAAACTGAGGGACGTGGGGAGCCAGGCCCCCGTGGGCTGTGCCCTGGGCCCTGGGTGGGCACAGGCTGGGAGAGGTGCTGCCACTCTCCGCATAGCAGCCCTGTCCCCACAGGGAGGCCGGGTCCTCCCCTCTCTTCAAGCACAGTGAGCTGCCCTGGCAGGTCAGTCTGAACCTGGAGAGGGGCTCTGCTGAACCTGCCGGACTGCAAACCAGCATATCGTGCTTGAATTTTTAGTCTCCACTCCTGTCTTGATTCTCTTGCAGCAAGCATTTCTCCTCTTATAAAACAGAAAAGAAATAAAGCTGCAATTACTTTTTCACACCCTCTACTAATATGAGCCTAGCAAACACTCCCCTTTCCCCTAGACTTCAGTAAGCACAAATTTGGGGTTCCAGCAAACATTATTTTAAAAGGGCCATCATTATGTGGTGCTAGAAATTGAAGAAAGAAGACAAAAAAAAAAAAAAAAGTAGCTCCCAATTCAGGTTTTTGAAAACAGTCTTCTCAGAACACACACATTCGGAGTATTTAACGACTTGGCCCTCTGTGGCCTGTCAGTCCTGCTCTGTGGACTTGACCTTTGAGTGGCTAAGGATACAATGCCTAGGAGATTTAGGGTGCATGCGGAGAGAGGAACCAGATCCCCGAATCACAGAAAAGCAAGACAGCTTTATAACTCCCTCTGTCTCTCTGTCTCTGTCTCTGTCTCTGTCTCTCTCTCTCTGTATTATCTATCCCCTGAAGAGGCAGCCCAGACAGAGCGCGGACACTGTTTCTGCACATGGCAGAGGTGGTCTGCCTCACATTTAGGCCTAAGTTCTAACAGCCAACTTGTCAATGAATGCCATTAGCACAGATGTGCCACAGGCACTCAGGGACAGAGCGGCGGGCAACCTCAGATCAGTGCGGGAAGAGCAGGCATCGGGTGGTAACAACTTTCAGTCATTACTGACCTGGGCTCTATTCAAACCAGTGACCTAGAAATGAAGGGCTCCAAATCCCATTACTAATTCCCCGAGCCATCAAGTCTCCCCTATGGCCTGGATCTTGTCCTGAAACCCAGGTCTCCTGTTGAAATAGCATTAGACAGCAGCCGCTGCGTTGGCAGGCAAGGTTTTTAAATAGAGGGGGGACAAAAAGAGGAAAATGTGCACATACAGAGTTGGCTTTAATTATTACTTTAAAGTTGTTCAGCTCCTTTAAACCTAAAAAACCTGAACCTTCTTTAAAGGGGAGAGCTTGCCAGGAAGTACAAGAATGGTGTTCAAACAAACACAGCCTTCTATTTCGTCTGAATGGGGAAAACACACATGCCCCCTCCCCAGCCGAGGAATAATGAGAGGAAACCAAATGAGAGGAAGTTGTTGAAAAGGAGAGAAAGAGATTAAATGAGTGTTGCGGGGATGAGAAGAATATTTACTGCCAAAGTAAGAGAAAGCTAAGTGAAAGCGCCCTTGAACAGCTCCCCCTCTTACTTATTATCTCTGTGTCGCTCTCTCGCAATCCCTCTCGTCAAAGAGGGACAATTAGTTTTCAATCAAAAGTGGGATTTTTGTGAGTTGGGTGAAGCCCGCCGTGCAGAGCGAGCCGGCTCTAAATGGCATGTAAAGTTTCGTCTTTTAAGCCCCAAGCGCCAGCTTTACAAATCGTCCTGTAGATGGAGCCGCACTCTGCACTTCTAAGATCCGGGCCTCCACAATGAAGCAATTGTTTCCTGTCTCTGCTTAGCAATTCCTCCCTCTCTTTCGGTTCTTTCTGGTTGCATGTTCTATTTATTTTAATGTATACCTTTGTGTAAAGCCTGTCTCTGAGTGGTTAGATACCCTGTTGATATGTGGCCTTCAAGGGGGAAAAGGGAGTGCAGTCTATTCCCATGACATCCTAGGGCTTTGTAGAGCCAAAAAAACCTTCTCAGGAACACCTAATCCTTGGGCTCGGGCCAAGTACCACAATCCTTCTGTACAACTGACACGGGCCACTTGGGACACTTGAGAGCTTTAGGTGTGTCTGTCTGAAGTCAGCCCCGGCCAAGCATGAGGCAAATGTGCCCGACCAAAGAAAATAAATTATGTGGACTCCAATTTTCAGCAGTTATGAAGTATTAAATTACACATGCAAAGAATTCACTTTGGGATTAACCCTTTGGAACCGACACACAATCTTGTCACAGTGCTTGTGAAAGGAGCGTGCTCTGGGGAAGGCCTGCCTTCCCAGAGACACAGAGGTGGCTCCCCGGGAGGCAGGGACGCTCAAAGAACAGAGATTGTAATTGAACAAAAATATGTTCCACTGCTACCTGGGCAGGGGGAGGGTGCGTGTTTGGGGGGGTTCGGTCCTGTCTGTTAGGATACACTGCTCCCCGTAGACTGCAAGTTTGAGGGACACCGTAAAGTTTTTTCAGCTCACCGTGAATGCCACTTTCAGCACTTCATCAGAAGGCATTTTTATCATAATTCACACAGCCCCCGTAGCTGCTTCTTCATTCAGATTTGCAGAAGTGGTCGAGAGCCACTGGAACTTGACTGAAATCACAACTCCTGAACTCTTGAAAAGGCGTTTGCGCTCTGTGACTCAGTGAGCAAAGGACATCCTGCCAGGCCCCTTCAAAGAATTCTGGGTTCCCCAGAACTATGTGAAGCACTAAGCTATTCGTACATGATGTGGCTGAAACTGAACATGTAAACTCTGCAGTGGAAAAACAAAACACTGCTGTTTGTTTCCCTTTTAAAGCTATTTATTTACCAAATGACCACAGAAAGCAGATCTTCAACAATAACAGGAAGCAATCAATCTTGAAGAACTCAAAAAAAAAAATTTTTTTTTAGCAAAGTTAACTTTTCAGTAAAGTGTGTGTCTCAAGTGCGCAAAGCAGGTTTGGGGGAAACATCCAGATCTTTCCCTCTTCTCTTCCTCTTTGTTATCAGAGAGCGTGTGATTTGCAGGAAGAACACTGTGTCTGGAGGCTGGCAAATTGAGTCTCCAAACAAATCCCCCACTTACTTCACATGTGCCTCTTGAAAACCTAACTACACAAGCATATGCTTGGGAACCACTGTGGAATTCATCCACTTGCCTCATTTTCAGCAAGAGGAAACTGAGGCTGGCAGAGAACACACAGGGGTTGCTCAAAGTCGCACAGCTAGGACTGGAAGCATCTTGACTTTTGGTGTAAGTTGTTTGCTTAAACAACAAATCTCTAATTGGGGAAATCGTTTTATTTCTCTGTTCCTCAGCTGCTCCCATTGACACAGAAAATAACTCTTTTCAAATACCTGCTATTTTGAGTTATTTGGACTATTTGGGGACACATGTAGAGACTCACTAAATGAATTCAAGTGATAACGAATGAGCGCATGTGTGTTTGTACGGGTTAAAACCGGAGAGCCAGGGAGGGACAAAGAATGAGAGGGACAAATCCAGGCAGAGGAAGAGATAAAGTCCTTGCCACGGGAAGCCTGCTCGGTGGAGTAAGTCATAAAAGTAATAAAAGTAATTGCTAAGCGCCGTGAAATTAGACTGCTGCGTAAGGCTAACCCAGGGTGAACCAAAATTTGCAAAAGTCATGAGACTTTTATTTTCAACAGGTGGCATTTAAGAATGCAAACCATTGGCACCCAAATGAGAGTTCATTGTAAAGGGGAAGAGATGCGGGGATTTACACACTTGTGAAATCGGGGCTGAAAGACATTGCTTCGTGTCTGGGATCTACAGCATCCAGAGGAATGGCTGATTAGAGATATGCTTCGAAAAACTTCTCTTACTTTTATTGGTCATGGGTCATGATAAAAGAAGAAAAGAAGAGAGAGAGAATCTGCCCCAAAAGGGAAAAGCCGACGGACACTGCTTGAGAACAAATGACTGTGAGCCAAAATCCCCAAATGAGGAAGGCAATAAAGCCATACAAAAGCCCGCCCATTGCACCCATCATGATATTCGAACCAAATTGCTTTGCCTGTGTCATATCCACCCTCATATATTTACTCAGATAAGAAAGAACTTTCTGCTGGCAAGCACCCCAAGTTTGATTTATCACTCACAATATGAGAAAGCTGCCAAGCAAGCTTTATAATTCCCAGTTCTTAAAATTATTATCATCATCAGGCGTGGAAATAAGGCTCGAGGTGGTAGGTGTGTGCTCAGTACTCCTGGCAAGAAGTTGGTTTGTTGAGGCTGGTTCTCTCTGCCAAAAATTGTATCCATGTCAGACCTCGGGAAATACTTCCCCCAAGCTGCTTGTTTATTGCAAGGATTTGGGCAGTGTGGCAGATGCTTTAAAAGATAAAGTATTTCTGCTTAACGAGGGCCATGGCCTAAACCATCTCAATAAAATGATGACCCAAACTACCTGGTCAAGAAGTAAAAATGCTCCTCCTCAGATTTTTCTAAAAAGATTACTCGAAGTTTATGCCATTCTGAACTCTTCCCCACGTGTTAGCTACCTGATTTGATCGGTTGGTGTCTTTGAAATCCATGGGTTAAGTGGCATTCAGGAATTTCCCCAGGGGGAAGAGTCAAATAGGATCCTTACCCTTCTCCTCCCATCTTACCCCTTACAAGAAATGTGTACCTTAAAATTGGGAAGGTTTAAGGGATGCCCGGCTGAGGCATTATTTCAGTGGGTGATGCAAGAAACTTAGTGGAAATCAAAGATAGGTTTGTAAAAACCCTAACTTCCCAGACCTACTTTACCATAATGCAAACGAGGCCAGACATAGAATTGTCCCAACTTAAGTCTTGATGGCATTCGTTTGAAAGATAATTTGATTTCAAGTGGCAGAGAGCCTCCCCCTGACATGTACACAATTCAGTGTACATGCATATTTCTGAGGTGAAGTTTCCGCCTGTTATCATTAAACATAATCTTTAGTTTCTCTTTTTGTCTCTTTTGTTTGTTTGAATATACAGTGAAAAATAGCTGTTAGAACTTTTTGGTAGAGTGCGCATCTGATTTTTTTTTTTTTGAAACAGACAAAAGCATTTTGACCAATGTCTATTATGACAGCAGATTTTATATAAATATATATGTGTAAAATAAGCTCATTTGCACATGGCTCAGGGGAAGCTAAACTCACTATAGAAACTTCCCTAATGTTTATTTCAGACTAGTTTCCAGATTTTAGTATGTGTAGAGAAAATAAAAGCAAGTGGATAATTATATAGGCAAAGGGCCTGTTACTTGCATTTGTCTTGCTATGTATGATGCACAGAATAGACCTACCGGCCTTCATCAGTCAGAGATTCAGACCTGCTGGCATTCTGTCGCAAGGCAGAGCCCAATAGCACAGTTGCTGCAAAATGTCACTGAAAACATGTGATTCTTAATACACTTAAATGTATCTTTCTAATTATCATCTATCTATCTATCTAATCTAACCTCTACTATTTATAAATCTATCATTGTTTTTATTCATTCCAGAAAGGATGCAACACAATTTATATAAATATGTAAAATTTCAGTGCAATAAAGTGAAATGAAAGATTACCTGGTTTAGGGAATAGAACAAAGGTAAAATAACAGAAAGATAAGATAAAGGCAGAAGTGAAGCTGGTACATAAAAATGTGTTCTTCAAGGTGCTTTACATTTGCTAGGGGTGTCTACTGAAGGAGATTGTTTTCGGAAGCAAATGTCAAAGGGGAGTTTCAAACTATTTTGTGATTCAGTGTCCATGATATGATAAGATATTTTCTTAGGAGAAACACAACTATGCATGATTCTAGGACCACAAAGAACTTTCTTTCATGGGGCCTTATAAAGAGTACAGGACATTCAACCAATGCCCACCAATAGCATAATACTAAAGCTCAACTCACAGAGAATACCTCCACATAATATCAACATACTTCGAGATGTAGCTACTCTTTGTCTGACTGCTTTGTTGAATCTTCCTTAAAGGACTCAGCCATTGAAACTCTCCTTTTTCTCTATTGATTGTCATTCTTTTGGTGATCTCGTCCAATCTGATGACTTTAAATGTAATCTTTATAAGGACAACCATAAATGTATCTATCACAGGCTTCTCTCTTGAGCTCCTGACTCAACATTTCATGCCCAATAAGCATCTCAAATTTAACCTGGCCCCCTTCAAATGATTTTACCTCCAATATCTGCTTCTTCCCTAAGGTCACCTACTCAGGAAAAAGTAACTCCATTATTCCACCTGTTACGGCCAATAATCTTAAAGTTTTCCTTTATTCCTCTTTCTTTCATATTGCACACTGACTTCAGCTCAGGTCATAATTTCATGGTCCATGAGTTCGGGGGCCCCACGTCGGACTCTGTGCTGTCAGTTCAGAGCCTGGATCCTGCTCCAGATTCTGTGTCTCCCTCTCTCTCTGCCCCTCCCCCACTCATGCTCTGTCTCTCTTTATCAAAAAATGAATAAACGTTAAAAAAATTTTTTTTCAAAGAAGTAGAATGAGCATTTACATCACTAAAAGTCAAGTCACAGAGCATGAACATTATGATTTCAACTCAAAAAAATTTAAAACACACATAACCAAATGCTTGCCTTAGACATTTAACAGCAACGCATAAAAATAACAAAATTTTAAGAATAAAACTTCTGTAAATGAACATAAGCCATTTGCCCTCCAAGTTAAAGTGATTGGAAGAGAGGCACATTTGGCATTTTGTAGTTACGTTGTGGTGAAGGATCACTGACTATAACTCACCAAAATGCATATGGTCATGTATGCATTTTCAACTGATTCCACGTTAAATGACTACAAACTTAACACCTTAAAACAGAAACTATTTATTGTTGGAAGTTCATTGAACTCTACTAGACACTGCTTCCAGTCTCACAAATCCAAAATCAAGGTGTCAGCAACATTGCATTCCTTTCTGGTGGCTCTTGGGGCTCTTTCAGATTATCAGCAGAATTCAGTTGCATGCCATTGTGTGCCTGACGCTCTTGTTTCCTCCCTGGATATCCAGGCTTTCTTCCCAGTTTCTGGAGCCTATCTATATTCCTTGGTCTGCATCTCCAGTAATTTTAAAGTCAACAGTTGTCAGTTGAGTCTCTTAAGTGTTTCAAACCTCTCTTAATCTCCTCTTGAACTACATCTTCTTGACCTCTTTTTACCTCAACAGAATATGATTCTCTGCTTTCATCTTTATTTTATTTTTTTTAAGGAGAGAGAAGTTGAGTGAATACATAGATCTCCACTTTTAGAGGTTTGTGGAATTCTCACTCAGCTAATACAGGAAAATTTCCTTGTCTTAATTTTTGTAAATTCAATTTCATGTGCATCGTCTATTTTGTCATATCTGTTATATTTAAATATGTTATATTTAACATATCCACACGTGAAACACCAGGGGGTGATGATCACTGGGCCAAAATTCTGCTTACCACTGACTATTTTAAAAACATAATTTTAATTTTATTTTTTTTAATTTTTTAATCTTTATTTATTTCTGAGACAGAGAGAGACAGAGCATGAGTACGGGAGGGGCAGAGAGAGGGGGAGACACAGAATCCAAAGCAGGCTCCAGGCTCTGAGCTGTCAGCACAGAGCCCAAGGCGGAACTCGAACTCACAAACCCACAAACTGTGAGATCGGGACCTGAACCGAAGTTGGTCGCTCAACCGACTGAGCCACCCAGGTGCCCCGATATAATTTTAATTTTAAAGGTCAGTTGTAGCTCTTGTTTTTGAGGACAAGTTGCAATCAATGTTCATTTTGACTAGAAAACTTCCAGTTTGTGGGAAGACCACAATATCGCCATATTGTCTGCACATGAGAAAATGTCTATTTCTATATTCTCAGTGCCAAAGATGAGTCTATGATTTTCCTTATGATCTGTAGTAAAATCAAAAGGGGTGGGAATAGTTTATTTCCAAGTTTATTTCCTAAGTCATTTCAGAGCAAGAGCTGACGTTTTTGTACATATTATAGCATGTACATTACACGTCCTTTTTAGGATTCCAGAAAAGAGACAGGGGTAGATAATCTTGGAAACCAGCCTCAGTCCGCTGGGCAGAGGCCTAAAACCAGCAAGGTAACTTTCAGCCATGCCTAAATGTGGTACTAAATTTGCTTATGTGAGCCTGGTCTAATAATGTATGGCTGTTTGAGTAAGAAAACATATTTACTGCAAGTCTATATCCTCTGACCTAAGAAGAGTGTAAGAGGACACTTGACTGAAATTTTTGTTTAAGAGCCCAGAAATGAAACTTAAGTCACTGGAATCAGTGGCCTCAGATCCTGTAATGACATGCACCTGACTTCTAATTCTAACACTTACTCTTTCCTTTGAGAAGTTTACTTCACTTCTTGGACACACTCCGTTTATACTCCGGCATACTTAAGGCTCTACTTCATCTACTTCAGCTTCGTAAAAAGGGAGAGGAAAACCAAGTTTCAAGCATTTTTGTGTATCAAAAATTTTGAATGAGTAACTGTGTAACATTCCCTTCCTCTCTTCTTCCCCCTTCCTTCCTTCTCTTTTTTCTTCCCTCATTAAGTATTGATAAAGCACCTACTCTATAAGGATTGTGTTGAGTTTTTAAAAATATACATATGAAGAAGACATACTTCCAGTCTTCAAAGTGCTCACCATCTAAAGGTAATGTCAAAAGTATCTGGAGCACTACAGCAAGAGCACCTGAGCGTATCAGGAGATGACAAGAGGAGAAGGAAAAGTTTAAACAGTATTTTGAAGATGAATACAGGCTATGGAATGGACAGCCTAACAAAAGAACATCACGGGAGAGTACAGTGTGCTTAGGAGAATTCTCAAGATATGAGTGGAGCACTGGTGACTGAGAAAAGTAGCAGTAGTTGTGTCTGGACAGGTAGGCGTAGGTTTAATTAGTAAGAATAAATGCGAATATCTATACTAAAGTATTAGGCAATTAGGGTTAAGTATACATTAAGGAATAAAAATGGACACAAGGGGAGGTCAGAGAGCACGGGAAACCATCTCAACCAGATGCACGGCAGGACTCTTTAGAAGTTACATTCAAGATATGAGAGCCAACTTAATAGTCCACTACTGTCTTTATTTTTAATTTATTTTTTTAACATTGATTCATTTTTGAGAGACAGAGAGAGACAGAGCATGAGTGGGGGAAGGGTAGAGAGAGAGGGAGACACAAAATCCGAAGCAGGCTCCAGGCTCTGAGGTATCAGCACAGAGACCTATCCAGGGATCAAACTCACTGACTCCGAGATCATGATCTGAGCTGAAGTCAGACACTTAACCAACTGAGCCACCCAGGTACCCCTATAGTCCCCTACTTTCTGAGAATTCACCTTCTCTTTGCCTTTGCAATTTGCCTCATAGCAAGCAACTTCTGACTGTATTCTCCTTCCTGCTTATAGCTTCCCTTTGCTTGTGTTACGCTCGTTTATATCTTGGCTTCTGCTAAATGGCTTCTCTTTAGGTCTTTGGGGTTCAATGCCACTCACTTGTCTGCATGTCTCTGCGTATCTCCCATGTTAAAACTCATCAGGAGAGGGAATGTACTGGGATTGGTTAGGACTCTGATTGCAACCCCAAGTGCTCTTATGGAGCAGAGATCTGAGGCCATCTCAGATCAAGTCACGGACCTGTCAGTAGACAACTGTTTTTATCACACAGCCAAAGCACAGTTGTGAGAAGCTACAGTTCAGGGACTGCCAGCAACAGTGTTTCTCAAAAATGCTGGCCATTGATGGATTCAGAAAATCACTGAAAAGATGCTAAAGGTTTGGCATTTCTTCTGTGGCTGATAAGGATTCGTAAAGGGATTTTAAGAAGGAGAGTGAATTGTTTGTGTTGTATAATAGGAAGATCATGCAATAGGAAGGATGGTGTGGGCCTATAAAAGAGTAGAGACCATGAGAAAAGAGGAACAAGTTTGAGAGACTATTGCAATAGTTAAGAAACATTAAAGTTCAGACGCCTGGATGAAGTTGCAAGGTGAAGGGAGAAAGGGAAGACAGTAGGTGCAGGATTTAGAAATTTGGGCTCTGGAATCACACAGACCTGTGTTTGACACTGACGCTCGTAGATACCAGCCCTGTGACCACAAACAATATCACTTACCTTCTCTCAGCCTCAGTGTCTTCATGAGTAAGATGGGGATGATGCTAGGATGTAAACTTGTGATGTTTTGGAGTTTCGTAGGATTCTCTTTTTAGAAGGCACTAGCTAAACACATAAGTGAACTTCCCAAATGATATTTGGCATGCTCAGACAGATTTAAGGTTATCAATTATGGTATCAATAGTCTACATTATAAAGCATAATTCGAGAGCACATCATCACAACTACAGCAATCACTAAGAAGAAAAGCAAATATTGACTAACTCAGCAATACAGAGACTTTCCAAATAAGTGGCATGAAAGAGTAGGCTCAGAGGAATCTTTATCATATCTCATCTCTAACATGAAAATCCTCACATTATTCTGTCAATAGTGGTTCTAAACAGGTTACTAAAGCAGAAATCTTCAGATGGCAGAGAGGAAACCGTGAGAAAGACCTGTATTACACCGACTCCTCTTGGCTGACACACTTTCTTTTTCTTCATGTCTCTAAAGAGTACCAGAATTACAAAAATTCTTGGTTCTCTTTTCCTTCCATGAACTTCCTTAAAGTTAAATCTATGTCTTTTTATTCAATGCTAATTTATATACAATCCTCTTTCTCCAGTACTAGATCAGGCATGGTGGTATCTACATCTTATAAGTATCAAGAAATATCCATAAGGCAAGAGGTCCAGTGAAAACTGATTTTTGAGTTTGAATCATGTTAATAATGGAATATCAACACCAACTACAAGACTTTGGTAATTTCTAGTGTCTTCTGTTGCACTAGAAGCATACTGTTTGAAGATGTTATTGATGTTCTTCCACAGGGTTGAATAATTCTCCTCCCCCTCCTCCTCCTCCTCCTCCTCCTCCTTCTAATTTAAATCCAAAAAGTTAACATATAGTGTAACAATGGTTTCAGGAGTAGAATTTAGTGATTCATCACTCACATATAATAGCCAGTGAGGTTTGAATTCTTCTAAAGAAAGAAGAAAGGTAGTTTTCAACTTCATAACTCTTTACTACCTAGGATTTCCCTTACTCTTTCATTCTCAGAATGTTCATTGCCAAGTAGAACTGCTGTAGAAGTCTTTTCTAGGAGACTTTTTATGGTATTTTGAGAAGGCAAATAGTTGGAGTAAATGATTTTTTGGCTGAACAGTTTGAGTTTGTCAAATACATGAAAGGTAGCCTCTAAGGAAGTACAGAGGCAGGAGTGAGGAAGGAAATGAGGAGGAACTGAAAGAAAGTGCTTCTCATGGGAATAACTTCTCCACTCAGTTGGATGGATTCTTTGGGTCCTTATTGTCATTTATCCTCATTACATTCATGTCACAGTTATGCTACATTAGAAATTAATCACAATGGGTTAAAACAGTGAGAGCTACAATCATCAGGCTGAGTTCTAACTGGACTATAAAAAATAACTAAGCATTGTACTATAAGAAAAAATAAATTTTTTGGAAAGGGCTTTGAATACATACACAGCTTTTTTCTTCTATGCTTAATTGGTGCTTTTAGATCAAACTAAATTCAAAGTATCATTACTTTTCACAGGAGAAAATATCATTATGACACATTTAGTCACTTAGGTGGCATCTCCTACATTGTCCCAGGCACCATGGTGAACACTGGAAATGCAGAAGTGAAAAATATGTAGCCCTTGCCCTCAAAGATCCCGCTGTCTGATTCTGAACAATAAGGACTTAGTTATTTTTTACATATATTTATTTCCAATTTTGAATCTAAATAAAAATATAAAATTAGCTTCCAATTGAATAATTAATATTCGACTGAAGTCATTATTGTGATAAATTAATAAATTGAAAACCTATAAAGTTATCTCTAGCAATTACTATTTCTGAAAGGAAGAAACCCAAAACTTTTCCAACTGTGGGATTATTCCTCAAGTTACTATCCTTCGGAATGGATTTTTTCATAGTGTATTGCATTGCACTGATTTCTTCAATGAAGGTACAAAATATAATTGTGAAGGAAAATAACACGGACGAGATGAAGTAATGAAATTGTCTCTGTATAATTAAAATTAACAACTAAATGGTTAAAACTAAGTCTGGGCTGACATTCTGACTTCACTCATACTTAGGCTGTTTTCTGTC
This sequence comes from Panthera tigris, assembly GCF_018350195.1. Classification (NCBI taxonomy): domain Eukaryota; kingdom Metazoa; phylum Chordata; class Mammalia; order Carnivora; family Felidae; genus Panthera; species Panthera tigris. The sequence goes on along the minus strand of NC_056667.1, from coordinate 135,542,112 downwards.
TGCCTCAATTCTTGGAGGAGGTCAATTATGATGGCAGGTGTCAGCTCAGGTTTTTGTAGCTTTAAAGAATCTTAGGTTCTTGAAGCACTTCTGTTTTCCTGATTGTGGCATCCTGGAGACTGTAATGATTCAAATATTAATATTGGGCCTTCATGGATGTAATAACCCTGTTGACACCGAATCTCATTGCCGGCTGTGCCCTCAAATTAAAGTGGAATAGAATTCCAAGCCAGATGTTTGTATAAAACCCTTTGCCACAATTATGTCTATGTCTCAGGCAAAAAGTATTCTTTTGGCCCGCATTGCTGAGCTAACAGACTCCATTCTCCTTACCCCTTGCCTATGTTTCAGCACTGTCATGAGCCAGAATGTGTAGCTATTCAGAATTTTTTCTATTTAGTGTGAATAGCTGTGCTTAAGCAGCATCTATTCACTAACTATTTATAAACAGTTCAATTCTCGTTCCCTCCTTATAGTTGAAGACCTCTATATGGAGAATTCCTGCCAAATACAAAAGTTTCCTTACCAGAGAGAGAAGGGAATTCAAAGCATAGATTCTTAAATCATGCATTTCAGTCAGCGTGGCACACATTTAACCAAACTACTGAGGGGCGTTATTTTCTATAATGACTAATCTTTCCCTTCTTTCCTGTTAGTAGGCATGAGTTGATTTTGATACTGTAATAATATTTTAAACAGTAATGTGGTTCTGTTGAGAAAAGGAAGGGAGAGGGAAATTTTAGTAGATATAGAAACAGGAACATAACTTGTAAAAACTAGAGATACACAAAATTCAGAATATGTGAAGCATTAGCTGGGGCTGACTTAAAGGATAGAAATTATATCAGAATCACACAAATCCAAAACAATAAGGTGCTTCAATAATCAATAAGAGGGATCTAGTGGTGGAAAAAATGAACATAAGAAACGTATTGAAAAAATTGGGAGCATGAAGAAAGAAACTGGCATTTCTTAATCTAGAGAAGAAATGGTTTGAGGAAAACAATAGAAATTTCATCATATGAAGAGTTATTTTATAGATGATGGAGCCCAGATGTTTCCCTGTCCCCTTAGCTAATATGCAGTTATGTGACAACAAAAATTTTAGGTTAATTATTGTGGTTATGCAGACTGAGAAACCTTGAAATTGTTTATCAAGAGATGTGTTATAGGAAGATTTAGTCAGCCATGCAAATTGACATGGGGCCAGGTACCCACAGGGCCTTATTAAAATTAACCTTCGAACAAGAGGCTGAGATTTTGATGGCCTCAAGCATCACCGTTAGTTATGTATACATACATAAAGTAAACATTTTTTTTAAAAAGAAAGAAATTTGATATCTATTTAAGATTATTCGGGATCGTTACTCTACTGGTATCTCAGAATGGCCATTTATCTCATGCACGTTTTCTGTTTTGCAGTGTTTCAGTTGAATGTCTCCATAATCCCAGATATTTAGGAATGAATTCCCATTTGGTTTCTCTAGGTAGAGCCAATGTCTAAGTGAAAGTAAGAAAGAAGGTCACATTTAGATTAGTAAGACTTTTTAAAAAAAAATTTTAATGTTATTTATTTTTGGGAGAGAGAGAGAGCATGAACAGGGGAGGGATGGAGAGAGAGGGAGACACAAAATCCGAAGCAGGCTCCAGGCTCTGAGCTGTCAGCACAGAGCCCAGTGTAGGGCACAAACCCACGAACCATAAGGTCATGACCTGAGCTGAAGCCAGACATTCAACCAACTGAGCCACTCAGGTGTCCCAGTAAGACTTTTTTAAGAATACGCAATCACTGAAATGTATAGGATAAACTCACTGTTACTTACAGTGAAAGACACTTTGGGCCCCTCATCATTTCATTTTGCCTAGAATGGTTCCTTTGTTATTAAAAGAAAAAAATTAAAACAATATAGCTATTCAGAAGAAACAATTCGGATAGAATAGATGATTTGAAGATGCTGATATGTTTAGCTAAAGGAGATGATGAATAGAATTCTTTTATCCCCTAACATTTACAAAGACATATAAAATTCAAAATCATGATATAGCATGTGTAATCAGAGGCAAATGTTCTATGTGCCGATTATTTATATCAAAAGTAACATTAGAAAGAACCATTTTTGGCTTGATGGAATAAGTCCATTCAGACCTATTCCATCAATAACAACAGAAATCTCTAGACACACTGTTTAAAAACAAACAACTATCTGAGTATACCAATAACTAAACAAAAATAAATATGAGGCTTTTGGATAGACGACAAATTTGAAGCAGTCAATGTGGGGTTGAGTTTCCCTCTATTTTTCTTTTTACCCATGACTAAAGCTCTAAAGAAATCATGTCCTTTTGGACAAAAGAAGAAGGAAAGGGGACTCAGAACCCTGAGAACCAGAAGATAGAGGTGGATCCCTGAGGTCTGAGATCCTGCAACGGGGATATACTGATTCTGTACTGAGAACACAATTTACCTCATGAACCGAGCATGTGTGAGGCAGTCCTAAACCTTGTGTCATAAAAGCTTTGAGAAATAAGCTGAGATTTGAGCCACCCACACATGACTTGGAATGAACCTGATCTGTGAGCGCATGGATAGGCCCAAATTAACATAGTGAAGACTCAGAGAATGGAATTGAGATTTGAACTAATATAGTTCAGAGGAGAAGGGACAGAAATTACAGTCTGAACATAATCAGACTGATTAGTGACTAAAATAAAAATATCTACAATCTCTTTAGGATTATAACAAGACTCAAGAGTCTGCACAACATAACATTTGCAAGGTCCAGAATGCATTCCAACATTACCTGGCATGCAAAGAATAAGAAAGAAAAATGTGTCCAAATCCCAAAGAGGAAAAAATAAAAACACCCAAAGATGACTCAAAATCTAGAATTATCAGACAGAATTTCACAGCAGCTATAATAAGTATACTTCATGAGGTAAAAGGAAAAACACCCTTAAAATGAGTGAAAAGATAGACATGTTTAACACAAAAGTACAAACTATAAAAATAAGTGAAATGGAAATTTTAGAACTGAAAAATAAAATATCAGAAATAAAAAACTCACAGGATATACCCAATGCAGAATGGCAGAGAAATGAGGAAACTGAAGGTACATTGGTAAAAATGATCCTATCTGAAGAGCAGAAAAAGAAAATTTTAACCTAAACATAGACTCAAAGACCTGTGAGGCAATATCAAAATGTCGAATAAATATATTCGTGGAGGCCCTGAAGTAGCTCTGAGAAGAAACAGATTGAGGCATAAAATATATTTGAAGAGACAACAGTTGAAAATGTCTTAAATTTTGTGAAAGGTGTAAATTTACAAATTGAAAAAGATTAAATAATTTCCAACATCATAAACTCAGAGAAAACTGTGACTACATGTATGTAATCAAACTACTGAAAATCAAAGACAATGGAAAACTGTTAAAACAGCTAGAAAAAAATAGCATATTAAATACAGGGGAAAAACGATTCCAATGATCTTGGATTTGCCATCAGAGGTAAGATGACAGCAAAAAAAAAAAAAAAAAAAAATTAAATTGCAAACAAAAGGATAGTCAATCCATAGTTTGTTCCCATTAAAAATATACGTTAGGAAAAAAGCAAAATGAAAACATTCTGAGATAGTAGAAAATTAAATTAGTAGAAAAATAAAAATGAATGGTTACTAGATCTGTTCCATAAGAGATGCCAAAGGAAGTTCTTCAGGCTGAAGGGACATAATACTAGAGGAAAACTTGAATCTTCAGGAATCAAGAGGAACAACAAAAATGATATAGAGGGTGGGTAAATACAAAATATTAATTTTTAACCTCCTAGGCTCATTAAAGAACATACGAATGACTATATTTTATTTTTTAAAATATAATTTATTGTCAAATTGGCTTCCATACGACACCCGGTGCTCATCCCAACAAGTGCCCTCCTCAATGCCCATCACCCATTTTCCCCTTCCCCCACCCCTCATCCACCCTCAGTTTGTTCTCTGTATTTAAGAGTCTCTTATGGTTTGCCTCCCTCCCTCTATGTTTGTAACTTTTCCCCCCTTCCCCTCCCCCCATGGTCTTCTGTGAAGTTTCTCAAGATCCACATATGACTGAAAACATATGGTGTCTTTCTCTGAGTGACTTATTTCATTTAGCATAATACTCTCCAGTTCCATCCACGTTGGTACAAATGGTCAGATTTCATTCTTTCTCATTGCCAAATAGTATTCCATTATATATGTAAACCACAAAGTGAAAATTACATTTCCAGGTTAGATTTTCAGTTTGTGTAAATGTGGCCTATTTGGCAACAATAACATAAAGGTCAATGTGAAGGAAGGTAGGGGTTCCCAGATTTCAGAGTGTCTACAATTTATGTGAGTTTGTACAATATTGACTGTATAAGACTATAAAAGGTACTATGCATGCATATTTTAATCCTTGAAGCATCTCTCTCTGTCACACACACACACACACACACACACACACACACACACACACACTAGAAGGAGATACAGTACAAAAGCCAATATTTAAATTAAACAAATATTTTTTAAAAAAATTGAAATAATTCAAAATAAAGAGGAGAGAACCCAGGAACAAAAACAGATGAAAAAAAAAAAACAAATAAATTGTAAACATATTTCAAACATTTCCTTAATTACACTAAATTTTATGGTCCCAATACTTCGATTACAAAACAAGGGTGAACAGGTTGTAAGGACAAAGCAGGAGTTTACTATATACTGTCCAAAAGAGACATATTGTAAATATAAAGACAATGACAGGTTGAAATTAAATGGACAGAAAATAGTATATCATGCAGACAAATGGCAAGCATAAGAAAACTCTGTATTTTAAGATCAGACAAAATAGACTTCAAAGAGTACTGAGAGAGATTAAAAGGACATTTCATAATCAAGAAGACAGAAAAATTATCAGTGGTTATGCATCTGAAAATAGAGGCTCAAAATATAACAAAAAATTAGAGGAAAAATGAGAAACAGTCAATCGCACAATCATGGCAAAGAATATTAGCACTTATGTAATGAGGATTCTGACACCATTTTTATTAAGCCTCACCCCTTTCTTTTCCCCTTGTGCACCACACTTGGGCAAGCTGATAAGACAGCTTGGATATTCCCTCCCTTTGCCCCCGTGGGAGACTCAACTCACAGGAGGCCCTGCTCACCTGTAGAAACTCCCACCTCAGGTCCCAGGCCCTAAACACATGAAAAACCCAAACCACTCTCTTTTTCATGGTCTCTTGAAACATTTGGATTTGTTTGAGACACCTATCCTGACCCTGTCAGAGACCTCAATTATGTAATTAATAAACTGTTTATACATGTTTAGTGTATGTGTGGCACCATCAGTCACCATATGCAAAGAAAATTTTGGTTGGGAGAGAGGCCCATCTACCTCTGTGGGTGGCCATTACAACCATCTTTCATCAACTAATCACAAGAAGCCTGAAAATCGGGTAATTTATTTCAACGACATCTTTCCTATTTTCTGCCATTGATTTCACTAAAATTAATAAAAGTTTGCCCTACAAAGACCCTATTAGGAAAATAAAAGGAAAAGTTATAGATTCAGAGAAAATATTTACAACACATTTATGAAAGAAAAGGCCTGTGTTTCTCTATGTATAAAGAATTCTTACAGTCTAATTTTAAGAAGACAAGCAATTGCAAGAGAAAATAGGCAACTTTTTGATACTGAACAACAGCAACAAAATTATCAATAGGTAATAAGCACATGAAAAGATGTTCTGCATCAATAATCATCAAGGAAATGCAAATATCAATCACAATGAGATACTAGTAGACACCCACTGGGAAGCTAAAGTTAAATATCCTCACTGTGCTTATTATTGGTGGGAAAAGGAGGCAAACAGAATTTTTGTACTCTCTTGGTGGGAATATAACGTGTCACAACTCCTTTGGAAAACACTTTGGCTGTTTCATAAAAAAAGTTTACCATGCACTCTACCATGCACTCTGCACTTCTCACCATTTGTCCCAGAGAACCAGAGATAAGAACATATGTCCACACAAAGTTCTGTATTTGGATGTTCATAGCTGACTTGTTTGTAATAGCCCAAAGCTGGGAACAACCTTAATATCCATCAGCTGGTTAATGGATGAACAAATTCTGGTATATCTGTCCAAGGGAATACTACCTTGCAATAGAAAGGGAAAAAAAAATCTGTTGATATACATCACCCCTTCAAAATCATTATGTTACATTTAAAAAAAATGTTTTTAATGTTTATTTATTTTTGAGAGAGGCAGAGACAGAATGCGAGTGGGTTGGGGCAGAGGGAGAGGGAGACACAGAATCTGAAGCAGGCTCCAGGCTCCGAGCTGTCAGTACAGAGCCTGACGCGGGACTCGAACTCACAAGCTGTGAGATCATATCCTGAGCCAAAGTCGGCTGCTCAATCGACTGAGCCACCCAGGCACCCCTGATTATGTTATATTTAAGAAGCCAAATGAAAATAAAAATGTATCTAATGTGTATTTTTAGCTATGGAAAGTCTTAGATCATAAAAATGAATCTATAGTGACAGAAAGCAGGTCAGGTGGGAGAAAGAGATGGATCGGAAAGGGGGAAGTTTTGGGGAGTGATGGGACTATTCATTATCTTGATTGTTGTGATGGTTTTGTGGTTGGATACACATGCCAAAATCCATCAAATGGTGCCTTTTGTATATGTGCAACATATTGTAGCTTACATGCCTCAACAACATACTGTATTTTAAAAAGTGATGTTTGATGAAATAATGGATTATTAAGCTTCGGGTTTGATTGTGCATTAACAAAGGTAGGAATACCAATTGAGTAATATTTGGGTTAAAGTAAATTATTAAAGTAATGCACAGAATCAATGATTATTATTTTTTTCAATATATGAAGTTTATTGTCAAATTGGTTTCCATAAAACACCCAGTGCTCATCCCAAAAGTTGCCCTCTTCAATAACCATCACCCACCCTCCCCTCCCTCCCACACCCACATCAGCCCTCAGTTTGTCCTCAGTTTTTAAGAGTCTCTTATGCTTTGACTCTCTTCCACTCTAACCTCTTTTTTTTTTTCTTGCCCTCCCCCATGGGTTCCTGTTAAGTTTCTCAGGATCCACATAAGAGTGAAAACATATGGTATCTGTCTTTCTCTGTATGGCTTATTTCACTTAGCATCACACTCTCCAGTTCCATCCATGTTGCTCCAAAGGGCCATATTTCATTCTTTCTCATTGCCACGTAGTACTCCATTGTGTATATAAACCACAATTTCTTTATCCATTCATCAGTTGATGGATATTTAGGCTCTCTCCACAATTTGGCTATTGTTGAGAGTGCTGCTATAAACATTGGGGTACAAGTGCCCCTATGCATCAGTACTCCTGTATCCCTTGGGTAAATTCCTAGCAGTGCTATTGCTGGGTCATAGGGTAGGTCTATTTTTAATTTTTTGAGGAACCTCGACACTGTTTTCCAGAGTGGCTGTACCAATTTGCATTCCCACCAACAGTGCAAGAGGGTTCCTGTTTCACCACATCCTCTCCAGCATCTAAAGTCTCCTGATTTGTTCATTTTGGCCACTCTGACTGGCATGAGGTGATATCTGAGTGTGGTTTTGATTTGTATTTCCCTGATGAGGAGTGATGTTGAGCATCTTTTCATGTGCCTGTTGGCCATCCGGATGTCTTCTTTAGAGAAGTGTCTATTCATGTTTTCTGCCCATTTCTTCACTGGGTTATTTGTTTTCCGGGTGTGGAGTTTGGTGAGCTCTTTATAGATTTTGGATACTAGCCCTTTGTCCGATATGTCATTTGTAAATATCTTTTCCCATTCCGTTGGTTGCCTTTTAGTTTTGTTGGTTGTTTCCTTTGCTGTGCAGAAGCTTTTTATCTTCATAAGGTCCCAGTAGTTCATTTTTGCTTTTAATTCCCTTGCCTTTGGGGATGTGTCAAGTAAGTAATTGCTATGGCTGAGGTCAGAGAGGTCTTTTCCTGTTTTCTCCTCTAGGGTTTTGATGGTTTCCTGTCTCACATTCAGGTCCTTTATCCATTTTGAATTTATTTTTGTGAATGGTGTGAGAAGGTGGTCTAGTTTCAATCTTCTGCATGTTGCTGTCCAGTTCTCCCAGAACCATTTGTTAAAGAGACTGTCTTTTTTCCATTGGATATTCTTTCCTGCTTTGTCAAAGGTTAGTTGGCCATACATTTGTGGGTCTAGTTCTGGGGTTTCTATTCTATTCCATTGGTCTATGTGTCTGTTTTGTGCCAATACCATGCTGTCTTGATGATGACAGCTTTGTAGTAGAGGCTAAAGTCTGGGATTGTGATGCCTCCTGCTTTGGTCTTCTTCTTCAATATTACTTTGGCTATTTGGGACCTTTTGTGGTTCCATATGAATTTTAGGATTGCTTGTTGTAGTTTCGAGAAGAATGCTGGTGCAATTTTGATTGGGATTGCATTGAATGTGTAGATAGCTTTGGGTAGTATTGACATTTTGACAATATTTATTCTTCCATTCCATGAGCATGGAATGTTTTTCCATTTCTTTATATCTTCTTCAGTTTCCTTCATAAGCTTTCTATAGTTTTCAGCATAAAGATCTTTTACATCTTTGGTTAGATTTATTCCTAGGTATTTTATGCTTCTTGGTGCAATTGTGAATGGGATCAGTTTCTTTATTTGTCTTTCTGTTGCTTCATTATTAGTGTATAAGAATGCAACTGATTTCTGTACATTCATTTTGTATCCTGCAACTTTGCTAAATTCATGTATCAGTTCTAGCAGACTTCTGGTGGAGTCTATCGGATTTTCCATGTATAATATCATGTCATCTGCAAAAAGCGAAAGCTTGACTTCATCTTTGCCAATTTTGATGCCTTTGATTTCCTTTTGTTGTCTGATTGCTGATGCTAGCACTTCCAACACTATGTTAAACAACAGCGGTGAGAGTGGACATCCCTGTCGTGTTCCTGATCTCAGGGAAAAAGCTCTCAGTTTTTCCCCATTGGGGATGATGTTAGCTGTGGGTTTTTCATAAATGGCTTTTATGATCTTTAAGGATGTTCCTTCTATCCCGACTTTCTCGAGGGTTTTTATTAAGAAAGATTGCCGAATTTTGTAAAAGGCCTTTTCTGCATCGATTGACAGGATCATATAGTTCTTATCTTTTCTTTTATTAATGTGATGTATCACGTTGATTGATTTGCGAATGTTGAACCAGCCCTGCATCCCAGGAATGAATCCCACTTGATCGTGGTGAATAATTCTTTTTATATGCTGTTGAATTCGATTTGCTAGTATCTTATTGAGAATTTTTGCATCCATATTCATCAGGGATATTGGCCTGTAGTTCTCTTTTTTTACTGGGTCTCTGTCTGGTTTAGGAATCACAGTAATACTGGCTTCATAGAATGAGTCTGGAAGTTTTCCTTCCCATTCTATTTCTTGGAATAGCTTGAGAAGGATAGGTATTATCTCTGCTTTAAACGTCTGGTAGAACTCCCCTGGGAAGCCATCTGGTCCTGGACTCTTATTTGTTGGGAGATTTCTGATGACTGATTCAATTTCTTCGCTGGTTATGGGTCTGTTCAAGCTTTCTATTTCCTCCTGATTGAGTTTTGGAAGCGTGTGGGTGTTTAGGAATTTGTCCATTTCTTCCAGGTTGTCCAGTTTGTTGGCATATAATTTTTCATAGTATTCCCTGATAATTGCTTGTCTCTCTGAGGGATTGGTTGTAATCATTCCATTTTCATTCATGATTTTATCTATTTGGGTCATCTCCCTTTTCTTTTTGAGAAGCCTGGCTAGAGGTTTGTCAATTTTGTTTATTTTTTCAAAAAACCAACTCTTGGTTTCATTGATCTGCTCTACAGTTTTTTTAGATTCTATGTTGTTTATTTCTGCTCTGATCTGTATTATTTCTCTTCTTCTGCTGGGTTTAGGCTGTCTGTGCTGTTCTGCTTCTATTTCCTTTAGGTGTGCTGTTAGATTTTGTATTGGGGATTTTTCTTGTTTCTTGAGATAGGCCTGGATTGCAATGTATTTTCCTCTCAGGACTGCCTTCGCTGCATCCCCAAGCGTTTGGATTGTTGTATTTTCATTTCTGTTTGTTTCCATATATTTTTTAATTTCTTCTCTAATTGCCTGGTTGACCCATTCATTCTTTAGTAGGGTGTTCTTTAACCTCTATGCTTTTGGAGGTTTTCCAGACTTTTTCCTGTGGTTGATTTCAAGCTTCATAGCATTGTGGTATGAAAGTATGCATGGTATGATTTCAATTCTTGTAAACTTATGAAGGGCTGTTTTGTGACCCCGTATGTGATCTATCTTAGAGAATGTTCCATGTGCACTCGAGAAGAAAGTATATTCTGTTGCTTTGGGATGCAGAGTTCTAAATATATCTGTCAAGTCCATCTGACCCAATGTATCATTCAGGGCCCTTGTTTCTTTATTGACCGTGTGTCTAGATGATCTATCCATTTCTGTAAGTGGAGTGTTAAAGTCCCCTGCAATTACCACATTCTTATCAATAAGGTTGCTTATGTTTGTGAGTAATTGTTTTATATATTTGGGGGCTCTTGTATTCAGCGCATAGACATTTATAATTGTTAGCTCTTCCTGATGGATAGACTGTGTGATTATTATCTAATGCCCTTCTTCATCTCTTGTTACAGCCTTTAATTTAAAGTCTAGTTTGTCTGATATAAGTATGGCCACTCCAGCTTTCTTTTGACTTCCAGTGGCATGACCGATAGGTCTCCATCCCCTCACTCTCAATCTGAAGGTGTCCTCAGATCTAAAATGAGTCTCTTGTAGACAGCAAATAGATGGGTCTTGTTTTTTTTATCCATTCTGATACCCTATGTCTTTTGTTTGGCGCATTTAGTTCATTTACATTCAGTGTTATTATAGAAAGATACGGGTTTAGAGTCATTGTGATGTCTGTATGTTTTATGCTTGTAGTGATGTCTCTGGTACTTTGTCTCACAGGATCCCCCTTAGGATCTCTTGTAGGGCTGGTTTAGTGGTGACGAATTCCTTCAGTTTTTGTTTGTTTGGGAAGACCTTTATCTCTCCTTCTATTCTAAATGACAGACTTGCTGGATAAAGGATTCTCGGCTGCATATTTTTTCTGTTTATCACATGGAAGATCTCCTGCCATTCCTTTCTGGCCTGCCAAGTTTCAGTAGAGGGATCGGTCATGAGTCTTATAGGTCTCCCTTTATATGTTAGAGCACGTTTATCCCTTGCTGCTTTCAGAATTTTCTCTTTATCCTTGTATTTTGCCAGTTTCACGATGATATGTCGTGCAGAAGATCAATTCAAGTTATGTCTGAAGGGAGTTCTCTGTGCCTCTTGGATTTCAATGCCTTTTTCCTTCCCCAGATCAGGGAAGTTCTCAGCTATTATTTCTTCAAGTACTCCTTCAGCACCTTTCCCTCTCTCTTCCTCCTCTGGGATACCAATTATGCGTATATTATTTCTCTTTAGTGCATCACTTAGTTCTCTAATTTTCCCCTCATACTCCTTGATTTTTTTATCTCTCTTTTTCTCAGCTTCTTCTTTTTCCATAATTTTATCTTCTAGTTCACCTATTCTCTCCTCTGCCTCTTCAATCTGAGCCGTAGTTGTCTCCATTTTATTTTGCAGCTCATTGATAGCCTTTTTTAGCTCCACCTGGCTGTTCCTTAGTCCCTTGATCTCTGTAGCAAGAGATTCTCTGCTGTCCTTTATACTGTTTTCAAGCCCAGCGATTAATTTTATGACTATTATTCTAAATTCACTTTCTATATTGTTTAAATATAGAAATATAGAATATTGTTTAAATCATTTTTGATCAGTTTGTTAGCTGTTGTTATTTCCTGGACATCTTTCTGAGGGGATTTCTTCAGTTTCGTCATTTTGGCTAGTCCCAGGAGTGGTACGGGACTTAGGAGCACTTCCCCTGTGCTGTCTGGAATAACTTGCGTTGGTGGGAGGGGCCACAGTCAGACCTGATGTCTGCCCCCCGCCCATCGCTGGGGCCACAGTCAGACTGGTGTGTGCCTTCTCTTCCCCTCTCCTAGGGGCGGGATTCACTGTGGGGTGGCATGGCCTGTCTGGGCTACTTGCACACTGCCAGGCTTGTGGTGCTGGGGATCTGGTGTATTAGCTGTGGTGGGTAGGCAAGGTGCACGGGGGCAGGAGGGGCAGGCTTAGCTCGCTTCTCCTTAGGTGATCCACCTCAGGAGGGGCCCTGTGGCGGTGGGAGGGAGTCAGACCCACTCCTGGAGGGGTGGATCCACAGAAGCACAGCGTTGGGTGTTTGCGCAGAGCAAGCAAGTTCCCTGGCAGGAACTGGTTCCCTTTGGGATTTTGGCTGGGGGATGGGTGAGGGAGATGGCGCTGGCGAGTGCCTTTGTTCCCCAACAAACTGAGCTCTGTTGTCCGGGGGCTCAGCAACTCTCCCTCCTTTTGTCCTCCAGGCTTCCCGCTTTCTGAGCAGAGCTGTTCACTTATGACCTCTCAGATGCTAAGTCGCGCTTGCTGTCGGAACACACTCCGTCCGTCTGGCCCCTCCGCTTTTGCAAGCCAGAGTCGGGGGCTCTGCTTGGCCGGCGGGCCGCCCCTCTGCCCCGGCTCCCTCCCGCCAGTCCGTGGAGTGCGCACCGCCTCGCCGCCCTTCCTACCCTCTTCCGTGGGCCTTTCGTCTGCTCTTGGCTCCGGAGACTCCGTTCTGCTAGTCTTCTGGTGGTTTTCTGGGTTCGTTAGGCAGGTGTAGGTAGAATCTAAGTGATCAGCAGGATGCCTGGTGAGCCCAGGGTCCTCCTACGCCGCCATCTTCCCCTAATTCATCCAGAATCAATGATTATTTAAGTGAGTTTCTTTTTTAACCACCTACAGGTGCTAGCTTTTGGAATAGCTAAACAAATGGAAAATTATTCTCATATGTTGTTTGCAGTTTCTGAGATACAGATTATATATAGACAAATACTTATACCAAATAGAAAGATTAAGTCACACTGTAACACAATCCTGTTTAGGTATGACGTTCTGTCAGAGAATGAATTCTAGAATAGGTTAGAGGTAGTTGTAGTTTATTGGAAAGATAAAATCAGAAAAGTAGAGTTTTAAACTTGAGGGACTGGTTAGGGATAATTCCGTGAAAATTTTTACTCTAAGTCTTACTTTTCTTATCTGTACATTTAGCATAATACTACTACCTCACAGGTTTATTGGGCAGACAAAATTCTTGCAATGTTTCTGGAATATAGATAGCATCCCACTAGTGCTGGATTATGCTGCCATTCGTTGAGTGTTTGGCACTGAGTCACTTGTTTTACATATCTTAAAACCTCCTTACTAGTTATAATTTCATAGAACTCTAAACAGAGTCTCAGAGAGTTTGAGTGATTACTACAGCCTCAGCAAAGCAGAGCTATGCGGCTTGACTCCAAAGCCTTGGTGTTGATCCATTATGTAAAAAGAATCCATTGTGTAAAAAGAATCTCACTGAGGAGTGCTTTCTGGGAAAGGTGACTATATGCGTATGAAAGACAGCAAGGAGAGCATTACTGGGGGGACAGAAATTATTCAAACCTATAAAACAGACTGAACAAGGCTTAAGACAGGGAGTGTTAAAAGTAATTTTGTTTAAACCAGTTCAGAAATGGATCAGTTTAGGGGCACCTGGGTGGCTCTGTTGGTTAAGTGCCCGACCCCTGATGTCAGCTTGGGTTATGATCTCAAGGTTCCCGAGTTCGGGCCCTGTGTTGAGCTCTGTGCTGACAGTGTGGAGCCTGCTTAGGATTCTCTCTCTCTCCCTCTTTCTCTGCCATTCCCCCATGCTTGTACTCTCTCTTACAAAATAAATAAATAAACTTAAAAAAAAGAGAAATGGATCTGTTTACAGTGCTCAAGAAAATGAGATCTTCCACTAGATTGTCTAGAGTTAGAAATAATTGTTTTTGCTTATAATTGTGTTTCAGTGCCCCTTCTTGTTTTTTTAAATTTTTTAATTTTTAATTTTTTAATTTTTTATTTAATTTTTTTTAAAATTCACATCCAAGTTGGTTAGCATATAGTGCAACAATGATTTCAGGAGTAGATTCCTTAATGCCCCTTACCCATTTAGCCCATCCCCCCACCCTTCCAGTAACTTTCTGTTTGTTCTCCATATTTAAGAGGGTCTTATGTTTTGTCCCTCTCCTGTTTTTATATTATTTTTACTTCCCTTCCCTTATGTTCATCTGTTTTGTATCTTAAAGTCCTCATATGACTGAAGTCATATGATATTTGTCTTTCTCTAACTAATTACGCTTAGCATAATACCCTCTAGTTCCATCCATGTAGATGCAAATGGCAAGATTTCATTCTTTTTGATGGCCAAGTAATACTCCATTGTGAGTGTGTGTATATATATATATATATATATATATATATATATAGTGCCCTTTCCTGATATTTCAGGAATAGGCAAAACTGAAAATAATTGTAGGAAAACTCATTCTACATGATATCCTCTGAAGGAGTGACACAGTACTGTTAGAAAAAAGAGGTGTATTAGAAAAGAGGGTGCTGTAATGACAGTAACTACTTAAGGTGAGCTTCAACTCCATTTTGATTTCAGTATTTTCACATTCAGCTTCTTCTTTTAGCCACCTTGGTCTTTCCAATACTATGTTTGCAGGAAAGACTGAAGTGGAAAAATGGCTAAACAATTGGAGTTTTTATATTCAAGTTTTTAAAGATTTATCAATTTCCCTTTATCTGAAATGAAATCATTTTTGCTATTGTTGTGATTACCTTTATTTTGAGAGGTTGACATTGATAGTAAAACCTTGAAATAATTACCTGACATATACATTATATACAATTATAGAGATATAACATATGTTATATTTTATATATATGAAATATATTACATATAAATATACAATTTGAGATAGATGGATAGATTCATATATGTATACATACTAACGTATAGACTAATTTTTAATAGCAAAGTCTACAATTAAGGCAGCTGTCAAAGGAAGCAGATCAAATAGATCTAAAAAATATGTTATTGCTGCATTTTTATCCAGTCAGGGTCACATATACCAGGACTATTTGGTTCCTACAGCATCACCCACTCTACATACCAAGTGGCTTGCACTGAGATATAATGGGCATGTTCTTTTTCCAACACCATCAAAGAATTGCAACCCCTGTGATAAATACTTAAACAATGCAATGCCTACAACCCCTGTGGCAATGGCAGATACAGCAAAAAAGCAGGCATAGAGCCTCAGATGACACTGAGAGTCTGACAACTGACATTTACGACGATGTTAATGACTCACAGTTTTCAGAGCTACCTATCATGAGAGCCTCCAGTGATGCTGCCACTTGCATGATTCATATGCTGTCTTCCCTAGGAGAGTGTGGGAAAATGGAGCCTCATACTGCTGGAGAAGTAGGGGCCATTCAACTCTGCCAATCTCTTGCGCTTAGAAATGTTTTGTAAAAAATTGGGTTGCAATAACTCATTTGCATTTTTCCCGCTTTGTAGTTTAAATTAGAATGCAACGGAAGGGACATTTTGTGGGTTTTTTTGTTTGTTGGTTTTGGGAAATAGGGTACAGACATTAGTAGAAATGAACATGATCATCTGTAGGGGGTCTGACATTTCAATTAAAATATACTTGTAGGAAACTATTCTTTTGTGTTGACAACAATTCTTGGGGTTTACTTGACCCCAAATTCTTATTGCTAGCCAGAGGCAACATTAGTTTGTTATCAGGACTTAATCTTTGGCTTTGTCTCTGAGTTTTTTTGTGACAGTAACTTGTAGTGATCTCAACGGGCCCTGGTTGTATAATCATATTAAAATTCTGAGATTTTTGTATATTGTGGGTATGTTCCATTTACAAACCTAAAATTCCTGAGTGATAATTTTACTAAATGTATTATTCGTGTACTTTATGTTTATTTCAGACTAATATAAATTTAAAAAAATTAAAGTAAAACCATGAACAACATATGCTTCACCATATTTTCATGATGCCAATAGATTAGGTAAATATGCATTGTTCCTAATAAAAGCAACAAAAGACACCATTTAGAGAAAGACTGTTATATGTTAGACAGTTTGCATGTATTTTCTTCAATTCTTACAATGATTTTTAATTTAGGTGCTTTTATTCTTATTTTACAGATGATGAAATTAAAGCTGAAAAAAGCTAAGTAACTTGCTTAAGTCCATATAGCTAAATAGCAGTGTAAATAGAATATATACCTAGTTTTATGCCATTCCAAACCTGTGTGGATTATGTTACATCCTGTGCTTTCCTCTACACCATATAAAGTATTGTAAGGTGTAATATGAATATCATATTACATGTGTATATATTGAAAAGCATGTATTTTCACAGGTGAAATATGTTCTGTCCCAGCATTGTAACATGGAGAGACTGGAAATTAAAATGTGACAAGGGTATTTATTAAAATAAAAACCTAAACATTGCCACTTTAATATATACATAATATAATTGCAATCCTTATAAATCTACTACATAGTACATCCTAGATTTGCATAGATAGTTTTCAATAACCATGTTAAAAAATGAGCTATATGCTATATTTATTACTTTTATTAATTACTTATTTTATCTTTATACCTTTGAGACATCCAGACGTCAGTTACTTATAATTCGATTTGGCTTATTTTTTCTTTTGATATAATTAATAATGACAGGGTTTCCCAAAGAGTTATATTTCTATTATAATAAAATATTTCAGAACTCCCAAATATCCAGTAAGATTAGACCAGATATGTAACCTATATCACTTTCTTGGTCAACCAGACACATCTTTTGTGTTTCTAGAGTTTAAGTTCTGATACACAAAACACAGCCTGGTCATTTGTGCTTTGCATGAAATTTGATCAAAAAATTGAAACCACCAAGTAGAACTTAGATTGTTTTACACTATCTACTCTGTTCTTTGTTGGGTGAAGGGATGAGAAACAGATTTCCATGTCTGGAGATCCATTTCCCCTCCAAGGATAGAGTACATGGTATAATGAGGACTAAGTCAAATGAATTCTTTATTTTTACACATTATTAATGGCTCAAAATCATACCATATATTATTTCGCTTTATATTTGAACCATGATTTTATTTATTTTTAAATATATTTTTCCTTTGTATTTTTCATTTTTCTCAGAGGAATCACAATAACATTTGTTTTTAAATTTCATCTTATTTTTATGAATTTCCACTTTCTCAATTATTTATATTTTGTGTACTTTCTATTACTCTGGAATATTTTCTTACTCATTTTTCTACTTGTTTTAATCTGGACAATTTTTTTTTTCTCTAGGTCTACACACCTGACATAGTAGGAATCCACTGTTTCTTAGATCACATATCTTCCTATGTCTTCATATATCTCCCCTTTTGACAAAATATTGCTTCAACAAACTTTTAAAATTACTCGGAAGGAAAGCCTTTATGTGTTCTGATTTCTATCTTACAAAAATATAATAGTTTTGCTGGGTATCAAATACTATGTTCAAATTCATTTTCTTTTAAAATTTTGTAGAATTTGCTTCACAATCTCTTAGAATCCAAAGATGTGATCAAAAAGTTGGTGATGTTTCTGATTTTTGTCTAAGCTACAGGCTTCTCTTTTCAATAAGAGAAGTCTAAATATGGATCTTTTATGTTTTGGTAGGCATGTTGTGAACCTTTCGAATTGGACATGTGCCCTTGGAAAGAGCTCCGTCTGTTCAGTGTTTAATCCTTTTATGGTGCTCTTTTGGCCTATGGATATTATACCTTCTTAAAACTTTCTTAATATAGTCATCAAAGTTTTTTTTTTTCAACTTGTCATTTTTAAGTTTCCAGAATTAACTTTTATTCTTCAAGTTTCAGTTTTCTTGCTTATTTATCTTTGAATTATTCTCCATTTTGCTGGATATTTTCATATATATGGAAATTCTTGGCTCTGCATATGTATTTAATATTTAAGGGTTGGGTAGCTCATGTGTGTTTCCTGTGCTATTTTTTTAATTTTTTTTAAATTTTTTATTTTGATTTTTTTATTTTGATTTTTTTATTTTTTTAAATATATGAAATTTATTGTCGAATTGGATTCCATACAACACCCAGTGCTCATCCCAAAAGATGCCCTCTTCAATACCCATCACCCACCCTCCCCTCCCTCCCACACCCACATCAGCCCTCAGTTTGTTCTCATTTTTTTGAGTTTCTTATGCTTTGGCTGTCTCCCACTCTAACCTCTCTCTCTCTTTTTTTTTTTTTTCCTTCTCCTCCCCCATGGGTTCCTGTTAAGTTTCTCAGGATCCACATAAGAGTGAAAACATATGGTATCTGTCTTTCTCTGTATGGCTTATTTCACTTAGCATCACACTCTCCAGTTCTTTCCATGTTGCTCCAAAGGGCCATATTTCATTCTTTCTCATTGCCACGTAGTACTCCATTGTGTATATAAACCACAATTTCTTTATCCATTCATCAGTTGATGGATATTTAGGCTCTCTCCACAATTTGGCTATTGTTGAGAGTGCTGCTATAAACATTGGGGTACAAGTGCCCCTATGCATCAGTACTCCTGTATCCCTTGGGTAAATTCCTAGCAGTGCTACTGCTGGGTCATAGGGTAGGTCTATTTTTAATTTTTTGAGGAACCTCCACACTGTTTTCCAGAGTGGCTGCACCAGTTTGCATTCCCACCAACAGTGCAAGAGGTTCCCGCTTCTCTCCTGTGCTATTTTGCAAGTAGATAAATTTTGTACTAATCATCTCCCATTAGTAGGAAGTATGGAGTAACATTCTCAGCTTTTGTTTTGAGTTGAGTGAGCAGTAAGCCAGCTTTCAGACTGGAACCTCTATAGTCCAAATTGAAGAAGGCTTTGAACCGGGTAAATAGCTCTGATGCTAAAATTTTTGAAGCTATCCAAATGAAGCTGACAACACTTCTTCCTTGGGTATCTTGCATTGCATTTATTACTGTTGGGGAATGTCATCAAAAGGTTGTGGCTACCAGTTGACTTGTGAGCTTGGCTTGGATGACTGAAAGCTCCTCACCCCCTCCCCTGTCTTTTGAATGTGTGTTTCACTTGTTTTTCCTGTTCCTGAAGGCTGATCCAAGGTAATGGTTTGGGGTGTTGAGAACACCTGCATGGCATACATGAATAAACCTAGTTAAGGTCTATATATAAACTTTGAAGATGTGACTGGAAAATGTGGTGATCCATTCATCTTGCTGCCTTGTGTGTTGGTCTCCTTTGTCTATTAAAACTGCCATCCACAGCACTCATCATCAGGGAAATACAAATCAAAGCTACAATGAGATATCACCTCACACCTGTCAGAATGCCTCAGATTAACTCAGGAAACAACAGATATTGGCAAAGAGTGGAGAAAGGGGAACACTTTTGCACTGTTGGTGGGAATGTAAACTGGTGCAGCCACTCTGGAAAACAGTATGGAGGTTCCTCAAAAAATTAAAAATAGAATTACCTTATGACCCAGCAATTACATCATTAGTATTTATCCAAAGGATGCAAAATGCTAATTCAGAGGGGCACATGCACCCAGGTTTATAGCAGCACTATCAACAATAGCCAAATTATGGAAAGAGCCCAAATGTCCATCAAGTGATGAATGGGTAAAGAAGATGCGGCATGCATATATATATATATATATATATATATATATATATATATATATATATATAATGGAATCCTACTCAATGATGAAAAAGAATGAAATCTTGCCATTTACAACAATGTGGATGGAACTAGACTGTATTTTGTTAAGCAAAATAAGTCAGGGAAATACAGATACAGGATTTCACTCATACATGGAATTTAAGAAATACAGATGAACATCAGGGATGGGAAGGACAAATAAGGTAAAAACACAGAGAGAGGCAAACCATAGGAGTCTCTTAAATACAGAGAACAAACTAAGGGCTGCTAGAGGGGAGGTGAGTGGGAGGAATGGGCTAAATGAGTGATGGGCATTAAGGAGGGCACTTGGGATGAGCACTGGGTATCATGTGTAAGAGATGAATCACTGGATTCTACTACTAAAATCAAGATGACACTGTATGTTAACTAATTTCATTTTAAATAAACAAAAATAAATTTAAAAAATAAATACACTGCCACCCACCAACCTGGAATGGCTTCAGTCTCTCCCTGTCCTATATGTTCTGTTGGGGAGGTGGAGTGCTGGTTTCTGATTACACCAGGGAAGCTCCCAAGAAGTTTGAGAACCAATAGTCACATCAACTTTTACCAAGTCTTTCCAGCCAGAAATACATCCCTCCTGCTCGCTTCGCATTAGAGTTGTCTAGTTTGCCCTGGTGTTTCTTTGATCCATCTCTTCTTGTCAATTTCTGTTATGACTATCCAGATTTAGCTGTATTACTGCAGTAACCTCCAAACTGGTTTTTCTAGCTTCTGTCAGTCTCTCCTAATGCATTCTTTACACTACCATCAGAGTTACCTTTCTAAGACCAGAGCATATTATTCTTGCTCCAAAATATTTGTGTCCTTCATGTCCTCAAAATGAAGTCTAATATTCATACCTTGACGTATAAGAATTCCCATGATCCTAAATGTTTCATCTCTACTTCCACATTTCTTTCATGCAGGCAATTCCTAGTGGTTGACTTTCCTGTTTGCAGTATCTTCTTTCACACTGTATACCATTCAAATGCCAGCTCAACTCCCTCTCGCTCCCGATAAACCTTGACTGAA